>NC_045427.1:163430959-163740959 GCF_902635505.1 Sarcophilus harrisii
CAGGCCACTTTAGTTAGAACACAAAATGTGTTCATGGGAATAATTGATAATCAGCCTGGAAAGATAGATTGGAGCCAGGAAAGAGCCAGGCAAAAACCTCATAGAGTTCACATGAATAAAAAGGAACAAAGATGTTTTGAAGCTAGAACTGAAAAGGCTTTGAAATATGGTCTGTGGGGCAGGGAGGAAAGGAGAGAATGAAGAATAGAAGAAAACTGAACTTGTTAACTTGGGTGACTTGAAGGATGATGATGAAACTTAATGAAAATAGAGAAGTTAGGCATGTTGTTGAGTTTAGGTACTGAGCTTATTGATCTATAATGAGAAGGGACCTCAGAGAAGGGACCTAGCCCAATCCTCTCATTTTACTGACAAGGGAGTTGAGAACAGACAGTTGGTAAGCACAAGTGCTGAACATTTAAATCTGTGTCTTTCACTCTAGGGTAAGTGTTATTTCCATTGTATCACACAAACTTGCAGGGCTTGCAACATAGCTGCATTAAAAGTTTAATTATTTAGCAGCAGATCAAGCTTCAAGAAATATATAATTTTAGATATACTGAATGGGAGATATCTATGGAATGTCCAGGTGGGGATGTCTACCAAATATTGTATTAGAGCTCAGGAAAATGACTGTGACTGGAGAGGAAGATTTGATAGTCATTTTTAGAAAAATAATAGTTGAAGCCATGGCAATCCCTGAGATCAGAAATAATGTAGATAATGAAGAGAAGAAGAATGAAGACAAGAGTGCTGGGACACATTCTTTCAGAAGAGATGAGACATAGAGGACCTACAGGACATAAAGTAAGAATGGATGATCATAAGGACACCAGGAAAGTACAGCAGCAAGGAAACTTAAAGAGGAGAAGGCATCCAGGAGAAGGGGGATGATAGCAATGCAAATGCAAAACACAAACTAGGTCTAGCTAGTAGATTAAGTGAGTTTTCATTCATTTAATTAAATAAAATGACATCTCAAACTAGGGACTGGAGTGGATTAATTGCCCCAGCCACAAGGGAAGGATTGTAGAGGTTCAGTTCAGAATGTGGTTTTGCTCCTGGTGTAGGAAAGAGCAATGGAAGCTGAACAGATTACAAAGTGTAGGAATGGATGGTATGAAAGTACAGGGTATGGTAGTTATGACTGGAGTGAGAAATGAACATGGAGACTAATTAAACTTGTTTGGCTAGTACGCAAGAATAATACATCAGATGAGTAACATTGTGGTTTTGCACTTGGTAGCCATCTACCTGATTATCATCTTGCCATTTCCCTTGCTGAAAACATCTATTTTTGTGCTCATCTTACCATTGCTTGCAGAAAGGTCATAGCAATTGACTGCCCTATGGATCAAATCGCTATTTCTATTGTTAGAATCCTAGGGTTAACTCAAAGGAATTGATACAATGCTTATTGGTTCACACCTTAGAGCGAATCCTTACAAAGTGATAAGTCAGTTGCCCAATTTAGTATGGTACTTAGCAAATCCTCTAGCTCACTAATGTATTTAAGTACTCATTGGAGTTCACACTTTTGGGAGATTCACAAGTCAGTATTCAGTATGAGATTCACAAGTTAGAAACCCATAATCCTACCCTCAGATCCCATAATCCCATTCTCTCTGAGGAGGAGTCAACCTTTTACACCCAGCATAAATACAGCTTCAGTGAGCCAGTCAGATCAGTTCAGTAGAAGCCCTCTCTCGGAGGCAAGACTGATTCATTCCATCTTCCACCTTTGGGCTGGCTGGAGGCTGAAGGGAGCAGAGGCAAAGGACTTAGTGGCAAGAGCTCTTGGAACCAAGGAGAGAGAAGGCCTCCAGAAAAGCTGAGCCCCAAGTGAAGGAGATAAAATTTTGGAAGAGACAGTAAAAGACTGTACTTTAATCCCTGGCTGCATTTGGGATGATTATTGATCTGAACTGATACTACGGCTACCTCCCCAAGAAACCTGCTCCCAGAGAGAACCATTATATTTTAAAGAAGAGAACACCATATTTCTGTGACCTCCCAAACTAAATTTCCCTTCCTTTGCCACTCCATTCTTACATGTGCTTTCCCTATCAGAGTGTAAGTTCTTTGAGGTCAGGAACTCTCATTTGTGTATTTGTAGCCCCAGCATGTGCCAGAGTGCCTGGTACAAAGTTGGCAAATAATGTTTTTTCATTTCTGCATGCATACATATATTCATTGATGCATCATGAATAAAAAATGCATGCATACATAAATGAATGCCATTATTTATATTCTGATAAATAATTGAAATTCCTATTCTTCCTTTAAGGGAACCTCTACCATGAAGGCTTCCCTAATTCTCTTCATTAATGATGAATTTTTTCTTACCTCCACTATCATATAGGACTTTGTCTCCCTCAATGAACTTTTGGTTCCTTGAGAGAAGAAATTATATTTTGCCTTTCATTATATCCCTAGATTTTTTCATAGTGTCTGGCAGATATTAAGTACTCAATAAATGCTTATTTATTAATTCCACACATCTCTAATGTCTTCGCATATTATTTTCAATTGTAGTTATATATCATATCTCTTTGTTAGATTATAAAGTCCTTACACTTTTTATAAAAATTTTGTATCTTCTTCAGTACATAGAACTGTGATAGCAGTATACACTTGATAATTTTCTAAAACTTTAATTCAATTTCAATATTTACAAGGAAGTAAATGACAACACTTAGTGTAGGTCATGCAAAGTCAAGCCTTAAAAGTTTCCAGGTGTCTCTAACAATGAACTTATTTGAAAGGAGCAAAAAACCAAATCATGAATAAAACTATGACATAACCAATTACTGGCAAAGTTTCTGGTCCCAGAAAGCAGTTGATATATCCAAAAGGCCTCATTCAACAAAAATTGGCTCAGTAACAAGACAGCTTTTAGATGCATTAAGCTTTTTTTTGTTGTGAGACATCTCCTGTCACCATTTAGCATTCACTGTCTACTTCTAAACTTTGAGATTTATGATACCAAGGAAATTGTTTATATTTTACTGAGAGGATTGTTAGAATGGGAAACAAGAGCCCATGGTCTGATTTTTAAGAGAGAGCTAGGAGGAAGAAGGTGAGGCTAATGGTGAAATAAAATGATGCTCTGTTCTCCTTTTCCTCCACATTCCCACTTTGTAAAAGTTATACTCTATGCCAGAAAATTCTTTGTTCAAGGGAATGTGGTAGTCCTTAAATAATGAGGAAAGGTCATTGTGGAACTATTTTAGAATCCTAAAATCAATGATACAGAGCTGAAAAGTACCTTGAAGGCCTTTTAGTTCAACTTTTTGTTTTAGAAATGAGGAACAGATCCATATAGGTGAAGTGATTTTGTTCAAGGTCATACAATAATGAGTGTCAGAGTGGGACTTGAAACCAGATCCTCTGATGCCAGCAATAGCGCTTTTTCTACTCTCTCAAATCTTTATAAAGGTAGTCTATCTAAGCTGGTTGCAGGAATTCCCAGGACCCTCAGAATCAAAAGCCTTCCTTCCCTATGTACAGCCAGTCTTTTCTCTATCAGAAAAAGTTGTTATGATTTTTTTGAAAGCAGTGTTATGATTAATTGATATTGATAAGTAGTTACCAAAGCATTTGAATTCTAATATTCAGTGAGAGTACAATGAAATTCACTCTATAATCAGACTATATATTTCCCCTATAACTTAGAAAATATTTAAATATTTTGTAATGTTTGAGGAAATGGCTACATATAGAATGTGCAAAGAAAGGACCTATTGAAAGTCTAAAATTTAATATTGTGGGGACTAGATTGATAGTCTCTCTCTCTATATATATATATATATGTCTATAACATTTAGCTCTATAACATAATCCTAAAGAATTTAAAATATCATTGGGGAGATGGGATATACACAAGAAATATATGAAGATAATATTATCATTATGAAAATTCAGCTATGAACATAAGGCATCACTGTATTGGTGAAATTCAAAAGTGCCAGTAAATAGTGATTATTAAATAAAATTAGATTTAATTTTATCTTCCCAACCCCCATTCCCTTCAGTTTATAGATGTTGGCAATGTTTACCATGAGATCTTTCCTTATTTCCTTGTTTCTTCTGAATCTAGCTATAAACTGTTACACATAGGAGATAGCTCACATTGTACATGTTTTAAGCATTAGAACATGTGATATTGTATATTCAGTTTTGGCCTAAAAACAGTCTTGTGGGGAAAAGAAGCCATCCTGTGGCCTGTGCTCATATATCAACACTGTTTCCAAGGTCACCTCTACAGGGTTATATTTGCATCCAGCTGACATTGATTTATGTTGCCAGATGGCAAAGGATGAAGCACAATCACTCAACACAATGTGTGACCTACTTATGGGCCCAACAATCTGCTGCTTAATACCAAATACAAGAATTTGAAGCTTAGAATTTAAAAATGTTATATTGTTTCTTGGTTAAATCATATGTAATAGGGACAGTCTGTGCATTAGATTTTTCCATCCCTATTAGAAAAGTGAAGTACTAACCATATCAGCCAAACAAGATGATGGGCCAGGTGATGGGTATCACCTTTTATTGCTCCAATACACTGGCAACAGCATTCTGAATTTTCTAAGAAATGTCATTTGGATAATTGGACGACTGTGTGGCATGATGTTATAGATATCAAAATATTTTAGTTTATATGTACTATAAAAGCCCTACTCTGATGTATCACTGTGACAGCATGGACTCGGATTTTGTTAGAACTTTGACAGATTCTATCTAAGTAGGAAGCTTTTGAGTATGAACCTAGTAAGGAACTTTGCTTTCCGAGGACCAGGATAATTAAGTATACAGATTATCAGCCTGTTGGCTAAATAGTGTTTTGTTTTGTTTTGATTTGTTTTGGTTTTTTTTTTGGTTACAACATCTCTAAAAGATCATCTACTCTGTTTTAAATAAATTATGATTTGTATTAGTGGGGTATATATACTAGAGAAATTTCAGATGCCTCAAATAATGAAATAAGCATATAATTAATACCATGAACCTATCAACTTCCTCAAGCATCTCTTGAGTCATCTAGGAATGATCAAATTATATTCAAGAGCATTTTAGTGTCTCAACTTCAGTCCTTCATGGAAATGGTTCATTATGGTATCCAAGTAATGCAGAGTTCTTAAATGTCATTCCAATGAAGCAGAAGTTTTGTCAGGCTCTCTCAAATTGGAAGGGTTCTGAGTATAATCCAGACAACAAACAGAATATATTACAAAAAATATTACTAAGGTATAAGGGTTTGTAATATGTGCGGGTGGAGAGTATACTCTTACCAATGGATTGGTCATTAGTTGATGAAGTTTTTTGTCACATCAAGTTACAAAAAAATATTACTAAGGTATAAGGGTCTGTAATATGTGAGGGTAGAGATTATGATCTCACCAATAACATAACAGAATCTGGAGATATTGAAGTAGAGTTTTTAGTGTTTTTTTTTTAATTTTTTAATGATGATCATTGTACAGCTAGAGGTAGACTTTAAATCAAAAGTTGGTCTCAGTCACAGAATTTTCACTTAACCTTATAATAGTAAACTATAACTGCTGTAACAACACTGTGCTAGGTGGTACACACAGTCTAGGGCTGGAGTTAGGAAGACTCATCCTTCTGAGTTCAAATCTGGTTCGTTTAGTGAGATAGATGTGAGACCCTGGTAAGCACCCTATTTGCCTCAGGCTTCTCATCTGTAAAATGAGCTAGAGAAGGAAATAGCAGATCACTCCATTATCTTTGTTAAGAAAACCCCAAATGAGGTTATAGAGTCAGAAGCTGATTGTGTGTGATTATAGAATGAATATAACCAAATAAGATTTGTCCTTCATATTAGTCCCCTTGTGAGGCTATCCACTTGAGCAATCAAATATATACATGCAAGATAAAAGAGGTATATGAATGTAAAGAAGTAAGATTAGGAAGGAAATTGAATGTCACATCTAGCATAAATAAGCCTAGAAAGGTAGATTGAAAAACTTTAAATGAGAGAAATTTATTCCTCATCCTAGAGAAAACAGGAACTGTCTCAAATTCTTGCTAGATGAGTGATAGGTCAGAACTATACTTTAAGAATATCAATTTGGCAAATATGGAGAGGCTGGATTAGAGAGGGAAAGATTAGAAACCAGTCCAATTATCAGGATATTCTAATAGTCCTAATGAGAGGTAATAAAAGTTTAATCTAAGATGGTGGCTTTGTGAAGGGAAATAAGGATGGGTGGATGGAAGAGATTTTAGGGAAGAATCTACAAGACTTGACAACTATATTACTGAGTTACTGATTTTTTTGATAGTCAATATGCTTGGTAATTCAATTTAAACTAAATTTATATTTTATTTTTGAGAAAAGAATTCCTTGCAATATATATCACCTATATTCCAGTGATTACTATTAAATAATTTACTTTATTTATAGCAAAACCATAGTTATTTTGTGGATCAAGCTTTATTGGCATGCCAAGATCAAGGTCAATAGATTTTAGGAAGATTCATCCTTCTGAATTCAAATCTGGTCTCCAATTTTCCTTTGTCTAGTGGGATAAACCTCTCAAAACACTGAAAAGATTCAAAGATAAAGTAGACTTTAAAGTGGTGATGGGAGCTGGAGGATTTCCCTCTCTTAGGCTAATCTTCTTAACTTCTCAAATGCTGTATGAAACTTGTTTTGTTCTCTTTAGTTGCTAATGCTACCTCTATATTAAAATTTTCTTCTTTATTTATCCATGTAGATGTAGCATATATGGGAATCTTACTAGAAAAAACTTCCTAGGCCTGTTTTGTGGTGTTTTCTTTCATGAATTCTTTGTATCTTCTATCTTGAATGTCAGTTCTCAGAGTATAATCTGAGAAGGCCCCCAAAGATACTTTAAGGGAATGTATGATATCAAAAGTTTTTTCATAATAATAACAAAATATTATTTAGAATTTGCCTATTAAAATTCTCTTCTGTTTTCTAATTATATATCTACATGAGGTTGGATTTTCTTCATATATCTCAACCAAGATAGCAAATTACAATATACTGAATGCTGAAGTAGGTATAAGAAACCAGATATCTTTTGTTGTCAGACATTTAAGAAATTTTAGGGGGAAATCAATAATACTACTCAGTAGATTTTTTGTTTGTTTTGAAATATTTTCCAAAAAATGTTATTTATATGAATGTGTAATGAACTTATTAAGTCAAAATATAATGAATACATATTTTTAAAATGGTAAATTTAATAGGATATAACATAAATAAACAGCTAAGTAATTCATTGAATAGAGTACTAGACCTAGAGTAGGATAACCTAACTTCAAAAGTGGCCTTAGATACTTACTAAGCTGTGTGATCCAGAGAAAGTCACTTAACCTACTTTGCTTCAATTTCTTCAACTGTAAAATGAGCTGGAAAAGGAAATGGCAAAGCACTCTGGTATCTTTGTAAAAAAAATTCCAAAAAGATGTCATAAAAAATTGGGCACAACTAAAAAT
The DNA here is from genome assembly GCF_902635505.1 of Sarcophilus harrisii. Taxonomy (NCBI): domain Eukaryota; kingdom Metazoa; phylum Chordata; class Mammalia; order Dasyuromorphia; family Dasyuridae; genus Sarcophilus; species Sarcophilus harrisii. The sequence continues at coordinate 163,438,454 of NC_045427.1, forward strand.
TGACTAAACAATTTGAACAAAATTGTTCAACAATATGAATTAAAAACCCTTTGGGGTTCTCAGTTATTTTTAAGACTTTTGTAAAAGAGACCTGAGATCACAAAGTTTGAAAATTGGTCTGGAACAAAGTTTTGCTCATGATAGGAACTTAATAAAAACACTTTATAAACTGTTGTTAGTAATACTATGTATATGTTTCTACCAAACTTCATAATTAGGGTATAACTTTTCAAGTGCTATAAAAGTGAATCAGAGTAAATTTCTATTTCTAATAATAAAAATATTCCCAAGACAACCTATTCTCCCTCCCCGCCCCCATATACATTTCAGACTCACAGTACACCAATATAGCATGCGAAACAGTCATTGCTTGCAGATAGTTTAAATCTTACTGGTCCCATTTGTACCATTTACTAACATATAAAAAACCAATACAAGGGTAACAGTAAGATGATTCCAGATCCATTATGGTTCTAGTTTAAAGCAACAAGGGTGGAAGGGACCATTCATCAAGATATTTTGAAATGAAAAACACATAATGATTTTAAAAACATGCTAGATGCCAAAGACAAAAACTAAAGCATAGCTATGCCTATAATCTAAAACAATTGCTGTTTTAAATAAACAGGCCCCAACATACTTGGCAAACAATAAATTCATTTTCTTTTGTGGCATATATAAGTTGTTTCCATGTGTCATAAATTTAACACAAGTGGCAAAAGGGAATGTAAACCATAAGAATCACCTATGAAAAGATACAGTATATAAAATAAATCTGTTATTCTTTTGCTAGAAGACTTCAATTTAAATGGCTAATTTAATTAATATACATTAGAAGATTCCATTGTTTCAGTATCTTCCAAAACCTTGAATATTCCTTTTATTTTAGAGTTTCAAAGACTGTTTTCTATTAATTATTTTTATAAGTTTCTATGTTATATGATATCACTTTCTATGAGGTTATCTGATAATATTCTAATCCCTATCAAGACTATTCAGGACACAGAATTTATAGGATCATAGATTTATAGCTGGAAAAGTCCTCCAAGGCCACCTAGTTCAGCTTTCTTATTTAGATAGGTTATGACTTGCTTGTGGTCACATGAGTAATTATTAAGTATCAGAAGTGGGATTAAACCCCAAATCTTCCCTAATTTATATCTAATTCTTTATACCCTAACTACAGCCTCTCTGCCATCTACACTTTCTATGAGGAATTGATACTAGATTCTCTTGTTCATCTTGGGAGTCTTGGGTATTAATCAACAAAACAATTAATAAAGAAAAATTTTATTAAGTACTTGTTATATAGCCAGGCATTATACTGTGTGTCTTTTTGGGGAAGTATTATTAGAAAAGTTCACATATCTGATAAAATCAGATCTCTTAGTGTAAAGTTTCTTTTTGGGAATTTTCTCTATAACATATCTGACTGGGTTAGTGTTCAGATCCCTAATGATAAATACAAATTATAATGGGGGATAGATCATTTCACTTATAATAAATTCTAACTCCTAAATAATTTAACCGGATATTGAATTGAGCATCACTTTGTAAATTTTAATTTTGGCTCCTAGTTCTCTGCTTCAGGCAAGCAAAATAAGTATAAATCCTCTTCTTCAGGACATTTGTCTAAATATTTGAAAATATTTATCATATATAATATTCTCTTTTTTCAATTAAATTTCTCATTCCTAAAATTTATTTTTGCTGGCATTTACATTTCTTAGTTATCCTCTAGTGAAGAGATGCTAGCTTGACAACATTGTATAATTGTCTCTGAACACAAAAATCTAGATGTGGGCTAAGGAAAGAAATTATGACCTCTTTTTTGGATGCTCTTCTTTTATCAACTGATATTTCTTTATTGATTATTAATGTTGCCTGAGATCATATGCTTTTGATTCTTATGCCAGATTGTTAACTCAAATTAAGCTTGTAGTTCACCAAAACCTATAGTTCTTTCTCCACTCAAATTGTGGTCTAGTTACATTCTTTTCATTTTCTTCTTCTGAAGTTGATTTTTTGAAACACACATAAATTTAATTTTATTAAATTATGTCTATTGTTTTTATCAACTGAGATCTTTGGGATCCTAATTTTGTCATCAAATGTAATAACTTTATTTACTACCCAAATTTCATAAACATGTTATTTAAGCTTCCATGAAGATCAAATGCTTATAAATAATAATCAAAAGCAAAGATCTGAGGTATTCCTTTATAGACCTAGTCTGACACTGAACCAAAGTGTTACTACCACTCCTCTGATCCATCCTTTCAAAAAATTTAATCTCCACCTAACTATATCATCAGGTAGTCCATACTTTCGATATTTTCCAGAAGAAAACTGTAACAGTTTACCCATATCTGTGAGTAAATATCTTTTAGTATTTCCCTGGTATACCAGGGTAATGATTCTGTTAAAAATGAAAATGAAGTTATACTGGTATAACCTTTTCTTTATAAAAACATGGAGTTTTTTTGTAATTTTTTAGTGATTCTCTTTTTAAATCCTCACAATTCATTTTTCAACAATATGTTATAGAATGTTATCAAGAAATGAAGTCATTTTAGAGTTTGAAGTATCTATCTTCTTTCCCTTCCAAAAATCTTTAAGATGTTTACCTATATTCCATTCTCAGAGATTTTTCAAAGGTTACTTACAGTGGCTTAGTCCCATCTTTCTGTTCAGCAGCTTGCTGAAATTTTATCTATTAATGTGAATTCATTAGGAGCTAACTAAGCACTTTCTTGTCACATCCCAACCTGTTTTCGTTTCTAATTTCTTGTGAGCTATTTTTTCCAATACTTACAAATCTAAAAATCATTTTCCTAGGCAAAGAAATAAAAGTAAAAAAAGGAGTTGAGTGGTTTTTATCTTCTTTCCATTACACATTTCCATTGCTTATCTATCCTTAATTTATCATACATATCTATACTTAGCATAGCTGGGGAGAAAAGGCCTTTTGAAATATGATTAAAAAGAAAATAAAAAGATCCTTTGGTATAGATCTTGTACTTTTTCTGGAAAGCTGGGATCTACCTATATATCCAAAAATGGGGTAATATATGATTTCTCAGGAAAATAAGTTGTTTATTTTAATACTGGTATAAGGTAGAAGTTTATAATTTACATCACTAGCTTTTTATTAAAAACTGGAAAAATCTATTTGGATAAAAGGGGTTTTGTGTTTCTTTTTAAAGGAAAGATGTTGTCCTCAAAAACCATTGTGAATTAACTTCCTAATAGCCTCAGGGCATTATGACCCCTCCTGATTTGCTTTAATTTTACTTAATCTCCCTTCCTTTATCATCAGGAACATTTAAGTTCTATCACTCCTTACTAGTTTTGGAAATAAAAAGCCTCCAACTATTATTTTTATAATTATAAATTTGGAAGAATCAATACATCTCTGGTTCTGGACTTATTGAGGCTTTTTGAAGTCTTCTCTTCCTTCTGATCATCATATTTAGAATTAGGTGCTTTTCTCAATGCATTGGCTAACATCTTTAACTAAGGTGTGACATTACCCAGATGTTTCAAAATTGCTAGCCTACTAACTTCCCAAACTAACTTCTGACTCACCCTAAAAGGTAGTATGCTCTCCTATGAGACATAATTTCTGGTCTGAAAGTCAGGAAATGTACATTCACATCTCAATTGTCACTTCCTAGATGTGTGGCTATGGACAAATCACTTAACACATCTGAGCTGTAATATTCCCATGTGTAAGTAGAAACTAGTAATATTAGCACTCTATCTCACAGAAAGGTTATAAGGATGGTGCATTGTAAACTGAAAACACTACATACTTGTAAGTTGTTATGGTAAAACATCTTCCATTTATTTTTAAAGGACTAGAATCTCTTCTGAAGAATGAATAACTTATTTGTATACAACATGACACATTTTCAAACAAATATCTTTTCTACATGTGTATAGACTATGATTACAAGAAAGCTGAGTAGACAAATTCTCTAAGTCATAAGAGAGAACCCAGTCCAGGAAATTCTAGTACTAAGGGTCAGAGCTATTGAAACATAATGCCTTTTCAATGGTTTTTTATGTAATCAATTTTCAATGTCTATTTTTAAAAAATTCCCTATAAATCTATCGTAGAGAAGCAGCTTGGAACAACAGAGACCTGGCCTTGGCCTCAAGGAAAGCTTTATTTAACTCTGGTCTTTGATCTCTATTGGCTGTATATCACTGAAAAAGTTTTTAATTTCTTAGTATCCTGTCAACTTTCTAAGATTATTAGTTGCAGAGAAAGAATCAATTTGTTTTGCTTAAAGATTTTTTTTGCATCCCTCCACCAAAGAAATCATAGATCAGACATCTATGTCTATGACCAATATGAGAAGAGGAAAGAAGGAACAGAAGAAGGAAAACTAGTCAACAATAAATATTTATTAAACATTTATGTGGAATCATGTGCTCAGTGCTAGAAATACAAAGAAGTGTAAAAATATAGCCATATATCCTCAAAGAACTCACATGAAAGGTAGGGGGAATGAGGTGGAGGAACCAAAAAAGGTATCTTGCAGCTGAGTCTTGAAAGAAACTAGGAAGTCAGGAAGCCAAAAGGCAGAGGTGAATAACATTCCAAGTTATTGAAAGGATATCAGATTAGAAGACAAATATTCCAAAAGATGAGATAGCTAAATTTTAATTGATGTTTGTGCCCTCAAGAATGGAAATATATGATTTAGTAAGAGAAAAAACTCACCTTTTCTAAATGTGACTAATTAACTCCATCAAAAATAACGTTTAAAAAAAGGTGCATGTAAACACAGTATTGAATTATAATGTCCATTTCACATCACAATATCTTATTATTGGAAGGGACATCCAAAGTCCTTTCATCCCAACTATACTTGAAGAGAACACATCTGGTAAGTGATTATCCTGATCTGGGTGAAGACCTTCAATAAGGAAAACTACATAACTACCCAAAGTGAGCTTATTCTTCTATTGGATAGCTCTCATTGTTAGGAAATTGTTCTTAACTATAAGTTGAAGTCACCTCTTTGTGACTTCTACTCATTTCTTCCAATTCTGCTCCCTGGGGCCATGCTGAACAAAATCCAATCATCCTTCCCCTTAAAAACCTTTAAGATGTTATTTTCCTCCATCCTGAACTCTATCCACAAATATTTTCTTCCCAAAGCTAAATATTCTCATATTCTTTAAGTAGCCATCATATGGCATGATATTGAGGTCTCTACCATCTTTTTTATTTTCTCTGGATACTCTCTTTTATTAAAATCCTTTCTAAGACATAGTTTTCAGAAATGAAAATAATATTCCGGATGTATTTGTTCTGGAGTTTTATCTACATGATCTTGGGCACATATAAACAAGATTATTAGTATTAAGAGTGTGTATACTCAACTGTATCTACCACAATGTCTTATATTGGGTTACTAGCTATTTAGGAGAGGGGATGGGGGGAAAGAAGAGAGAAAAATTTGGAACATAAGGTTTTGCAGGGTGAATGTTGAAAACTATCTTTGCATATATTTTGAAAAAAAATAAAACTATTATTACTAATAAATTAAAAATAGAATGTTTAAAACACACTCTATAATATACATATTATTATTAAAGTAGAATTGAAATCAATGCATTTGTTAGTTTTAACTTATGAAAGTGACATATTTGCATTTCAATTTTCTTAATAATTTATAGTTGTGTAGATACAGGTATTAAGTATTATACTCGTATTGTGAAGCATCATAAATTTCCCATTCAAGAAATATAGTTTTTAAACGTTTTGGCTAAAGGCTTCAAAAAACAAACAAACAAACAAAAACCTTACTCCATAGAGAACAAACAGTAGGAGAAAGCAAAAAAGCACTTCGTTCAATCTAAGCTCATTTACATTGTCTACCCAATATGACCCGACCTTTCAATAAATTGTTATTCACCTCAACTACAGAAATATTTCAGTCACAGCAGGTGTGAGGCTGGTAGGAAGGATGATGTCACAGGGGTACATACTGTACACAAAGCCTGAAAGCTGGTTAAAATTCTTGCCAGTCACCAATTCCCTTTTTGTTACCTCTAAGCATCTGGCACTGTCTGTCACATCAATTCTGTTGCTTGACTGTGTGTCCACTCTCAACCCAAGGTTATAATTTACTGAAAAACAGAAACATTTCCTGAATTTCTCTAACCTCTGCATAATGAAGAGGTGGAGGTGGTGAAACACCTTTCCAAAAGGCTTGTGACAATGTATTGAAATAAAACCTGCCCTCTCTCAAACTAAACAGAAAGTTTCCCTTGGGAAATTTGCATTATGTAGCAAAAGTCAAACAATATCAAGTCTTCCGACAGAAACTCCCAAACACATGAACATCATGAAACACCAGGGAAACCTTCCTTAGCTCTCAAACATATATTGACATAAATAGTTCTCTCCCACAGGTTCTACTTTCTATTATATTAGATATGCATATGTGTGTGTGTATATATGCATATGTGTGGGTGTAGATATATCCATATATATATAGAGAGAGATATATGTATATACATATACATACACATATATGTATGTATACACACATACAGTAATAACAAGGCAGTACTTAAGAAAATAGTCTTATAGGCAGAAAACAAATCTCTTCTAGATCTCTGACCTTAACTCATAAAAGTAGCTAGGCCTGAAGAATTACTCCTAGCCTTCCAAATGCTCTATTTAAAACTGAAAGTGACCTTTGAGAGCATCTAGTATAATACAACCTCTTCATTTTGTAAATGAGAAAACTTAGCTTGTAGAGGTCTTCACTTGGATAGTCAGTAGGTCATAAATAGCTGAGCTAGAAGTCAAAGCTAGGTGCTTTTTGCCTACATAATCGGGGAGTTTTCTTCCCATAGCACCATACTCTCTCTCTGGTTTCTTTCCATACTAACAAGCATTCTCAAGAGTTTCTAATCCCTAGCAAGTCTTCTTCATCCATCTAAAAACATCCTGTATTACAGCTGAATTTCAATATTTTCAATTGTATTAATATTCATAGAAGCTCTAGGGGTTGATTTCTATTAAGCCTACCTTCATTTCTTAGAATCTAGAATTTTAAAACTAAAAGAAACTTTAAAGCATTGTCTGGGATAATTTATTCATTATATAGATGAAGAAGTTTAGGTCCAAAGATGTGCTCAAGGTCATATATCCCCTACTCTTACAAACCTGCATTTTTTTCAGGATTCTGTAGGAAAGAAGAGGGGGAACAGCAATAAAATCACTTACTGTACTCTGCAGTTCTTCTGTTAAACTCCCATATCTTTGAACTCTGGGATCATGCTAATCACAGAGTCATAGGATTTAGAATTGACAGGAATCTCAGCTTTTGTATTTACCTTTCTTCATTTTACATATAAAGAAAGTGGTACTGAGAGACATCATATGACTTGCCCAACATTACACAGAAAATAACTGGCAGAGCCAGAATTCAGAATTAGGTCTTCATATTGCAAGTCCAGTATTCTTTCCTTTATATCATACTGTCTTCAAGTAACCTAGTAGTAATTTTGATACAGAACTGTGAACTAATTCAATCATTCTGAAGAGCAATTTGGAACTATGCCCAAAGGGTGATCAAACTGCATTGTAAAACATGCATTTGGTCAAAACATACTATTTTCATCTTTTTTGTTTGCTTTTTCTTTCTCATGGTTTTTCCTTCTTGTTCTGATTTTTCTTTAACTTGACTAATATGGAAATATGTTTTAAGTGACTGTATATGCATAACCTATATTTCCTGTCTTGGAGAGGAGAAGTAAGGGAAGGAGGAAGAAAAAATTGGGGCTCAAAAAATGAATGTTGATTTTTTTTGAGGTAATTGGAATTAAATGACTTGCCCAGAGTCAAACAGCTAGTAAGTATCAAGTGTCTGAGGCTAGGTTTAAACTCAGGTCCTCCTGACTTCAATGCCAGTATTTTATCCATTATCCCATTTAGCTGCCCCCCCCCAAACATTTTTATATGTGATTGGAAAAATAAAATACTTCTGAAAACTAAAACTAAATAAATAACAAAAACAAAAAACTAAGTATTTCTTGAAGACAAGTCTTTCTAACTCTGAGAGTATGTTCTCTATTCCATTAGGCCATGTTGCCTTTTGTAATTGTTATAGTGAAAAGAATAAGATGAAAATCAAGAATAATAATTATGTGGTAGATCAGTTATTTGCTATTCTCTTTTCTATTACTTGCTTTTTTGCAATTTTGGTCCATATTAGTATCTGTACCAATCAGAAAATTTACCAGTGATCAATGAGGTGGAAATTTTTCTATCACAGGCAGGACACTAAATGAATATTATATACACATGCATATTTACTCATTTTGATTGTTCCAATAAGTCACTGTCCATAGTTGCTGGTCTAGAATAAAAATACCTAAAACCACTAGTAGCAGGAGATAAATATTTCATTTTTCTCTCTCCCCACACTGTCCACATATTAGGAACATATTTTGGAACAAGCACCTGGCTGAATTTAGAGATCTCCAGAAACCCACCATTCTTCAAGACGAAGTGAACTTTGTAACTTTCACTCCCCAGATCATTTTCTACCCAAATTACACAACCTTATCATGTCCTTCATTGGGTAGTTCTTTTTCTCTCCCCATCCCCACCCTCAGCTTCTCTATGTTTTTCCCCCCATTAGATTATGAGGACAGAGACTTTGATGTATGCCACATAGTAGGCATTTAATAAACATTTATTGACTATTGACAGGGATAAAATAAGTAAGAACTATCTATCACTCTTATTAAAAAAGTCTGTATTATTCCCTGCCTCTAGCTCCAAAGCTAAGGCCAGAAGCCAGTATATTACCTCCTTCATACTAAACAAAGAAAAAAGGAGAAAGAATAGAATTCATCTCTAACTTTCTCATGTCCCTAATTTAATTTATTTCTCCTTAATTCTGAGAACCTGATCTCACTTACTATTGAGTATGGAAACTAAAAAAGTTTTGATTTCTTAATTCAATTACTAACACCTTTCACCATTCTTTTCAATGTACATTCTTTGCTCCCTTTGTTCAAGTGTCTCTCCCTATAATCTGCCTTCTGTCACCACCACTCCCTTGAGCAGTACTGTTCAAGATCACTACAGAGTAGATAGTTAAAGCAAATATTTTTCCTTTTCCCTTTTCCTTGCCTTGTTGTATTCAATACCTGTACCTGATCATTGTTTGTTTCTTGTTATTCTTTCTTCACTCCTTTTCTGCCACACTGAATTCTTATCATTCTCTTTTTCCTTTTTTGACCAATCTTTGCTATCTCCACTATGCCTCTTTTTTCTCTCTTTTTTCATTTACATATATATACATAGAGGTATTAAATAGATAAGATAAAGATAGATACTATATATATTTGAATAAATACAGATGTATTTATATAAAATCTTTTACTTAGGATTCAATTTTGTCTTCTCTTTTGAAAAAAATCATCCCTATGGCTAGAATCTGGAAAATGAATGGATGCCCATCAATTGGAGAATGATTCAGCAAATTGTGGCATATGAATGTTATGGAATATTATTGTTCTGCAAGAAATGACCAGCAGGATGAATACGGAGAGATTTGGAAAGACTTACATGAATTGATGCTGAGTGAAATGAGCAGAAACAAGAGGTCCTTATATACTTCAACAACAATACTGTATAAGGCTATATTCTGATGGAAGTGGCTATCTTCAACAAAGAAAAGATCTAATTCAGTTCCAATTGATCAATGATGGACAGAATCAACTACAGCCAGAGAAGGAACACTGGAAAATTAGTGTAAACTTTTTGCATTTTTGTTTTTCTCTCCAGATTATTTTTACCTTCTGAATCCAATTCTTCCTGTGCAACAAGAGAACTGTTCGGTTCTGCACACATATATTGTATCTAGGATATACTATAACATATTTAACATGTATAAGACTGCTTGCAATATAGGGGAGGAGGTGGAGGGAGGAAAGGGAAAAGCCAGAACAGAAGTGAGTGCAAGGGATAATGTTGTAAAAAATTACCCATGCATATGTATTGTCAATAAAAACTTACAATAAAAAAAAATAAAAAAATAAAAACAACTTCTTTCTTGGAAAAAAAAATTCATCCCTAGGGATTTTTTAAAAATTGGAGTTTGTGTATTTTCCTCATCTTCAAAGAACAGATAGATCAAAATCCTTAGTACCATAACCCTTCAATACTGAATAGTGGAAAAAAGGGAGAATCCAAAATGGCTTCCACTGATGATTGCTGTGGAAAGGCATATTGCTTGAGACATGTCATGGTTTTACAATTCAATTGGTTTCACTGTCTGGGAATAAGAAAAGATAACTCACTTTACTCACATTAAGTGACATGCTAACATTCAGAAAGAAAGAATAGGGATTTGAAATAATGGACTCTGACTTCAATTTCGATATTCATTTCACTGGGTTATAATGTGTTTTTTAAACATAAAGAATAATTCCATATTATTTCTCTCCTTTTTAATTTTAAAATTAATTTTATTTATTCCCTTAAATCATCTTGAATTGCTATCTATTTTTATATTCATAGTCAGTAATATTGCTGGCTGCCTGAGAGAAGAAGCTATGTCATCAGTTTTTTTTTTTCTTTTTATTATTTTGGCCTTACAGTACCATGCACAGTGCTGGGACATAGCACAAAATGTACCTAAATACCTTTATGAAGAAACTGATTTGCATTTAACAATGCTACTTTGTATAAAATATCAGGATTCTTTTATTCTATAGATGAATAAAAAGAAATGTACATATAAATATTATGGAGTGGATTTTTATCTTTTGTTTGTTTTGTATTTCTATCTTATAACAATTTAAGAAATGGAGATTACCAGGATGATATATTATGATTCTTAAGCATAATATTAGATGTAGACACACTGGATAGAAGGTCACATTCACATATCAATAGTGAACAGTTCTACCCATTTCTGTAATAGCTGCTTTCTAGTATAAACTTGTATTTAACTGGAAAAATCATTCACTGGAGAATTTTTATGAAGGTTTTTATGTATAGTGGTAAGCCTCATACTTATCAAAATATTCGTGTGTGTGTGTGTGTGTGAGAGAGAGAGAGAGTGAGAGAGAGAAAGAGAGAGAGAAGGAGGAGGAGGAGGAGGAGGAGGAGGGAGGGAGGGAGGGAGAGAAAGAGGGACGGAGAGAGAGGGAGGGAGGAAGAAAGAGAGGGAGGGAGGAAGAAAGAGAGGGAGGGCGGGAGGAAGAGAAAGATGGAGGGAGAGAGAGGGAGAGAGGGAGAGAGAGAGGAAGGAAGAGAGAGAGAGGGAGGGAAAGAGAGAGAGGGAAGAAGAGAGAGAGAGGGAGGGAAAGAGAGAGAGGGAGGGAAAGAGAGAGAGGGAGGAAGAGAGAGAGAGGGAGAGAGATTCTTACTGACTTCTGGTAATGTCAGTACAAGTGGATTATAGATTTAAATATGGAAGCAATTTTTAGGTTACCTACACCAACCTTATTTTACAGATGAGAAAAACCAAGCTTGAGATTAAATGACTTTCCTGAGTTCAAGAGAGAGTAGGAATTTGAAACAATGTCCTCTGACTACCAATTCAGTCCTTATTATCCAATCCTCAGTGCACTGTTACACAGTATTTTTAAATATATAGAATATCCCCATGCTATTTATTCATTTATCATATCTTGAGACTTTTATCCATTGGGATATGAATGGTTATGTTTAAAATGCAGTGATACCAGAAAATGTGTTATGTTTCTTCTGTGGGAAGGGATCTTCTTTAAAATAACTTAGTCCTATCTGCCACACCAGAAAAGAGAATCAAGATTGGCTATTTTAAAGATAAATAGGATTATTTATCTCTACTGGGACCAAGGTTTTCCTGCCTCTGACATCATTATGGGTTTTAGCTCTTGACTTTCTTGTTGACTTGTCCTATATACTTTGTCTGCTCTTGGAATCTTGCCCCTTATATCTGGTTCATGTTTAGTTTCTGGCTGCTGACCATTCAGATTTGGCCTTTCCACCTTCCTCTCCAGGTCCTCGTTTAGTCTATTTAAGATGCCTTTATGAAGGAAGCATTAAATTATAACAGCAAGAAAATCTGCCACCTCATTTGCCCTTCAACTCCCATGAAGCTCTGATAAAACTAAAATTTTTTGGTAAATAAAAGAAAGGACCAAATGTAGCTGGCTACATTCTTAAGTGAAATAAATTCATTTTGTTCTTTTAATTCAGAGCAAATGCCAAATGGAGTTTACTAGGTGGTCCTCTATTTAATAATGAGGTTTATTTGTTGCAATAAAATTGCAAAACTCTTATTTGTTTTATGTCATCCATGTGACAGGGAAGAGAAGAGGACAAAACAAATAATATGAGGAAGAGGTTTTCGCTTTTCTTGCTTGTCTGGAGTCTTAGCAAAGTAGGGTTCATTTTTATCTCTTTAAGCATAATGTACTTCATATGAAAAGCCACTTCACTTTATATTCTGTAGGCAATAAAGTCTGTGAATGGAATTAGTATGAGTAGCATAAGGCTGACTGAACAGAAAAATATATGAAGACCACAAAAGTTACTTAAGAACCTTGTACAATACTTCAAAAAACAAAAACAAACAAACAAAAAAAAACAACAACTCAGAAAGGAGTTGTCCTTGATCTTACTTATAAGAATAGCATTTTCTAAGTATGGCATCAAATATTTGATAACAGTGTCCCAAACTACTAGAATTATAGTACTAATAAAATATATGTAAATAAGGTGTTTTTTTTTAAAGTACTGATGTTTATAAACTACTCAAAAAGACACTTCTAGGGCTATTCTGTTGATTCTAAATCTCTTTACAAAAAGATCTTCCTTTAAAAAGGTATCACAAACAGTTCAAATATGTCTAGAATTATTGACTTTGTTCTAATTACAGCCTGCCCATTCTGTTTCCCAAACAATTCTTAATAACATGATGAGTGTAAGCACATTGCATCCCATTATTAAGAAACAATTATGAAGGTGAAATAATGTAAAATCTGTCATTAAAGAATGTATAATTTAAAAAGTGCTTTGATAATATTTCCCTGACGTACTGAAAAAAATTGAACTCTAAAGTTTTACTGCTTAAGTAAAGTAAAACCTCTACTCAAGTTCTCTTTTCTAATAACACTTGTCTGCTTCTCATTTATACTGCTTCACAGGACAAGATATGTATGAAACTTTGTTTATCTTTAGTCAACTGATTTTTATGATATTAGGATAAATCAGCCTATTGTTACAATAAACTGAAGCAACCCCCTTACTTCCACATGTTTCATTTCTATTGAAATGGCTTATTTTTTTTGGTAAAGGAATTCTACCGATTGGATTATTTTCCCTTATTTCTCCTGCTTTAAGTAAGTTGTTTTCTAATCCCTAAACTTATGGGTCATCTCTAATAACTGAAAGTCTTCTTATGCCCTACACACTATCTATTTAATCAAGTATCTCTAAGATATGATGTCTGTAACATCTTATAATTTAGAGAAATATATTTAGGAGAGATGCAAGAAACTGAAAAACATACTTAGTCCTTAATTTAGTGCTGAATTTTTAGAATGCCTAAAGAGCATAGCAGGGGAAGGTTAAAGGCACCTAACATACCATCTGGAAGGAGAATGATAATTAAATGTAACAGTCTATGGAAGTAAATACAATGGGTAATGGATGAAAAATTATATGATGATAGAGAAAGTTATGGAACGAAATGGTCTTTTGGGAGTAACAAACAGCATTTTAAATTATCATCTACATAACAATACTGTAGAATAACAATATCATAAAAGCTGGAGTCTGAAAGGGAAAACCAGGAGATTTAAATGTGAGTTTTTAAGAAGAAGAAACAAAAAGAAAGGACAGAAAAGAAGCAAATGAATGAAAAAAAATAATCTCATGAAGATTAGATGATGTAAAATTCAATTTAAAGAAAATGTATTAAGTACCTACCATGTGTAAGGTACTATATACTAAGATCTGGAAATACAAAGACAAAAATGAAAGTCTCTTCCTAGAGTAAGGTAAAAAAGAAAAAGTAGAAAGATATGGGAAAAAGTTGGAGGTGGAAAGAATGGGATGGGGAAAGAAGATGCATTGAGACAGAGAATGTGAATGAAGATAGATGAAGGAATTCCATCCTGACAGAAAATCGTACTATATGGCACAGACCTCAAATTTCTCAAAAGCCACCCCTCTCATCCAGTCCTACCTGGTCGGGAGGATGGTGGTCACCACTTGAGGCCTTGAGGGTTGGGGGGAGTAAAGTTGGGGGAAATAGAGGGATCCTCAGGGCAAGTTTCCGACAAGTATGAGGAGGAACCTTCCCCCTGTGTGAAAAAAAAAGGGAGGCTGTCATTTTTTTTGGCATTGAAATATATATATATATCTATATATATATATATATCTATGTTGTACTTAGTGTTAAAATTTTTTTTCCCCTGGGAGAACTCTTGGATAAGCCACTAAACTGGAAATTTGAAACTTCCAACACACATATTCTTCAGTATCTCTCATGTGGCCTGGTACCTTCTACAATAAGTACAACTGAACGGATTATATGGTATTCTGGCCTTTGGGAAGTTATAATTTTATTATCTCCAAAGAGCTATGTATTAAATATTATCTTCACCATAACTACTAAGGCATTTTATACAGAGCAACCCTGTGACAATGGTGTTAATTTACAGGAAGTGTTCTGTGATGTTAAATGAAACTGCCCTAGTATTCCAAGCTCAGGCCCAATATTAAGAGTGAAATAAGAATTTTTTTTTTTTTTTAAAGAGAGGAATATTGAAGGGAAAATTGTTTTAGTTCATCTAAGTTACTCCAAAGAAGATCTAAGTATTTTATGATGTCCTGAAAGTGTTAAAGTTAATTGTTTCAATATTAAAAAAAGATATGATAATACTTTTAGATAATCTTACTTTTCATATATCTATAACATATTTATTTAACATACCTCAAACCTAATGATAAGGAAAGTCACAAACTTCAAAGAAAAGGTAAATGGATGAAAAAAAAGCTGAATTTGAGATGTCATACAATATTGTTTGATTCAGCATCATTTCTTAGGAAAAATCCTTTTAATATAGAGGGAAAATCTTTTATTTTGATACAATTAGTTTTGAAATAGTTTTGATGATAGCTAGTTAAATTTGTGTTTATCTCCCTGCCATTTCTGAATTGTTTCCTCCTTGTGTCTGGCACAGCAATGGGTTAATATCAACAATATGAAAGAAATACTAATTCAATGATGAAGCAATCTTCAGTTTATGATTCTTTCAGGAAAGATAATTATTTAATAATAATAATAAGATCTTATATCTTGATCATAATTATTAATATTATGATTGATTTATTAGCTTTACTATAAAATATGACTGAATTATAAACTGATTCAAATACATTATTAAAAGACACAGAATTTCAGAATATACCTTAGAGATAATTTTATAGAATACCTTCACTTTACAAATAAGGAACCTGAGGACTCAATAAGTTTAGTGACTTTCCCAAGTTCATAAATTTAACTAGTGGTAGAACTAACTGGTACTAGAACCCAAAGCTCCTATTTTTCAAACCAGTATTCTTTCCTCTTTAACTGCAAGGAAGGCTTTAATTAAAGAAGAAAAAAAATGTAAAGATGGTTGAACAGAAATATGTAACAGGATGTGGGTGAATACATTTACCAATTTGTCTTCACTGAACTGGATTTTTACTCTAAGCCACACTGATATGTAACTACAATACTTAAATAGAATACATATATAGGCTAAGCCCTATTAAGTTCAAATGTACATAAAATTTTCTTTTCATAACAACAGATTTTTCTTTCCTTTCACTATTCTAAACAAAGAAGAAAATAAGAGGATATAAGGCACTCCTCTACCTTCTTGCCTGAAAAAAAAAAAAAAGAAACGATGCTTCTTTGCACTGAGTGAAACATTATGGTCCCTGGTTTTGCAACTTGCAGGCTAAATACTGTAAAGGAATACTGATGATTGTAGCTTTAGAACAATAACTTGAGTTGATGTAGTCTTAATTCCTTGTTGCTGCCCACCAAATTGGAAGTTAGAAGTGGAAAATAAAAAATGTTATGAAAGACAGAGAAAGAAGAAGTAAGGAATTCAGAAATCATGTATTTGTCATAAGCAAGGTCCAGTAAATGCGAAGTATGCCCAGTGGCTACAGAATTCATGTCTGAATGGTGCTTGCTAGTTCTTCATGCCACTGTCAAAATTTTGGGGGTCACAATCTTGGGTAACCTACTACCATCATGTTACATCCTTTTCCAGCGACTATAAATACAATTCATTTTTAAAATAAAATATCAAATAATGATTATGCTCTTGAGTTTACAATAGGTAAGACCCAACTTAGTATAAATTTGATGATATTCACATAAGCAACAGGCTAACTTGTTGCTGGAATTGTCTACACATTGAGGAAAACCTACTCATTATATTTGTGACAAACTTGGACTAATCAAATTTTTAAAAAAGTATTTGTGAAAAGATTTATAACCCATCTTGTCTTTTGCTTGGGAATGTCTTAATTTAATTAATATTCAATTAATAGTACTTTTTGTGTAAAGAACTGTGATGAGTATATAAAGGGCAAAACAATCTTGTCCTCAAACAGTTTTAAATTTAAGGGTAATTCAAATTCACCCCACAAATATAAATGTACATATGTGAATATATACACATATTGTATGTATGTGTACATACATATGAAAAATGTAAACATATGTATATATTTGGACACATACATATTATATAAATATATAAACACACATATACATAAATATTATACAAGGTAGAAACTGATAAAGATAAAAGAGGTTCCCAAAGTATACTTTTTACTTGAAGAAAGAAAGAGAACTTTCATTTGTTAGAAGATAGAAGGAATCATTGAGGATTTGGACCTTGATTTGAACCATGAATGAAGGGAAATATTTCAACATATAATATTGAAGTATCATATACAAAGCTTATATATTCCAGATATATACAGAGGCAGATTAATTCTGGTCATCATCATGGAATAACTAATGAAAAAGAATGGCTGAAGGAAAACTGTGAGATGATAGGCTTGAGCTAGGCCACAAAAGATATTCAATCTGAGACAAGACTTGGTTTTTCACTCTATGAATAATGGCTAGCCACTGGAAGGTAGCAAGAGTATAGGGAAAAGCAAGCAAACAAACAAAAAGCAAGGCTTGAAAACGTAATTTCAAGATCACTTTTTTCATGTTTCCCTCTAATATAATAAGTTAATTTGTTGTCAAACCTTTCATTTAATCCATGAATGATGGAAACTTATTAGTTCACAAAGTATTCCATTTCCCCATTGGAGAACTCTAATTTGGTTAAAAAAAATTCTTATCTAGAGCCAAAACCTGCTTCATTTTTCCTTCCTAGTTCTAGCTTTACCCTATGGAATAAAATAGAACTTGTCTTTCTTCAAGTATTTAAAGACATATATTATATTTCTTTTTTTCCCCCAGCCTGGTACATTTATTTGGTCAGCAAGAAGTATGATCAGCTTGTCCTCCACCTTAAAATCCATTTCATCCTTCTCTCTTTTTGTATTCAGCAACTTATGTAAACCTCTGATCTATTCTTTGGCTATAAACTGCATTATGAAAGTATGAAAGATGATTACTTTCTTCTCTGAGCTGTGTGTGTATGTGTGTGTGTGTGTGTGTGTGTGTCTGTATATATATATATCATATTTTCTTGATCTCTAGGAATAAGGAACATTGTAGGAGGGAAAGTAGGAAGGAGAAAAAGGAGAAAAGTGGGTGTGTATGAAATAACAATGCATAGGAAGAAGGAACACTGGTTAGGTACATTTTTTTTTTAACACACTGTTTAGGTGCTCTGTGATCTGGTATAGGCCCATGTAGTCATAAAGTGATGCTACAAAGTAAACAAAAATGGGATTGTGGTAGTAAACTCAAAGAAGCGCCAAAGGATATTTTAAATTTTTGAGGGAAGCAGGTTACTCGACATCTCTTAGGCTAAGATTAATTTAAGAGAGATCATAGTTTCATATTAAAACACTATATCCTTTTGATGATATTCTCAATTGTCTGAGATATGTTTTAGTTTATTTATATTTTTGGCTACCTCAATAACTTTTTGAACTTTCTCATTTGTGATGTCAGACCTTTGCAAAACCAGATTTTCATTGGTTGCTGTGATAAAAAGCAAGCACTTATTTGAATAAAATCAATCTGGAACAAAACATGAGAGTTAGAGGTATCCAATCTGATTCCAAGGTTTAGCAAGTTGTACAGGCAACAAAAAGGTATAATCTTTCCATTAGTAATTGAGACAATGTAATAAAAAATACTTTTCCTTTTAAGTTATGTGTGTGTGTGTGTGTGTGTGTGTGTGTATAATTTTTCAACCGCTACTAAGTTGTTATTTCATGAATATGTATTAAATTGTTTGGATCTAATCACTTTATAAACAGAACAATTAGGTATTTCTTTTGGCTTAGAGGTGATATGAAAAAATTACAGACACTAAGAACATCATGAATAGAGAATATCTAGGGAACCTTTGGTTTAAGAGATAGGATTTTCTGCTTTCTTTCTTTTTTTTTTGTAAGAAGGTAGTGCATGAATCATGAATAAATAAATAATTTTGGTTGAGATAGCAAATTGAGAAAGCAGCACATTTCTGGAATATTAAAAAGGGGACAAAGAAATGGGAGCACTTCCTAAGCACTTTTGGCACATAAGCCTGGTCAGTCATAGATCTGATAAGAACAACTGTAACCAGGAAAGATGAGTCATTTTGTTACAGGGATGCTAAAGAAGAAAATGAGGTTAATCATTCTATGTCCCCTTGAAGGTGAAAAAGAACATGTAACTACATGGTTAAAATGTTCTTTAAGCACAAATTAGGATGCTCTAAAGCTTCCTGGAAATATTTCTTTTCCTGAGGAGCTAAGTTAAAACAGAAAGCTGTGTTCCAAGAAGCATGGAATGCAAACAGGATGTCACAGCAGTAATAGTAGATTGAAGGAGGCAAACTAGTTTTCTGCAGTTTCATAGAAAATTCATTAAAAATCATCCTGAAAAGGGGATTCTTTATCTAACTCAAGTCAATAGCTTTAGTATGCTTAAAAGTGCATGTGTGTCTATGTAGAGGAGAGTGGGAATGTATTGGGAAAACTTCATGTGATTTAATATCATAAAGTCTGTCTCTTTCTCTTTCTCTTTGTCTTTCTCTCTGTGTCTCTCTTTGTCTCTCTGTCTCAGTCTGCCTCTGTTGAATTAACAGAAAGCTCAAGCTAACCTCTTGACAAAGGCAACCATTCAAACAGGATAGGCCTTTGAAATGAGAATCATGTCTTTGGATTGGTGGATAGCTCCTTGATTGTTTTTTTATCACTTCCTGCATATTATTTAAACCTTTTCCTTTAGGCCTTAGCAAATGCATTCAGATGTGACACTCCCAGTGAAACCAATTATTTTGCTTTGTTGAAAGGGGAAGTCAGGATTTAATGCAATGGGTTTAAGGACTCTGGAGATGCAGGTTCAGTAAAAAGTCATCCCTGAATAGAATTGATAGCAATATATACTAAAGGGCCAAACCAAATAGTTTACTCAAAAAGATTTATCTAGTAATTTCTCCTGAATAAAAAATAGTATCCAATAGGTCCTGGTGATCCTTTATAACATTATTGATTTCTGTGACATAATAAGTTTCAGTGGGATACACACACACACACACACACACGTGTGTGTGTGTGTGTGTGTATAATTTTGATACCAAACTGTGGAACAAAATATTTATACAAGTGTAGGTCACTCACCACTGGAGATTAAATGCTTCTATTTCTTACTGTATTTTTTTTCACTTACAAAAGTTGAAACATATGCTCCCAGAATCAAAAGCATAATATGTATGTCATAATGGGCCAGACTAAAATAATTTGGTAAGTCAGGCCTGGGCTAGATTGGTATTCTAGCCAAATTGTCGCTATCATATTTAAACTATTGGCTCTGGCTTGTCAAACAGGGAAAATAGTAGTTTACCTAGTCAGTTAGGTGGTAGGTACAGAGAGTAGAATGCAAGACTTATTATCAGGCCCATGAATTAGAATCTTGTCTCAGATACTGCCTAGCTATGTGACTTAATCTCTCTGTTTCCTCATCTATAAAATAAGAATATTAACATCTATCTCATAGAGTTATTAAGAGGATCGAACAAGTCAAACTATTTGAAACATCTGCAAACCTTAATATTAAGTGCAGTTTACATAAATGCTAGCCATTATTTGTTGCTAGCTTTTGAAGTTTAGATTGGTAAGAATTTTTTTCCAGATATAAATTATCACCAAAGGCAATTTGAGATGATGCATTTGCTTTTTTTCAAATAACTAAAGCTGAGCAAATTCAGGAATACACTAATTGATAATTTTAATAACTCTTTAAAAATAACTACCATAATATCACTTAGGTGAAGGAAGTCATGTCTATATATAAGTTTATAAAAAAATAAGATAAAAAGAAATACATGAAAATGGTGAAAAGAGCTTCTAATAAATGGTAAAATCAGGAAAAACTTCTTTTAGAAATTGATGCTTAAGTTAGTTACATTTTACAGGACGCTAGAAATTAGAAAATGCAGAAATCAGGAAGTAAATTCCAGGCCTGGGGAACAAGCCTGGTAAAAATACAAAGGTGAAAGGCTGAATGTACTATGTAAGGGTGATCAGCAAGAATATCAGTATGACGTGAAAAATAAAATGAGTGAAAGGAATGAATTTATAATAAGCCAGTAGAAGTGGGCTGGAGCCAGGTTGAAGGGCTTTAAATGCTAAACAGAAGGGTTTCTATTTGATTAGAAAGACTACAGAGTCATTATTGTGCAAGTAAATGACAGTAAAATAATTGATTTATGAATCCTACATTGACAGAATTATGGAAGCTGTTTTGGAGTGGGAAGAGACAAGGCAGAGAAAACAATTAGGAGGCAATTGTAGCAGTCCAGGTGAGGGATGATAAAGCTCTGACCCACCGAGGTTATCATATGAGCAAGGAGAAAGACAGGGAAAAGATAAAAGATATACATATTGTGGAAATTGAATCTGTAAGACTCAAAATCAAAATTGAAATTGAGGCATATGAAACTGCATATATAAAATAAAAATATAATACTCATCCCCTATACTTGTATATAGAGTATCATATATCTGAAAGGGATTTCACATATACTATCTTTTATTTGTTTTTCTCTTTAACCCACCGAGCTAAAATTGGGGTAATATTATGTTAATTTCATCTGCAAGGAAAAAAAGTCAGAGAGATTAAGTAATTAGTACAATATCACAGAACTGGAATTTGAATCCTGTTCTTTTATTGTGAAGTCCAGAACTCCTTTCACTGGAGGTTTAAGAAAGTAAGTTTAGATAAGATTTCATCAGTATGGGAAATTTGGAGGCAAGGTTGACCCAGAAAATGCATGAAGTTATGTTTTTTTAAAAGCATACCATTATTAATACATAAAAAAGAAAAAAACCTTGATGTGTGCGCGCATGGACACATACACACACACACACACACACACACACACACACACACACACACACTTGCTTATTTATTTATTTAAGGGTACAAGAGTTTGTATCAGTAAAAATTCCATCACCGGTCCCTGACTATCAATACCTTTCTGATCTCCATTTTTAGGATACAACATTGTTGGAAGAACTGGTAGAATGTGTTAAAAAAAAAAAAAAAAAAAAAAAAAAAGGATCTTTTTTTCCTACACATAAGTAATGTATATTATAATTCAAACTTGATAGAATATATTTTAGAGACTATGTACTTTATTTGGCCCAAAATTATTTAATTTAGTAGACATTAGCAAATCATTTGTTCATTTTTTTTACATAAACACTGATTTGATAAAAAAAAAAAATAATCTAAAACAATAAATGTAAGCCTAAGCATAATTAATTTTATTAAATGATACTGGGAAAGACCAGACATATCACACATTTATACTATATAATGTATACTTTTCTTTTTCACAATAATTGAGTGGATTTACTCTATGTATTTATGTATCTACCTATTATTCCACAGTGCTTGAGGAGATTCCAGTAAAGGGCACACTCTGCTGGACAGAATTAGACTTTACACCAAATACCTGTCCCAGAAGAAAGGTTTCCTGATCTGTGTAGCTAAGTTCAAGCTAAAAGAATTGCTACCATGGTATTATCAAGTTTTGAATGGAGGTCTTTTACAAAAATACAATAAACTGTTTTCAAACACATACATGTATATGCGTGTGTACATATATATCTATTATACTGTATATCTCTACCTATATTTAATGACAAATAGATCCATATACCTTTGGTTTTTCATCCAGTATCTGTTGACGGATCTCCTTGTGTTTCTCTAAAAGTTTCTCTTGCCTTTTGCTTTGGGCATCTTCTAGCTGAAAAAAGTAGAAATAATCAGTTTCTTTGTTCAATTCCTCCCCCCCCCATAAAGATAACCATAACATTTTATTTAGTTTTCTTTTTTTCCTTCCCACCACCAATAAGAATGAAAGAGAAACAAAATGTATATATTATAGTTATCACATAGGCAAGGGAAACAAATGTCTTCATTGACCATGTTAAAATAAGTAAATAAATGTATGTATATATATATATATATATATATATATATATATATATATATATATAAAACACATACCTTTATATGTGTGCATGTATACACGTGTATATTCACACACACACACACATATATATATATATATACATACATACATATATGTACACACACATACACACGTATATTCATTTTGCCCTCTGAATCCTTCATCTCTTTACATGGAGGTGGGTTGTATGTTTCAGCATCTATTCTCTGGAATTGTAGTTAGTCATTAAATTGATACAAGTTCCTAATTCTTACCATATTGCCACTGTATAAAATTATTCTCCTGGTTCTACTTTTCTCTGCATCAATTCATGTAAGTCTTCTAGGTTATGGGTTCAATTTCATGAAAAATTCAAAAACCATACTTTGAAAGTAAATGAAAACTTTGCAAAGTGCTAGTAACATTGTTTTATACTCTGGCCCAAGGGCCTGAAATGTACTTTCCAGCTCAGACTCTTTCATATTTTAATTCAGGCAGCATATATTTAAGCTGGGGAATAAAAAGAAGAAAAGGAAATAGTCTTTGTTCTTAAGAAACTCACATTCTATTGGAAGAAAAAATATACATAAGAAATAAATGAACCCAAAATATATACAAAGTATATGTATGGCAACATGGGAGGGGAACACAGGAAAAGAGGCATCCATAAGTCCCTCTTTTTTACATGAGTATCATTTTTTTTTTTTTTTTGGAATTTCCACTCTTAAGAGATATGTGATACAATGAACTCTCAAAGAACTTCTAAATGAAAAATAACTGGTGCTTGACTTCTTCATTTATTTGTTATTTGGTTATTTATTCATTTATTTATTTTTATTCATTCATTCATTTATTTATACTTGGTATTACTAACTTCATAATTCAGGTTTCTTTCAGTTTCAGGTTCCTTATCTGTAAAATGAGGGTGATTTTTCAAATAATCTTCATTTGTAATTTAAGGCACCTACCTTACAGGATTGTTTTAGGGATCAGATAAGAGAGCATAAGTAATGCTTTGCCAGCTTTAAAGAGCTATACATGTTGGCTTTTCTTCTCTGTGCTGAAGTATGTGGAAATAACTATTCCTCTGATTGGAGGGTGGCACTATGAACTCTAAACCTCATTTTAAGGAGAGATCAGCTCTGACACTTCTCACTTGGCTGATCTACTTTAGGACCCCTCTGACTGACTTCTATTATATGCTCCAGAAAGCTTACTGCTGGGACAATGTCATCAGTCCTAGTACTTCACCTCATCAATAGTCTCTGCCTCTCTGACTGGACAGTGGGGCCAAGAACTCCAAACCTCTATTTAAGGGTTTTCCCTGATATCCTCCTCCTCCTCTTTCTCCCCACACCATTTCAGCTTTTCGCATTTTGTTTTTCTTTCACTGGATTGTGAGCTTCATGAAGGCAGGAACTTTTCCTTTCCCACCTCCCTCCCCTATAATTTATATACTCATTTCTTAGCACTGTAGGGGTTTAATAAATTCTATTAGCTATTTATTATTGAGGAACTATAGTTCCTTTAGAAACTGGAACATTTTGTGCTTTCAAAAAGGAATAAAATGGTTGACATACTCTCTTTATGTACTGCACCACTTCTTGGATGTATGACCGGATCATTTCAGTCTTCTCCCTAGAACCAAATAATTAGTGGATTATTAGGCAAGTACAGCTATAGCCTATGAACTTTAAAATTGATTTAGTCTCAAAATTGGTTGTATAAACTTTTAAATGCCTTTTGGATATTATGCATGTAATAATGAATTACTAGAGATGTTTATATTATTAACAGATAGAACAAATGCTTGTTGGATCTTTAGCTGATTCTTGGTTTTAAGAAGTGAGGGTCAAATTCTATCCTGAGGCATTTCCATGAAAAATGAATAAGGCCCAGGTATTTAGCCTTATTTGTAGAGGATGGTTCCAGCTTCTTTATTTGAACAGTCATTAACTATCAGAAATAGATTCCCCTTTTCTTATCTAAATGCTTTTTTTTTTTTTTTTTTTTTTTTGTGGTGGCCATATGCAGATAAAGAATTCTTTTTAAATATGTACTCTTACTTAGGAAAACCTTAAAAAACTGAACTGGAATTTATGTGAAAGTCAATTAGAAGGTAGCAGATCCAGAAGTTTCTCTACTCCCCAACCTCTCCAAGGGTGTTTTTGCTGGGATTTTACATACTCTTCCATTTGGCTCTTGTCTTTCGATTTTGCTTCTGTTATCTTCTCCTGTCTTTTTTTATCCATTTTCTTCTTCAATTCTTTCTTTTCTCTAAAAGTAAAAGGTGCAATGAAGAAAAAAAAGTCAAATGAATAAAAGGTTTTTACTGAATGTTTATATATACATCTTCAAATCTTATAATGAGAATTTCTTCTTACTTCTCACAGATTTCTTTCAGTTTCTTTAACTGATTGTTCTGGCATTCTTCTGCAACATCTGTCAATTTCTGAATAAGCTGTGAAAGAAAATGACAAATTGAAATTTTCAGTTATTATGAATAAAAAAAATTTCCTCTCCACACCAAAGTCAAGAGATTGATATTTCAAAACAAGCCATACAATTAACAATAATAAGTTATGAATATTTGTTGGCATATACCTAACTTTAGAAGCCAAGATAATGAATGAAGTGACTGGAACTTAGAGGAAGTATACCTTGGGTGCCAAAGAATAAACCAGAGCACTGTAATCTAAGTGGATAGGCACCTCTCTTGGATTCTGAGAAAACAGAGTTCAAATATTGCCTTAAACACTTACTAGGTGTATGACTGGACAAAGTCATTTAACCTTTCTGTGCCTCAGTTCCTTTAATCTGTAAAATAGGATAATAACGACACCTATTTCACAGGGCTGTTGTAAGAATCCAATGAGTTAAGATATGTAAATTGCTTTGTAAACCTTAAAGTATTTAAGCTAGTTTTTATTATGTTTTCTTTGTTGTTATTGTTATATCACCATGGAAACCAAGGAAAATAAATGATAGCAACTATTAATTTTGGCCATAGTCACATTAGAGTTACTTGAAAATTAGATAGAAAATAAAAAGGGCAGAAGGTAACAGTTGCCAGTTCACATTCTCATTTGTACTTTAAAATGAAAGTCATTCCCATTCCAGAACATTACATTCCTTTCTGAGTGTCTTTTGAAGTATCAATCTCTTAATAAATATTTATTGACTACTTATGTGTAGCTGATATTTTATTCACTACAATCATTTATATAGGGAATGTGATAACAAATCAACAGTTTGTAAAACTAAATTCTCAGCTCTATTATATGAAAATAAAATTGGTCAGAGAAATGGACGCTTATTAAATTATGAGGAAAGAGCCACACTAAATAACCATTATTATAAAACCTGATTCATTCAACTGTGAAGTTACTTAAATTATACACAAATATTAAGTTAGCCTTGGAACAGTAGGAACACTCAGACTCAAAAGAAAATTGATTATAATGACATTCAAAATTAAAGGATTCAGAAAATGTAATTTACTTTTTGATGGAATTTATTAAAGAAACATGACAAAAGTATAAGGAATCTATTTTATTATATTTTGAATTCTAATAATTACTAACTGTAATTATTAGCACACATGTTAAACTTTCTGAGTCTCAGAGTTCTCATTTTTAAAATGAAGATTATACTTAAATGATATCTTACATGGCCATGAGGAAGATACTTTGTAAACCTTGAAGAACTATATAGTTCTTCAACTATATAGTGCATTTTTAAGTTTTACTAGTATAAAATTTAGGGTGCAGCTAGAAGGCACAGTGGATAGAACACCAAGCCTGAAGTTAGGAGGACTTAAGTTCAAATCCAACTTCAGATATTTACAAGCTGTGTGATCCTGGGGAAATCACTTAATGGAAGTTTCCTCTCTTTGCCTTAGCTTTCTCATCTGTAATATGACCTGGAGAAGGAAATGGCAAATTACTCTAGTATATTTACCCAGAAAACTTCAAATGGGGTCATAGAGAATTTGAACAAGACTGAAATGGCATATCAACAACAAGTAGTAGTATAAATACATACTAAGACTTTCAGTATATCTTGTGTGATAGTGAATAATTTATTAGTATTGTTGTTATTAAGCAATTTAATCTATATTCTTAGACTTTCTTATGTTTTAGCAATACCACGTTGATTAATTGTCTGAAATTTGGTTTTTTCTAGACATATGGTAATTAGAGAGCACAATGGATAGAAATCTGGGCCTAAAATAAAGAAATCTGAATTCAAACACAGTCTCAGAAACTTAATTTCTGTGTCTTGAAAAAGTCACTTAGAAGTAAGTAGATGATTCAATGGGGAGACTATGATCCTTAAAGTCAGTAAGTCCTAAGTTCAAATCTAGCCTCAGACATTTAACATTTCCTAGCTGTGTGACCTTGGACAAGACACTTAACCCCAATTGCCTCACCAATGTGAGAGAGAGAAAGAGAGAGAGAGAGAGAGAGAAAGAGAGAGAGAGAGAGAGAGTGTGTGTGAGTCAGTCATTTTGCACCTGCTGTCACCTCATTTTCCTAAGTTGTAAAATAACAGTTGTGAGTCTCAAATGAAATAATAATTGTCTAGCTTTTTGTTGAATAGTTTCTGACTCTTTATGATCCCATTTGGTTGTTGTTTTTTTCACAAAGATGCTGGATTAGTTAAGAGATTTACTCAGGATCATACAACTAATAAGTCTCTTAAGGCAAGATGTGAACTCCTTTTATGTCTTTGTGGTCTTTGTAACTCCATGTCCAGCACTCTATCCATTGTATCACCTAAGTGGCCTAGTACTTAGCACACTACCTGGTATGTAGTTGATGCATAATAAATGCATGTTCTCTCCCTCCTCAATCTGATAGTTGTCCATACTGTTTTTTCTATTAGAGGACAAACCTTTTCTCTGCCTTGTGTCTACTCCTATCTTGTATCTTTCCTCTTGGAAAAGAAGAATTTGATTCTATACTATTTAACATTTTCATGCACAAATTGAATAAAGACATATATGTCATACTTACAAAATTTGATGTGACACAAAGATGATAGATAAGCTAAATCAATATTTGATGATGACTTTTGATGATGACAATATTGATGATGACAATAATTGATAGATGACTAAATCAATAATTAAAAAATTCCTTCCTTCCTTCCTTCGTTCATTTGTTCCTTCCTTCCTTCCTTCGTTCGTTTGTTCCTTCCTTCCTTCCTTCCTTCTTTCCTTCCTTCCTTCCTTCCTTTGTTATCTAGCTGCCCCCATTCTTGTATCTTTGCAAAGAAAACCCTATGGATGGGTATTGTATGCTATGGTTCATGGGATTATGAAGAGTGAGACACAATTGAACTACTAACAGCAATGTACAAATAAGACACATGTGTATGTATTTAATAAACTGGAAATAATCTCAGAGCTAAGGCATTCATAATGAGGATCACAAAAGAATTCTTGTGGAAAGTAGCATTTTAGCTGAGATCTGAAGGCAACCAGGACTGGGCACCAAGAGGAAGAGAATTCTTAACAATGTATCAGGTTGAGAGGCATGTATGGAATGGCCTCCAGTGAGGAGAAGTATCAGTGGATCATGTAAGAAGACAGCTTATGAAGAAGTGAAAGCTAGAGTATTTTATATATGATGCTGGGAGTTAATAGAAAGCATTAGAGTTTAAGATCACTGAAAGAAATAATTATTAATAACCAATGATTTGGGAAGATCCAGAGTTCTACATTTTTCTACAGTCTCATTGGCAAACTTAGGTTTGCCTAAGGTTAAATGAACATTCTCCTGAATAGTGATCAGACCCTACTCAACCTTACAGGGAATTTGATCTAAGCTGGGGAAGCCCATTGTACCAAGTCTAGGTGAGGCTAATTTTTTTTTTATTAGATTGTCCAAAGCTAGGCAATTTATAAGAAAATGGCATTAGTTATATTCCTCTAGCTCCTTATTTTAATATTCATTCACTCACAGTGCTTGTTAACCAATCACACTGCCAGCCTCTGGAATACCCATCCTTCTAAGGGTATATAAACTGTGAGCCCACTGCCTTGAGGGGTCTTTGGCATTCAAGAATGTCATCGACCCTTTTACTAATAAAATGCTAGCTTTATTGACAAAATGATTAATTACCCAGAAACAATGTCTCTTGAACTTTTTAAATGTCACATCACTTTGTTAACTGAGTGGAGGATGAAATGGAGTATGGGTAAACTTGTGGGAAGACTACATTCAGAGACCAGATTAGAACTTCAGAATTGACAAATGAATGTGAAAATGTTTATGGTATTCACTTAAGCAACAGGCCAACTTCTAGATGACCTTTTTCTAGGTATTTGGCTGCAAAAGGAAGGAAGGATGTAAGAGGGGACTTTCTTTATATTGATCCTGTATTATGTTCATTCTTCCCCCATCTCCTTTTAGCCTCCTTTTATGTGTTGTCTTCTACCATTAGAATGCAATCTTCTTGTGAACAGGGACTATCTTTCTATTTGTATTTTATTCTCAGTTCTTAGCAATAAATGTCTGGCAATAATATGCACTTAAGAAATGCTTCTTGACTTAATTTGGAATTGAAGAGAATAGGAAAACTGTACAAGTGGAGTTAACCCCAAGTGGAAATAAATTTTAATAAGCAAGTAGTGCAAAGACAAAGATGGAAGACGGTCATCAATAGGGAGACTGTTATTGAACTGATTACAATTAGATTGTAAAGGGAAGAGAGGCCAGAATTGGAAAGACAGAGCAAAAAAGCAGAGAAGGATGGATTAATCAGTCATAGTAATGCTGAATAGGTTGGGGAATAGTAAATCAGAGGGAAGACAGGAAAAAGAATAGAAATTATAATCTGAAAGAGAAATTTCATGGTTCTAGCTAATGTATATAATATACAATTTATACATGATGGTAAGATCAAGTTTATTCCTGAAATAAAGATGTAGGTATCAGTAGTTTAAAGGTAGATGAATAGGGAAGCCAGAATCAATATATTATATGTACATGCATATGTGTGTGTTTATTGCATAAATGTGTGTGTGTGTGTGTGTGTGTGTGTGTGTGTGTGTGCGTGTGTGTGTAGCAATTGAGGTAGAGGGAGAACATATAAAATGGACACTGATAGAGAATAACCAAAAGGCCAGTAGATGACTGCAAATAACATGAATAAAATGATATAAATTAATTGAAAGAACTTTAAGGAAAAGAAATTAATGAGTGTTGTTGACATACATTTAGAGTTAAGAACAAGGAACTTGTCTTTTCTTGACCCACCATTTTAAGGTACATGACAGAAGGCCTGCTTACTACTAGAAGGCATGAGTAGGGATGATATGCCTTTTGGAGGGGTCTAGTTTCCATAAATATAAGAATATAAAAAGCTTGTGAAAGAAATAAGTCTATGATGAAGGAGAGTAGTGATATAATAAGAATAGAGCAACAGAAGAACTCTGAAAGATCAAGGTTGGAATGGAAATAACAGATATGACTACATGGAGGCTGATATTCAGTGAGTGTAAAGTGTGAATCAGAAATTGGGAAGGAGATAGTAATAGTGTAGTAGTCATAGGATAGGAAAGTTGCGTAGATTTCCTCTCTTCAGAGCTTCTTCGATGATAGAGAAGTTCAATTTGTTCTTTCTGTCAACCACCAGGAAAGGTAGAGCTAAGCTCACAGGGAGATTAGATGAGAACTACTGATTTGTAAGAATGTACAGTAAACCAACTGCCCAAGAGTCTTACTAAATTCAGATTTAGCTCCAGTTCTTTTGCCTCATCTCAAGATCCTCGGGGATAATGAAGTCAGAAGATATCTTCAAGTGTAGCATACTTGCTATTGGTAGAATTAAATGTCTGAGGCCCAGTTTTTAGACAAATTGCTATCAGTGAGCAGTTGTCTAAACTTTGGTCCTAGACAGGGTTTTGGAGGCAAGATTTCTAGTGCCTTGGTACTCACTGGCTAAGGAGAACTTAGGGAATTACGGTTTCTATCAGTTCAGTGAAAAACAGTATAAAGGATACTGCTTTAGTACTTGACAATTACCAAATTCAGTTCCTTATTGTCTGGTAATTCTTTTACTATTAAGTGAACAAGCATTTATTGAGCACCTACTATATGCCAGACACTATACTATATAGTGAGGATAGAAAGAAAAGCAAAATACAGTCCCTATTCTCTGGGAGCTTATAGCTAAAGGGAGAGACAATATGAGAACAGCTGTACACAAACAAAAAAATTACAGGATAAACTGGAGATAATCAAAAGGGGGAAGACACTATTATTAAAGGGAAGCTAGGAAAAATTTCTGGCAGAAGGAAAGATTTTTGCTGGGACTTTCAGCAAGTCAAAAAGTTCAGAGATGCATAAGGGAGAGATATGAAGGAGAACATTTTAGCCATGAAAAGATAAAGTGTAAGAAGACTGGAAAAGTTATAAAGGCTTTGAGGAATTTATATGCAATCTTGGAATTGACTAAATGGGGGGATGACATGGTCAGCTTTATGCTTCAGGAGGATCAATTCAACAATAGACTAGAGAATGAACTATAGTATGGAGAAACTCAAAGCAGTAAGATCAACCATAAACTGGAGATAATAAATAGAGGAAAGATACTATTATTAAGCAGAGGGGTGTGATCAAAAAAGTTTTTGTTTGTTTTGTTTGTAAAAGGCAGGATGTTAACTGGGACTTAAAGGAAGCTAAGGACATTAGGAGAAAAAAAATTAGGAGGGGGGATTTAAGAATGGGGGACCATTAGTGATAATGCCCAAAGTTGGGAGATGGAATGTCTTTGGTAATCAGCCAAATAATAAACATTTTAAAGTATTTAATGTATGCCAAGCACATAATAGAAACAGCAAAATAGGCCAATGTCATTAGATTCTATATGTGGAGGTTGTGGTAAGGTGTAAGAAGATTAGAAAGGTAGGAGGGAGTCATGTTATGGAGGTCTTCAACTGGGTAAGAATTTTATAAATATAAAATACTGGAGGACTGATCCTGGATTTAATAAGAAAACACTGAAGTTTATTGAATGACAGTGGCCATTTGAAATGGCAAACCTACATTTTAGGGAGATCAATTTGCTAATTGAGTAGAGGATATAGTAGAATAGAAAAATTTAAGGCAGAGAACAACCAAAAAGCTATTTCAGTAGTCCAGGTATGAGGTGATGAGGGACTACACTGGGGCAGTAGGGGTTGTTAGAGAAGAGAAGGGGCTAGTGATATCAGAGACATATCTTTGATAGTAATAGAAAAGAAGAGTGTTGGGAGAGATAATACGTTGATTTTAAGATGTCCATGGGACATCAAGTTCAAGGTATTTAATATAAATTAAAAATATATTTGTCTGAAGTCTTGCTAACTGAATCAAAAGGGCTTTAAACTAAAAAAGAAAGGGAAGAGAGAAAACTACCTTCATGTATCCATCAAGGTATCATAGAGATAATTTATGAATATAGAGAAAATGAAAAAAAATTATGAAGAGCTCACCCAATTTAAAATCTATGATTTCAGACAACTATACACAAGTACATAAATTATATAATAGTAAATGTGAATTAGAAATCTTAATGTGAGAAGGCTTCATCAAAACTTGGTGGGACATGATCTAAGATTGAAGTCTAGCTCTAAAAGATCTAAAAGGAAAGATCCGAGAGAAGTAGTAACATTCCATAAATAAGACATATACATTATAAAGATACATATTCATATTATGTATCTTCTTAACATATAACATATAAATGAATGTGTATATATATACATATATATATACATACACATACACACAGATCTTATATACAATGTATATTTTATATCACTGGGAAAATTAATTTTGCTTGACCATAAATATTTGTTACAACAAACTTGTTTTTCTCCATTTTCCCACAATGGAGTAGGATGTTGGAAGGAGAGAAAATACTTTTTTTTTTTTTAATAGAAAAGTACATTCAATGCTACAAATGTGAAATGTTAGATGCACTTTCAGATGAGGTCACTGTTTTACTTAGCAATTATAATATAGATTTTCTAAGATATTTAATTATAGTGAAATGACATTATTTCCAAGACTATGTTGCTAAACAACAAAAATTTAATGTGGCTTTAATTGATGAATAACTTGCCTCAAGATAAGAGAGAGCAGGAAAAAAAAATCCTACACAGTAAGACCACAATTAGGTCTTTTCCATTCTTTGTCTCCCTCTGAAAATACTTCCCATGTTGCCTCTATTAGAATGTAAGCACCTTAAGCACAGAAATTATATTTTTGCTTTTCTCTATCCCAGCACTTATCATAGCAACTGGCACAGAAGAGTAGAGTTAGCACACTAGGGAGGTAAATATTTATTGATTATTGGCTTACTGTGAGGAGTGGGGAGTGGAGAAAGGATTAATAAAAATATATATAGCATTTTGCACAAAGTAAACAATTATTCACTAACCTAAAGAAGACATAAAATTGTATTAAAAGATTAAACAAACTTGCTTTTGATTATGACTTAGCAGACAGCATACACTCAAGGACCTTAAAACGTTATTTGCATTAATTAGTGACTGAATAGAAAATATATTACAAACCTTAAACACTATATTTGTGTAAGCTATTATTATGATGATGTTATTTCTCTATGGGGAAAGTATTTTTAAAAAGATAGATAGCTATATAATGATGATTATATATAATAATATATGCATATTATATATATGTATATATTATATAATAATGAACACGGTTCTCCAGTAGAGTATATCAATAAACCAGAAAAAACCCACAGCAAACATAATTTAATTTATACTAGTATATAAATTCACTGGCCTCTAGAAAATAAAAAGTGTTTCAATTATTTTCTCTTTATTATTCATCTCTAATTCCTTTGTTAATAATGTTTAATCTTTTAGAAACAACAAAACAATAAGAAAAACAACATTCTTGGCCTTTCTTTAAAAAAAAATCCTTGTTTATTTTCATCTCCATGGTCAACTGTATTATGTTAAAAACTAAATTTTATGTGTGAGGTAGGAGGAGGAAGGGGAATAGTAACAGTGAGAATTTTCTCTGGTATATTATACTTTGGTTTTTCACTCCATAAAAGACTGAAAACCTAGTTTGAATCTATTACATTCTCAGAATTTCTGAAGAAGGTTAATTATGGGAAACAGGAAAAAAGCCAAAGTTCTAAATGTTTATCATACCTCCAAAACATTTTTTCTTTTCAGTCTCTATTTTTAAAAAGTGTTTCTCAATTTTTGTGCAATACTAAAACCATGATCCAACATGACACCCCATAAACAATTGGCTTTTGTTAAAAATCATTCATTTCTTGAAAAGAATTTGACATTTTTGAGAAGAGCAAGGTACTTTTAAAAAGTAAATATCTCTGAAGAAAATTTAATTTCTAATTTATGAAGTTGCTTATCCTTCTTTCCCCTAAAAGGAGAGGAGAGGAAGCAAAGGTTAAAATTTTAAAAAGCAGCTACTCTTTTTTTCCCCTCAAATATTTAATTTTCAGGCACTTCCTATCTGTCCATTTATTATTAAAAATTTCCCACAGCTACACAGTCTTTGAAGTTCTGGCTTTTCATGTTTCCTTTCAAAACCTCAGTACCACAGTCATATATATCTGAGTGTTTAATTACCATGGGGGATTTTTTTTAAAAGAAAAAAAAGTAGAAAAGAAAGGAATATACTGGATAAAATTCTTATCAGATGTAAATAATTTGATTAACTGAAATTTAAAGTGATTATAATTATTTTTCTTGTAATAAAAACTTGGTCAATATAAATGTCAACTTTCCCCCTAAGATCTCACAGTATATGGATAATATTACAATACTATCCCTTAACAGAACTAATTAAAATAACATTATAGTATCAAATATTGTAATAGAAAGAACACAGAACTGAAAGTCTAGAAGCCTGGATCCTTCTTCTAAGTTTCTAATTAACTAACTTTTTGATCTTGTATCAGTCACTTCATATCATTTGGTCTCAGGGCAAGTAGATGAAACAGTGAATAGAGTTCCAGGCCTCGAGTTAGGAAGACTATTCTTGAGTTTAAATCTGGCCTTAGACATTTACTAGCTATGTGACCTTGAGCAAATCACTTAGCTCTGTTTGCCTCAGTTTTCTCATCTATAAAAATGAGCTGGAGAAGGAAATGGCAAGCCATTCTAATATCTTTGCTAAGAAAACACCAAATAGAGTGCCATAGAATTGGACACTTTTAAAATGATTGAACAACAAAATAAATGAATTTAACACCATCACTAAATATCATTAAGTGTTTACTATGTGCTAGACATTGTGCATTTTAAAACATTTATATGTATATGACATTCTTCTGGGTCTTCTGAAGACAAAGACAAAAATGAGACATGGAACCTGCTCTCAAGATTATCATAAAGTAATAACTTAGGAAGGGACCTCAAAAGTTACTTACTCCAACCCCATCATGCTATAGATGAAGAAACTAATGTCTTAGGTGGTCAAATGACTTTCAAATTTAGTCAAATGGGTACTAAATGACATTGGTGGAATATGACTGGGTTCTCTCACTCCAAATTCATGTGTAAAGATAAATAAATACAAAAATATATAAAGTTAATCAACTGGAGAGAAAGTGAGCACTAACTACTTTCTCTTCTTTAAATGATGGAGTTGGATTAGATGATTTTTAAGATTTCTTTTAAGCCCTAATATTCAATAATTCCAAATATATCACTGAAATTATATATAACATTTTAAAAAATCCTGATATTCAAAGTTTGAATATATTTCATCATCTTTCCTTTCTAGTTTCCCTTAAGTACTTCTTAAACTTGAAGATCTTTCCATTGAGATTATCTTCAATTTGTTATATATTTCTATCTATATTTATGAATACATCTTGCTTTTATATTGAATATCGTTATTTGCATATTGTCATCCTCATTGAAAGCAGGAACTGTCTTTCTTTTTGAGGGGTGGGTGGAGAGGTTAACCTCAGCACTTAATACAGTGCCTGGCATATCACAGGTGTTTAATACAAGCTGGGTGACTGGAGAGGTTTTTTTCATTAAACAGCTCTTATTGACTTTTAGATAAATAAGTTTTTTGCTTTTTGTTTTATTATCACTCTATCCAATGAAAAATAAATACAAAGCAAATGGAATAGATGTAATAGAAATTCCAAGCATTTTTTAATAGAAAGAAAAATGTATTACCTGTTATAAAGAGCTCATGCTAATGAAGGGCTCTCTAGGATAGTTAGAAACAGTTAAGCTGAACCCGCCCAACTAAAGTAATTATAGACTCTTCAAAGAATCACAACTAATAGAGGGTAGAGGCCTTAGTGGCCATTTAGTCCAACCTGTACCTGAACAAGAATTCTCTAACAATAAACCTATCAAGTGGTTTTGTTAAAGACTTTTAGCGAAAAAGGAATCTACTGTCTGGGAGCCCATTCCATTAAGTCATAACTCCTTGTTAAACTTTTCCCTTACATGGAGCCTAAATCTCACTCTTTACATTGTTGTAGTTTATTAAATAATAAGTCTATTCTCTCTTCCAAATATGTATATCTAGCTAGTATAAATTGAGTCTTAAAAAGGCTTAAAAAGTTCTTGTTCTATTTACAGATCCTTAAACAGCATATGTAGATCCTCCTCAAGTATTAAGGACAACAGCATATTCTCAAAAATATTCATTATGAAAAGAAATAATGGGTGTCAAATTCATGAAATCTTGTAGTTATATTTAATATAAAACCAAATCAAAACTCAGGAAATTCAAACTTCTTAGTAAAATTTTGCAACTTCTGAAATTTGCAAAGCATTGCAAATATTACAAATATTTTGTCATTGTTCAGTTGTATATGATTCTTCATGACTCCATTTGAGGTTCTTGGCAACGATATTGGAGTAGAATGTCATTTAGTTCTCCAGGTCATTTTACAGATGAGAAAAGTGAGGCAAACAGAGTTAAGTGACCTGTCTTAGGGTTACACAGTTAATAAAGGTCTGAGGTCAAATTTTAACTCAGGAATGCATCTTTCTGACTTCTTGACTTCTTGAGTTCAACTCAGTGCTCCACCTAGAGCCCTTATAAATATAGCTTATAGCTTTAGTGTAGGAGGCAAAAGATAAATAGAAAAGTCTACAATTTGGGTAGTAACAGAAAAGGAGATATCTAAACCTTTATATAGATAAATATTTAGAATAGGGTACTAAGTAATGGTATTTGACTGTAAAGATGAATTTCATTTAAAGTGAAGCTAAGTATACTGAGAAAAAGCTCTTCATTGAGATAGAGGCAAGGGTCATGTCTGGCCTCTGTTTTTACTATGTATGAAAAGTATTGCCTCAGCTCCTAAGCTTGACAAATGCATGAAGTGAGTCAGGAAATTCCAGGGGAGGCAAATTAAACTATTAGGCCATGGGAATTCCATTCTTGGAATTCTCATTGTAAACAGAATCTCTTCTTTCTCAGGTGTCATAAGCTCCTACATGATTAAAAATTTCAAACAAAAAACAAAAAACAAAAAAGGACAATTTTTTATTTTTTTAGCTATCGTTTTAGTCACTTCTCTGAATTATCTCTAAATGTAATAAATCTCAGAGAAAAAATATATTTTACTCAAAGTTCCATCCATGTTTCAGTCAAAAAAATAAAACAAGAATAACCAATGCAAAAACAAAATAAAAGGCCTTTTTGGTTCACCTAGTTTAGGCTTCTCATTTTACAGATGATAAAACAGATTCTCAGAGAAAATTTTGTATGGTAGGGATTGAACCTGCATTCTAGATTCTGTGGTTCTATAGTGCATCAGTGGATCAGAGAACTTTCATGTTAACAGAGACCTTAGAAATTATCCAAGTCTAAAATCATTTTTTAAGATAAGGAAACAGGACTCAAAGATTACAGAAGGAGCTCAAGGTTATATAGCTAATTAATATCAGACAAAGAAGTAGAATTCAAGTACTCTTTCTGGAAAGATTATGTCTTTAGTAACACAGAGGTGATTTAAATAGAAATCAGTATAGTCTTTGGTATTATTAAAAGCAAGCAAGAAAAATGTTTTGGTATTAATCATATTAATTAGAAAAGTAAAATAATTGAGTGACACAGTGGATAAAGTGCCATGTCTGGAGTCAGGAAGGCCTGAGTTCAAATCCAGCTTTAGAGACTTTCTAACTGTGTGATCCTGGGAAAATCACTTAACCCTTTTTGCTTCAGGTTCCGTGTCTGTAAATTGAATTTGGAAATGGAAATAGCAAATCACTGCAGCAAATCACGTAGGGTCATGTGAAGAATATGACAAAACTTATTTGACTGAACAACAAAAGGGAACTAATAGAGACAATCCTTGCCCTCTTAGGTTTTCCATTCTAATGAGATAGCTGTGTACATAGAGAAGTGGTGGCCAGGGCACCAGGAAAGAAGAAAGGATGGGAAATAATCACTATTATTTACTATTATCATTATTCCCCATCCTGCCTACTTTCCTGGAATTAACTACCTCCAGAAATTCACCAGCAAGAAGAAGTAAGCTCTAAAATGCAAACCTTTTTAGTCCCACTTTGCCCTGGTTTTTTCCCCTCCCTTTGTTTAGAGAGGATAGAGTGTAGACATTGGAAAGTTCCTCTTCCCAGATCTTCTATCACAGAAGGCAGCCCCCAAAGAATCCACTTCCTAATTTCCTACTGGCTGCTTCCCAGGACTTAATGATTTCCAGAATCTAATTATTCTGCAAGATACTCTGAAACAGTCCCTTCTTCAGAACATTTTGCTGCACTTGGCTGCAGAACTTCTTCAGTGCTAGGTAACTTGTCTGTATGAAATCTTGTGAAAATCACCTGGGATACAAAAAGGTATTCCCTGACCTAAAAGAGCTTATAATCTAATGGGGGAAACAACATAAAAATAAATATAGAAAACAAATGGAAATAACTGAGGAAGGGAAAGCTTTGGAACAAATGGGTAAAGGCTTTCTATACAAGGTAACAGTGGATAGAGTACTGGCCTAAAAAATCATAGAACTAAAATGAATTCAAGTCTAGAATGAGACACTTAACTAGATGTGTAATTCTGATTTAGTCAGTAAAATGGGGATGATAATAGTACCTCTCTTCTAGGTTATCAAATGAAATAATAATTGTAAATTACTTAGCAAAGAGCCATGCTTACAATATAAACTCTATGTATATTAGTTATTATTAATATTATAATTGTTATTAATATTAAGCAGCTAGATGGTACAGTAGATTGAGTGCTAGGTCTGGAATAAGACTTTTCTTTTTGAGTTCAAATCTGACCTCAGTCATCTATTAGCTGCGTGACTTTGGTTGGGCAAGTCACTTAACTATGGTTGCCTCAGATTATTCATCTGTAAAATGAGCTGGAGAAGGAAAGAGCAAATTCCTTCAGTTATTTTTCTAATAAAAAAACAAGTACAGTCATGAAGAATTCGACATGACTAAAATGACTGAACAATAACAGCATCATCATCATTTTTGTTGTTATTAGGATAAAACTGTGATATTTGTAGAACACTTATCACAATGCTCCAATAATAAGCCTATATAAATGATAGATATTAATAATAATGATGAAAATTATTATTATATACTCCCCATACATGATATTCCATCTACTGTATAGACTATGCCCATTGTTCAATGTTCTCTCTCTTCATCACGAAGAGTAATAGTTTTTATTTATAAAGATCTTAAAGATTTGCTAAGTACTTTATATAAGGTTGTATCATTTGATCCTCATGGAAACTCTGAAAGAGAGATACTGTTATGATCCCAGTACTACAGAACAGGAAGCTGAAGTTAGAACAGCGTAGGTGATCAGCTGGGGGTCACACAGCTAGTCGGTGCTTGAGGTAGATTTGGACTCCTCTTCCTAACTCTAGGCTTAGAACTTTATCTGATAGCAAGAAATCACCAAGCTTCCTCTAACTTTTTAACTTCATTCAAAATACAGTATAGAAACTTTGAACTTTCTACAAGAATCCTTTCCTGATCTCCTAAGTTGCCCCTGCTCATCCCTCCCAGGATTCTTTTGAGTTTGCTTTTTATATATCTTTTATTTACCCTTCCATGCCCATGTTTTTGTAAGCTCTTAATTTTTTACATGATCTTCTTCTATCATATTATATATAAAGTTGTAGTGGAGAGGAAGAATAAGCTCAAAAATGCACTTCATAGCAGCAGGAAGTTAGCTTGTGATATTTGGCAGGGAAAAAGCATGAAGCATATGATAAAGATCTGGATAATGAAGGCACACTCTACTTATTCCCTTTTCAAATTATGGAATTTTAAGGTTAATTGCATGAGGGCTTATGGTGAGATTGATGGATTAATATCTAGAATAATGGCAAAAAAGTAGTTCATATCTCTATAGTGCTTAAAATTTTATACATTTAGGATTTCTTAGAGTGTTTTTGATCACAATCATTTCCTCAGATAAATACAGCAAATATTTCTATTCCCATTTTAAAGATGAATAAATTGAGGCTTACAAAGCTAGTAAGTGGCAGAGCTGAGTTGAACCTTGGTATAATGACTTCTGGATCAATCCATTGTCCATTATCCATTGTCTTTCCCCTGCCTTTCTTGGGACTTAAAAGAATTTCAAGAGCATAAAATACCTCAGAAACCTTCTATTCAAATTCTCCCATTTTATGAATAAGGAAACTGAGATTTAGAGAAGGATTAAGTGAATTGTCCAAAATCACATGTAGTATGTGCTAGGTAGAAGAGAGATTTGTAGTTAGTTTCACTTGACTCTAAAGCTCATGCTCTTTTCATGCATTATTTCCCACTTTACCATTATATCAAATTACTCTTTTTATGATGAATGTGAAAAAATATTAAAACATGTCTCTTGTGAATTCCAAGATCTGTTTTACATCAAAAATTTGCAAGGTGAGTTATAAACTACTTATTGATTCCCTGGGGAAAATTATAAAATCCTACAGCAGTTTCTCTCTTGATTACTAACTTGTGGATCATTATATCTGAAATTCACAAACCTTAAATAAGATGGGGCTTTGTTTGATGGGCTACACAAATCTGAAAACTAAAATATCACCTTTTTAATTTGCCTAGTCACCAAATACTTTCCCCTCACACCCACCCCTGCCACTTCAGGCTTGTTTCTATCCTATGTTAATTATATTTGCTTTTCTCTTGATGTTGTTGGCTTAGATATCCTGTTCCCAGACACATTCTCATTTATTATTCATGTTTTGGTTGCCTTTTGGGTGACATATATTCTGAACATTTTTGATTTGTACAAAAATGATTTCTTAAGCTTTTTAAAAAAGTGTTTACTGTCAATGAGATTCAGGGAATTACTATTTGTTGTTTTTTTAAATTTTTTTTCTGTTCCCCCTGGACTTGAAGAAATATATGAAATGACTTTTTTTTCATTTATATTCCACATGCCTTTGGAAGCTGAGGCAAACCTGTGCAAAAAGAGAAGCAAGGACTTCAAATGCTGCAGGCAAAGCAGAGAGAAAAAAATTACCTCATTAGAGTGTTCTTAGCACCAAGTTAGAAGTAGAGGAAGCATCTAATATAGTAGGGAATGTTGTAATAATATGAATAATAATATCTAGTATTTATATAGGGTTTTAAGGTTTCCAAAGTATTTCATAATTATTAATTCTGGGGGATTGGTGCTATTATTATCTCCATTTTGCATAACAGAAAGTATCT
Organism: Sarcophilus harrisii; assembly: GCF_902635505.1. Taxonomy (NCBI): domain Eukaryota; kingdom Metazoa; phylum Chordata; class Mammalia; order Dasyuromorphia; family Dasyuridae; genus Sarcophilus; species Sarcophilus harrisii. Next base: position 163,479,846 of record NC_045427.1, read on the forward strand.
GAAGTTGGATTTGAACGTAGGTTTTCCTGAGTCAGGAAAACGGAGGTCTAGCACTCCATTTGCTGATTCTACCCACAAGAAGGTTAAGAAGGTTGAACGATACTAATTATGAAGACAGTTCTGCTGGAAAACTTGCTTTGGTCTGGGCCAGGAATAGGAATGTCATGCTTTTGCTACTCTCAGCTTACTTACTTGAGCTATCCCACTAACCAAACTTGGGCTTCTCCAACACATAGAGATGTTAGAGATAATTTTGCTGATGAAAGAGGAAGAGCAGCCTCACAAATTTTTTCTGTTAGATCACAAGTATGAAATTAACAGTAGACATGAAAGATAGAGTGAAAATCATTTGTTTGGGACTTGGAACAGGCAAACTCCCTAGAACAAACTGCCAGGAATACAAGAGAGTGTGATGGCATTGTAGAAGGAGCCGAGGCCCTGGAATCAGATGACCTGAAATGAATTCCTGCCTCTGACATTTATTATATAGGTGGCTTTGGGTAAGTGACAATCTTCTGAGGCCCCAAATTCTTTACCTATAAAATCAAAGGTTAGATTAGACATTCTCTGAAGTCCCCAGCAGATCTAGATATGTGATCCTATGATGTGGTCTTCATTTTGCCTTCTTAAGAAGTTCTAGTGTTTTGTACCTGACCAAGCTCCTGATTCTGTCTACTGAGTCCAGTGTACTTTACTATCATCCCTCTGATCTCTCATGATGTGAGCACTCATCTTTTCTCTCCAGTTATTCAACCCAGTTCTCATAAGCTAATTACTACCTTTTCTTTCCTCACAGTTTCTAAAATTTTCAGTCAGCATTCTCCTTCTCCAATCCCTTAGTGCAATCTTTTTATTTGGATAAAATGCATGGAATTATTTTTTAGCTAATTTATTTCTACATAACAGCACTACAGATTCGGGCCTAGTAGAAATTATTTTATAGCTTTAAGAAACTGAGTTCCAGAGAGGTATGCTTTTCTCATCAACCTGCTACAATATCGCTTTGGGTATTTTCATGAATTGAAAGGGTTTTTTAAAAAAAAATAACTAGACTTTATCATTTGAAAATCAGAGGTTATTGGTGCTAAACAATAATATCTAGAAAGAGCTTGATTAGATTTCAAATAAAAGTTTCATTGCCCAAAGAAATTCATGCACAAAGAAATATATGTTTAGGGAAAAAATATTTGGATAAAGAAATTGAGTAAACTGATTATGTTACTGTCAGAATTTTTTATTTGATATTAATTCCATCATCAAAACAAAGTTTGTGACATTGTAATAGAAATGCTAGAATTATATGTTTTTTCTCTTATAATAAGCAAGAAAATTTAGATTGAGATTTATAGCCAGTTTTTTTTAGAATGATTCAGATAAGAGACTATTTAGTAGCTACTAATAGTGGATTTTCTGATTTTAGTTATTGAAAACTGAGATGAAAAGAGACATAGATTATAGTATACTATGTTAGATGTGTGCTTCCCAAATGGCGGAAGGATACACTCAAACAAAACACACTTCATATTAAATTGGTTTGAAAGAAAGGATTATGGAAAATGAGAGAAAAAATGATGACTGAATATATTGTAATATAACTGGCATCACCTCCCCTCCCCATCTACTGGTAGGTAGCCTCTCAAGAGACTAATAGTCACTAGATAGCTCCCCGTTTAGAAACCTTTCTAACTTGATTCCAGGAGCAAAAAGCAAAAATATAGGAAGAACAGCAATGTAATGCAGAGAAGTTGAGATTTAATGTCAGGAAAAACAAAATAAATCCTTAGTTGCCATACCACTCCTCCTCCAGTACACAGTTTAGGGATTCCAATAATAATCAAACCTGTATCAACCTTGTTTAAGAGTGAAAAAAAATCATTTTGCTCATCTACCAATAGGGAGAAACTAAAAATGAAAAGCTAATGCAAAAACATTGAACTAAATTTCCTATTTTAAGTTTTAAATTTTGGGTACTTGAAAAATGTATTAGTTTATGACATGCTCATAATTCTTGTGAGGTCCAGTGACTAGAAACTCACTACCTCATGAAGCAGGCCATCAAGTGTTTATATATTTCTAAATGTTAAGATGCTTTACCTTTCTAGGCTTATTTGATACTATCATATACATTATGATATCATATGATACATTATGATATCATATACATTATACATGATACTATCATATACATATCATATACATTAATCAGAATCCTTTCTTTTTTCTGCACAGTGAGGAATAGGGTTAATTGATTAATTAATAATTAAATGAAATAGATAATTAAATTAAATGTTAAGAGAATTATCAGATAGAAATCTTTTATGACTTTCTCTCCTTCACTTGACAAATCATTAATATCCTTTTCCTTTTTAAATTTCCAAGTACTATCTATGTACATCTATGTACAGTTCCTGTCAAATGTTGGACCTTTCAGTTTAGTGAATGGTATCATTTTTGTTTGTTAACACTCATTCCTAGCATAGTGCCTTGCACATAGATATAGTGATTACAGCTGTGATTTCACCTGTATGAAGAACTCCTGGAGGAGTTATTTTACTGATACAGATCAAACGATAATTTTAAGAAAGGTACTTAGGGCATATAAAGGGACTTGCCCAAAGTGACACAATGTCAGAATGGACACTTGGAACCATATTCCTTGGCTTTGTGACTTGCTTTGAATATAATGGATACTTAATAAATGTTTGCTTAATTTAATTAAGTGATTAAATAAAAACTTGTGATTTCCATACCTTGATTTTAGTTCTCTTTGGATTTAGGTTCAATATCGTTAATCTCTCTCTTTCAGGATAGTCCTTCCAATATATTCAGACAAGCAAGCAAGCTTCCCCTAAGTCATTTCTTCTGCATGCTAACCACTTCAAGTTGGAGTCTTTCCTTAGCCCCCATTCCACTCTGTCTTATTTTATAGCTATTTGTTTCTATGCCATAGCCTCACATGAGATTCCATCCAAATATTGTGCATAGAAAGTTGGTCTTGAAGCGATTTTAACTTGGGATCATTCCCATGCTTGATATAATCTGACTGGAATCCTAGGCAGGTCAATTAACCTTTTAGGGCCCTAGGATGCTTTCTAAAAATAAAAATTGCAGAAAAGGTGCTGATCTACTTTGGAAGAGAAGATTTCCTTTTCATCATCTTTCCCTCCAAAAAATATTCATAAGTTTAGAAGCATACACATACAAGAATTCCCACATTTGATTTTTAAGTGCTCAACTCCTAGAAAATATGGTGTTTTAATAATATGTATTTAATTACATATATTACATAATAATATGTACTTAAGATACCTGTTGAAATGAACTGAATGATTAAATTTTGTAATACCAAGAAATGTATGAAGGAAGAAATTTTAACCCCCCATAATGAAGGATCTGAAATCTGTGGCTGGTTTTAAGACTTTCCCTGAAATAGCTTGTGCTTCTCCAACTTACCAATTTGATATGTTCTCGTTTCTGGTATTTTTCACTGTAATACTGTTCCTGCCGCAGATTCAATAGCTGCTGCTGTTGCTTGTCCTTTAATTCTACCAATTTCTGTGTCATTTCTGCATCCAGGGCAGCAAGGTCCTGCTCCATTGTTGAAGAACCATGATCAGGGCTGCTGGGTTCAGATCTGAAAAAAAAAATCACTAGATTCATTTAGAAAATTCAGTCAACATTTTATTAAGCAGTTATTAAGAACTTACTATAAAGCTAGGTTGTGTTGTGGTTGGAGCTCAAGCCCTGGAGTCCCAAAGACCTGAGTTCAAATTCAGTATCAGTTTTATGAGCTCTTTTATGTCTTGAGCAAGTCACTTAAGTTTTGTTTACCTCAGTCTCCTCCTCTGTAAAGCAGTGGAACTTACCTCCCAGAGTTGCTGTGAGTATAAAATGAGATAATGATTATAAAATGCTTATCTAGCATATAGTAAATGCTATACAAATATTAACTATTCTTATTAATATTATTATTATTATTATTATGCTACCTTCCCCTTAGCTGCTTGAACTAGTCTTTTCTGTTGTATCTGTACCCAAATAGTTGAAAATAACTGCAGGATCTGTGAATTCAGTGGGGGGAATTCCTATTCCCATCTATGACAGACAGATTCCAGGGTGTTGTCTGAGGCATCCAGAAAATGTGTTACTTTGGAGATTAGCAAGTATTAGAGGCAGAATTTGAACTCTGCCAGCTCTTAAGCCCAATTCCACACTGCCAAAATAGTATTCTTTTCAAGACACATAGGTGCAAGTGAAGAGATGAAGATGATTAAGTAGGGAGGTTGATAGAGTCTGCAAAATGTTTTGAAGAATGCAAACATATGACGCTTAAGTGTTGGTTTTGGTTGGAATTGTGGGATCATTTTTCTGACATTTGTAATTTTTGTACAAACACAATAGACAGGGAGAGAGAAGGTTGGAGAAGAGGATGACAAGATACTTCTTTTGCCACTTTAAATTAGGACTCTGAGAGAGAATAAACGGCTGCCAGGGTGACCAACACATTTTTATGCTTTCCAACACATTGATCCAACTGGAATGTTGACAGTTTATTTACTTGGATAAACTGGCACCAGACAACCCATTGGGGCAGATCTTTTCTTCATATAGAAGGAGAAACTGAATAGAAATAAGACATGGGAGAAGCTAATGTTAAGAGCCTTCACACCCACCCCCTTCCAAATTACAGCTGAATACTTAGCCGCAAGGGGATGCAGCTTTAATATCAGGATTTTTGTGAACGATGCTAGCAGATGATGACCGGAAAAACAAACAAACATACAAACAACTATACTTTTCATGGATATTGAAAACTTTTGATAAAACTAAACCCAGAACATTTGTTTTTAATTTACGGGAACATGTTGGTCATTTCATATTTTTCATATGAGAACATGGCTAAATTACAGGCTTTGTGTGACAGCATGGCACCCATTTCACCACAAACCTGGTATAGCAAAATTCAGAATGATATCATTCCCCAATTATTAAACTTACTGAGGTACAGCATGGAAGCTTTGGCAGTAGGCAAATAGCACTTCAGTTTTCAATGTCAACTAAATAAGCCAAGACCTTTAGGGCATTTTCAATGTCTGACAATAATTCTTCCAAATTGAAACTTCAGTTAGTACACAATGAATTCCACATGTGCCTCTACAAAGTTATTCAGATCACTGACAATTTTTGACTATGACATGCCTTTTCATTTGTTCTTTTTCAGTACAAGGAACATTCAGGAAGTCTACTAAAAAAAAAAATCTGGTAATTTGTATTCTGTAGCTACAGGCCAACAGTTAGACTAATGATCTAAGGAGAATGTAATCCACTGAGGAAATAAAGTGCAGTACTAAAATACGAGTCTAAAATGTAGTTTTACTTTTTTTTTTAAATCTACATTTAATTTCCTGAACTATGGGGTTTTTTGAATGCTTGAGATAAAATTTCACTTCTTAAAAAAATGTGAAGATTAACTAACCTTGAGGAAGGAATGTGTTTTGAGCCATAATGAAACAAACAATTCTTCACTGTCAGGAAACTGAATTTTTATTTTCGTTTTTCTTTTCAACATTGAATGTGATGAATGCTTTTGATAAGATGAATATTGTTTATAAAAACAGGCTAAACCCAATATAATAGATTATAAATTTATATTATATATCTTGTAAAAGTGATTAAAGTGTAATAGAATTCCACAAAAATTGAAAACTACTTTAGTGAATTTATTGCTATTTAAGAGTAAACACTCAGATTTAGCCAAAAAAATCTTCACGTTAGTAGATACAATGCATCTATATTTTCTTGCCTATCTAAGGTGGGTTTTGTGTGCAGTTTTTTCAGTTCTGTCCTACTCTTCATGACCTCTTTTGGGGTTTTCTTGGCAGAGATACTGGAATGCTTTGCATGTCCTTTTCCAGCTCATTTAGTAGATAAGAAAACTGACAAACAGAATAAATGACATGCCTAGGGTCACACAGTTAATATGTGTCTGAGGTCAAGGTTAAACCCAGGAAGATGAATCTTCTTGATTCTAGATCCAGCACTCTATTTATTGACCACCTACTTTGCCTTTGGTATCTAAGGTACTTATATTCTAAATAGAAGACAGAGTCCTGAACACAAAAAATTTCCACTATAAGTTATTGTCCTATCTTGGAACCCTTCATTGGTTTAAACCATTTTTACTAGTCTCCTCTAGCTGTTTTCAGAGCAAAATTCAGCCACAAGGATTTCAATGACTAAGGTTATTTAAAGTAATGCATATTTTGTTGTTATTTAGATATCTCAAATGAGTTTGACTCTTTGTGACCCTATTTGGAGTTTTCTGGATAGAGATACAGGAGTGGTTTTGCCATTCCTTCTCTAGCTCATTTTACAGATAAGAAAACTGAGGCAAAATAGGATTAAGTGACTTGTCCTAGGACACACAGCTAGTAAGTTTCTGAGGCCAGAGTTAAACTCAGTGTTCTTGATGCCAGGCCAAGTGCTCTATCCATTTGCCACCAAGTTGCCCTAATGCATGTAGGGTGATTTATTTCATCTCCTTGAGTTTTACTAGAGATGTTCATCCCTTAAGAGGAGGCTAAACTGAAAGCAATGGGAGATGGAATAGGTTGCTTTATTTTCTAAAATTCTCAGAAATTTAGAGGAACTAAATGGAACTTCAGAGGGCATGTAGTCCAATAACCTTCCTTTTCCAGATATGAGAACTGAAGTTGAGAATTCAAATGATGTGCCTTAAGTCACATAATTAATAAGGGGACAGAGGTGACATTGTACATAAGTCCTCTGACCCCAGGTTCAAAAGTCTTTTCTTAGGAGAAAACCTCCAAGAACCTCAAATGTCATGTGACAAGTCCCAGATTTTTGGTGTTAAAATAAGAAAGGGCATTCATTCAACTTACTTCTTTTTACTGTCCTTTTTGGCGTTTTTTTCTAGGACAGTCCTCCTTCGTAAGTAATCATTTTGGATCTCATTGTACTTTGTGGTGTGCTCTTTGATGAGGTCAGTGGTTTTCTTGTGGTGTCTTTTCACGAGGTCCTTCATTTCTTTGTAATGTTTCTTCTGAAGTTTAACAAAAGACTTCTGCTGCTTTAGTTCCTCAATTGTCTGGGCTTCCACATCTGCAAAAAATACGGTAGCAGATGACAAAAAGAACAAATGTTTTAGGAGCACTCAAGTCAAATTTAATAATGGGTCAGATTCCTTTTTTTCAAAATCCTGGGAAAGATGGGCCAATATCATTTTGCAGAGTAAATATCCAAAGAATTAAAATCTTTATACATAAGCTGGAGTGCTGCTGTTAAAATATTCTGAATTATAATATGTGGAACTGTCATCAGTTCATTGCTCTTAATATTTGAGGCCTTAGATTAAAAAGGGGTTTAAATTAAAATAATCAGCTTGTAATATTGAAATATGTAAAATTCAACTTTTGAATAAATCAGGTATTTTTGTGGCATTAATAACAATGTAAATGGAAAGAAATTAATTATAGAACAGATAAGAAAGGTTGATACTAGAGTAACTGACATTGCAAAAAAAAAAATTCAGTCAAGAAATTAGCATCCCAAATAGTCTACTAGACAGGCTTTCCCCCCTAGGTAGAATGCACCACTTCCTTACCTTCATTTCTTCCAATCTTTATTTCTCTTCATGGCTAAATTCATATACTGCTTGCTATATACCAGGTTTTTACTAATCTGATTGCTTATGAGTCATTTTCTCCTTTAATTTATACTTTTATTTGTGAGCACACTATATGATCTAAGGAAAATACATGCAGGAATTACACCTTTGCCAGTGGTTCTCAAAGTATGGTCTAGAGAATCTTGGGGATCTCTGAAACCCTTTTAGAGGGTCTACAAATTCAAAAATAGTTTTTATTTCCAATATGGTAAATGTCTATAAATATAATCCAGATAAACAAAAACGCTTTGGAGAGATCCTCAATAATTTTTAATAGGATAAAGATACTGAAAACAAAAGTTTGAGAACCACTGCCTTTGCCATCTAACATAGCACCTGCCACATTGGAAAGGCCTAATCTATAGTTTTTGAATCAAATGAATTGAAGGTCTGCTAGAGTACCTGGTTATCTGGGTGGGTGTAGAAAGATTAAATGATGTTATAAACAACCGCTGAGCCCAGGTAAATGACTAGAAAGAGCATATGTGTGACTGCAGAATTAGGGAGACTTTTCAAAGCTCATCCTGTTGTTTCTGGATCAACAGAATGTGTTCCAAAACCCTGAAGTAAAAAATTGTCCCAAAAATGTATTTGTTGATTGTCTTAATAAGTTTTCACTTTATTTCATAGTTTAAATCTGTACATTATTTAAGTCTCTTTCAATAGAGCAGTACATAATAGAGCATTATTTATTAGCTTTCTTGGGTTTAAATTGCCATTTTTAAACATGTGCTCTTTTAAATTTTTCATTATATTTTATTTTATGTGACTTTCACTTTTAAATTGTATTTATGTAAATTTATTAAAATATAGTTACAGCTAGGAATCATAGAGGGTAGAGCAATGTGCCAGGAATCAGCAAGCCCTGCATTCAACTCTGGCCTCCAACTCTAATTGTGAGACACCTGATAAGTTACTTAATGTATATCTCAGTTTCTTCAACAATAATATGTGCATAATGGTAGTCCTATTTAGCAAGGTTCTTGTGAGGATCAAAGGATGTATTTGTAAAGCACTTATGTGCCTGGTACTTAGTAGACTTGGGTTTCCTTCCTCCTTCTTCCATATCAAGCTAGTCATTTCTTGAAAGCAATTCAGGAAAAACAACCAAATATATCAATCTAGTCTGACAGTACATACAATGGCTCCACGCCCAGAGTGTCCTCCAGAAGGTAGATACATTTTTTCATCTCTTCTTTGGGGCTTAACTTGATCATTATGAAAACTAAATGATTCTATAATTAGTTAATAAAATTGGTTAATATCATCTCACTGTATAAATTCTTGTCTAATATATACCTATAAATTTTGGTAATCATAGGTTTCCATTTAAAACAGTTTTAAGTATATGATCTGAAGGAAATACGTTTATAAGGTTAATAAAGAAGTGCCATAGGTAGATTCATAGAATCTGAGAATTGGAAGAGTTCTCAGATTTCATTTAGCTATAATTATCAAAGGCACATATGATTTGATATTTCCAATAGCAAGCTGCTGTTAGTTCTGTAATAAGTCTACTGAGGTCACTGTGGTCAATTGTGATTAATATTATGATTACTAAATCATCCATGGTTATTTTGAAATTCTTATTTCAATATTTAAAGAGTTTTTAGTTTCTTCTTCATCAGCACTCCCTCTATTGATGAAGAATGTTATTTACTTCTGACTTATAAATGGTTTTTAAGAGTTAATTTGGCCAAAAAAATCAAATGTTCTATATTCAGGCTGATAAAAAGACTTCAAAATTAGCTACAGTACATAAATCTTCACATAAAAAATAATATGTTACACTTAGATGGATATGTCAGTTTGTGTTCTATTAACAAAGACATTATAAAACCTAGGTCACTTCTGTGATACAATGAGGTATCGAAGGCTTTAATGGAAAAGCGTTTTAGTAATTTTTATTTGAAAACAGATGTTACTATTTAATGAGTCATTATACTGAGACTTAAGATACTCTCTGAATATGAGTCATTCCTCAGTAATTTTGTCACAGATCTAATTTTTAACTGGTACTAAAAGCTGTGCTTATAAAGTGATAAGTTTCCTTATAATAGAAAAGAAATATCAAGAATATTCAAAGAAATAAAAGGAGCATCTGGATGTACACACATACATGGGCCTTTATGTTAGTCTAAAACAGGGAAATCTGGATATTGAGGGATTTTTACTTTACCTGTTAAGACACTCTGAATAAGATCTTCAGTTTTTGCAGGTGCTTTAACTGAACCTAAAATTAAAAAGCAAAAGAAGATTTATTTTTGGCATTTTCCTGCATAAAGTATGTCTTCAAATATAGGTTGTTACACAGAGAATCTAGACACTGTGAACAAATACTTATTCCTTTTTCACTTGTATGACTAGAAAACAAATCCTGGAAAAAATGAATCATGAACTCAGTTAACATGGTGAGAAGAAAAGAGAATTTTATTCAAAGGAGCTAAAGGCTCAATGCCTTTTTTTTTTTAAACCAAATACAGTATAAGATTACTGCTGCCACCTTTTGGCACAAATCAAAACAGCAAAATGTTGAAGTATTAAATTCTATCAGTAACTTGGTGATTATAAATATGAACCTTTATTTTCCATGAATTCTAATGACTTAGTTTTCAGATGGTACGTAAAACTTTGAAATCCACATCTGGAAAATATTTCACTTAAAAGTTTTTTCTTTTCATTTATAAAGAGGAAGCATAGTATTTTGTAAAATGGTCAGCAGTCAGCAAGAATTTATTTCATATTCTTGGCATGACCACAGACAATTCACTTTATATCTCTGAAGTTCAGGAAGCTCTCTAAAGCCATAATTTAAAGATGGGCAAAGAATGTGCACAGATGTAAAGGGTCCCACTGAGATGAAATCATAGATTTTTGACTTCAGGGATAGTTCTTTTTTTATTTTTATGAAACTGACAAACATCAAGAGATATTAACATTAACTTCTGCAAAGTAGCAGTAGTGGTGGTAACAAAAACAAAAATAATTCACACTTCTATTATACTTTACAAAGCATTTTCCTAAAACAGTCCTGGAAATTTGTGGAACAAATATTGTACCTCATTTTACAAAAGAGAGAATCAAAAGCTTGAAGTATTTTATTTTGAATCCTGAATTTGTATCTATGTGACCTATGCATTTTCCACATTCCACTAAATGATGCTAGTCACTGTAGCAGCTGAGAAGTGAAGCCAGGAGTTATCACTGCAGCTATTTACACAATTTCATTGAACTTTTACATTTGTTTGTTTTGTTTGTGAGACTTGAGTCTCACTGTCACTTATGGACTGAATCCGGTGCTGATAAGCCAGGAAGCTTTGACCTGCTTTGTTTTTGACCTAAACTGGTTTGCTCTTAGATAAATATATTATTCCTCTTTCCCTTCCCATAACCTTAAAGGTTTATTATATTGAGCATTTTAGCTCAAAACTCTGATGTTCTAGGAATCTACCAGCCTTAGCTTCCATTTCTAAGAGAATTAAATTTACTATTTGAAGAATCTATTTCTTTCTTTCTTTCTTTCAGACAAAATCTTTCAACCAATGAAAGTATGAAAAATAATATGTTGGTAAAAATGGGATGAAATAGAAACTAATCAAAATCACTTACTCACTCATTTCACTAAACACTTATTATGTGCTATGTGCCAAGCAATATGCTAAGTGCTAAAAAAATTACCAAAAGACAATTTCTGCTGTCAAGGAATTCACAATCTAAGGAGGGTAACAACAAATAAAGAAATATATGCAAATTATGCACAGGATTAATTGGAAATAATTAGCAAAGGAAAAGCACTAGAATTTCCTGTAAAGAGGAGATCTTAGTTGGGAGTTAAAGGAAGCTAGGGAATCCAGTAGTAGGTGGTTATGAAGAGGAGAGTATTCCAGGCTTGGGGAATAGCCAGAGGAAATGCTCAGAGGCAAGAGAAAGAATATTTTATTCATGATATGTACAGGAAGATTGAAGAATACATGGCAGGAAGCTGTAAAGGTAGACAGGGATTAGATTATGAAAGTCTTTGAATGCCATGTAGAGGATTTTGTATTTGATACTGGAGGTTAGAGAGTCACTGCATAGTAAATTGGTGGGAACATAAGACAGTTAGACCAGTGCTTTAGGAAAGCCACTTTAGTGTCCATATCAAGGATGGACTGGAATAGGGAGAGAAGCCTGAGGCAGGCCAATCCCCCTGCTAGTATATATAATATAATAAGCAGGTAATGCAATTGTCCAGATGAGACTGGTTAAGAGGCTCTACCAGAATGTTGACAAAATCAGAGGAGAGAAGCGAGTGTATTCCAGAGATGTGCAATAGATAGGAAGCTGGGCCTGAAGCTAGGAAAACTCATCTTTCTGAGTTCAAAGCTGGTCACAGGTACTTACTAGCTGTGTGACCCTGGGCAGGCCACTTAACCCTGTTTGCTTCAGTATCCTCATCTGTAAAAAGGACTGAAAGAAGCAAACAGTGAACCACTGCTATATCATTACCAAGAAAATTTTAAATAGGACCATGAAGAACTGAAAATGACTGAGATGACTATACAATAACAACTGGACATCCAGTTCAAGATGTCTGAAAGGCAGATGGAGATGAAGTTAGAATAGAGATTGAGGCAGGGCAGGTACATTTCAGAATTAATGGCTTAAAGATGCTGATGAGATCAAGTGAAATAGTATAGAAAAAGAAGAAGAGAAAGGGGCTCAAGATATAACCTTGTCAGACACCTATGATTAGAGGGCATAATTTGGAGGAGGGTCCAACAAAGGAGACCCAGAAGAAGTAGTCAGGAGGAGAACAAAGACACTGTACTACATGATGACTCTTTTCTCCTTGCCCTGATTTTATTATTCATTTAAACAAATACAATATCAGCATCCACTATAATACTAGGTAAAATAAGAAGGTGCAAAATAAAAATAATACAGGTCTTGCCTTCAAGAAGTTTAGAGTTCAAGAAGAAACTCAAGACAAAGTCACATGAAACTGACACAATGGGACACAGCATATGATTAAATAAATGATAGAGACCACATATATAATAGGAATATAATTTATATCTAAAGTTTATCAATTAATCAACAAGCATTTGTTAAACACTTAGTAGATATCAAGCAATGTGATAAGCATTGAGGATATAAAAGAAATAGAAAAAATTGCACCTGCCTTCAAGAAGTTTGTATAGTAATGGGCGAAACAAGATATATATATAATTCTTAATTATATAAAATATATTCAAAATTGAAATAAAGTAACCTAAAAGAGATGGCACTAATAGCTATGAAAATTGAGAAAAACCTCCTATAGAAAGTGATATGTGAAAGTTTATTCTGAAGAAATTAAGGAATTGTAAGTGATTAAAGTGAGGGGGCAGAGTATTCCAAGCTAAATGACAATTAGTTCAAAAGGACAAAGATGAGAAATGGGGTATCATGTGTGATGAAGGGCAAAGAAATCAGAATGACAGAACTATATATTCTATGAAAGAAAGTGATTTGTAAGAAACATAGAAAGATAAGAAGCAATCAGAGGTTGTGAAGACCTTTAAATGCATATGGGAGAGATAATATGTAGCCACTGGAATTTATTAAGTATGAGGAAGACATGAGTATAATTATAGTTTAGAACTGCTTCAGCATCTTTGTGGAGAATGGTTTAGAGTGGGATGAGACTTGAGGGTGAGAAAACAATTGGATGTCTTATTGCAATAGTCCAGGTTATGAGAGATAAATATTTCTCTCATATTTAATAACTTATTTTTGTATTAGGACCAAGGCTTTTACCCATTTTCTACTTTCTCATGCAGACACCAACAAGTAAGAGAAATTTCTCTTAAGAGATTTACTCAAGCCAAGACCTAATCAAACAGTAAAAAGATATTTCAAGGCTGGATCAATGGATTTGTTCCTACCCATTATGTTTGTTCTGACAGGTCTTGAGAAAATGTTGATTCTCCCTATTATCAAGATAAATGATATGGAAATTAATGTCTCATTGAACAATATTTAAGTGACCCACTTATATATCCCAATTTAGTCCACCTCTTATTAGATTAACCAATCAGAATTGAATAGATACCTCTCAAGAACACCTTCTCTTTGAAGAGCTGATAAATTCTGACTCTATTGCCATTAGGGGTCTTTAGCATAAGAGACACAGCCAAATGACATCCTTTTATCAATTATCTGCTAGTATTATTAATAAAATGATTAAATTATCCAGAAACTATGTCTCCTGAACCCTTTTAAATATCACAGAAGGAAGGTGATGAGGATCTGAACTACTATGGAAAATGGAGAGAAGGATACACATTTGAGAAGTGCTGGGGAGAAATATGAAAAGATTTGGCAACTGATTGGTAAATCAGTGTGATAGTTATTTGAAAAGAGATGGTAACTGAAGTCATCTGGAGAAAAAAAAAGTTACAATATTGAATATTAGTGGTGATAGTGGGCAACCTTGTTTCACCCCTGATATTCTTGGGAGTGGTTCTAGTTTGTTCCCATTACATATCTGCTTACTGCTTACTTATGGTTTTAAATAAATGCTACTGATCATTTTAAAGAAAAATTCATTTATTCTTATAATCTCTAGTGTTTTTATCAAATGTTTTTTTCTGCATCAGAAAAAAAAAAGATTTAATGAATGATGATTATGTAAAGATTCATGAAGGAAGGGGGATTTGAACTTGACTTTAAAGCAATAGCACATCCATTTAAGGTGGATACAATGTTGTAGTAAAATTCAGATTTGGAAAATGACCATATTTTTCTACAGCACTAAATAGTTACAAACTAATACTTCAAATACCTTGCAAGGTAGATGAATTACAATCATTGTTAAAATTTTTAAAAAGAGGCATAAAAGGGGAAGCTAGATGGCACAGTGGATGGCACACCAGCCCTAGGGTCAGGAGGACCTGAGTTCAAATCCAGCTTCAGATGCATAACACTTATTAGCAGTGTGGTCCTGGGAAAAATCCAAATGCCTCTCAAAAAACAAAACCAAAAGAGGCATAAGAAAAGTAAGTGACACATTTGTTCAGGGAATAAATATTGGTTTGTTTGTTTATTTTTTGCTTGCTAAGTATTAGACTTATTTTCTCAGAGAATACATATGAATGTTATTTATTTTTTTCACTCAAGAAAGCACACAGTTCCCTTATGCACACAATACTAAGAATTAGTTTCCTCATATTTTATACAAAACTTCTATTGTCAATTACCTGGGGCTGGTTGATTGTGGACAACTTGAGATGGTGGTTTTGGTGTCAGTGATGTAGTGTGATTGACTCCATTCTCTGCTGGTGCTGGTCTGGGTTCACTCTTAGATTCTGTTGGTGTTTCCCCAAGATCAGCCTGAAAATGAAGATATCATACATTATATTTATCACACTTTAAAATTATTTCTAGAAAAAAACTATTTATTATTTCTATATCTTTGGTTTCAGAATCAATAAGACAAATTCATATTTTGCAGAATTTGTATTGTATTCTTTGATTCTGATATTCTTAAACTCTCATTAAAAAAGATATAACAAGTTTAAATATTATACTATGTCTCTGTAAGTATATGAGGCATAAGGCATGTAAATAGAAACATGGAAGGGATTTTAACAACAGTAGAAGAAATTATATAATATCTTTCAAATCAACTAGCACATTGACTTGCATTAAGTTGGAACTCAAATATCTATTGAATAAATTAATTTTCTGTCCAATAAAAAAGTCATTTTGAGAGGTGCTGCCATTGTTCAAAGACTTAAAATTATTTCTAAAATTTCTTTTTTTAGTCAAGTATGGTGGTATACCTGTAATTTTTGCTAGGTAATAAGTTTGGCATTATAATGGGGACTCTCCCCAACCTCTCTTTCTCCTTCCCTCTTTCCTTCCATCCTTCTCTCTCTCTCTCTCTCTCTCTCTCTCTCTCTCTCTCTTTCATATAAACTTATATCTATACTTATATACATGTAGATATAAATATAATATGTACATAAAGATATATCTTTTAGATAGATATATCTATCTTTTAAAGTCTATGTTGACTTTTTCTTTTGAATATTTTAATAGTCTCACTCCATGCTTTCAGGAACAATTTTAGTTACTTTTTTTTTTACTTAAAAAAACTAATTCATTGGGAATTAAATCCAGCAAATATGGTTAGTAATTATACCAGATAGTATAATCATTAGTAGAAAATGAGACAGGATTATAAAGTAATGTGGCTGATTTTTCTGTGTGGCTAATTAAGTCAATCTGAAGATTATTTCAAAAGATTGCTTCAAAATGTTTTTAACAATGAAATTATCACTTCAAAAATATAGGTTATTTTAAGGCAGCACAAAGCAAGAAATCCTCAGTTTATGTATTCAGATAACAATATCAAGTATTTGATATGTCTGGTGTCCAATCCATGAAGTGAAGTGATTCTAGTTAATGACTAACATTTATACATAGCTTTTTAATGTTTTCAAAGTACTATGTATATATTTTCTCATGTGAACTTCCAAAACTACTCTGAATTAGGTATTATAAGTATTATTCCTATTTTACAGAGGAGGGATACTGAGGCCCAGAGAGATGAAGGAACTGTCTGTGGTCATGCAATTAGTAAGGTCCAAATTTGGATTTGACTCCTGGCCTTAATAATTTCAAATGAGCACTTTATTTACTTGACATAATGACTTTATTTGTTGGAGTAGTAATGAAAAAACCCTGACTGATGTGATTTTTCTGAATCTCTCAGTTCTTACCCCTTGGTATTTTCTAAATGGAGAGCAATCAGGAACAAACATACAGAAAAATGTATCCATTATGAATCCATTACCTCATGTAATAGTATGAATCCATTCCTCATAAATGAATCCATTATCTCATAAACAGAACTAATAGCCAAATTTCACTTCAGTAATTCAAAGGTAGATCACAGGTTCTTAATCTTGAGTGTGTGTGTGTGTGTGTGTGGGTGTGTGTGTGTGAAGTCACAGACCCCTTTGCTGGTCTAATGAATCTTGTGGATCCTGTCTCAGAATAACTTTTTTAATATACAAAACAAAATATGTAGAGTTATAAAAGAAACAAATTATATTAAAATAAAGATACATTCTTCCTTCCTCCAGGTTCATGGACCCATTGTAAAATTATCCATTAACACTGCGGATCTCTATTCATTTATAATGTATGTACACATGTATAATGTATATATACATTATATATAGTGTACATATATTTGTACATATTATATAATGCATAATTATATAATATCATATATAATTATATACATATTTTATATATAATGTACATATATAATGTATATACATACATATATAATGTATATATTATATATATGACTTAAAGATTTGCAAAGTATTTTCCTTATAACAACCCTATGAAGCTGGCAGTGTAACATTATTATGATTTTATAAATGTGGACAATGAACTCTGACAAGTTAATTGACTCATTCATGATCACATCTAGAAATAGTACTATTAATTCTTGGTTTCTAATATGCCCTGTTCATTCAAAAGATACAAATCTAAGGTCATCCGCTGAATGCTTTTTAAAGTTACATAACTGAATTGGATTCAAACAGATATACTGACTCTATTGATGACCCATTGATGTCCAATAATCAAGTCAAAATCAAAGAATATTTGCAAAGTACTTAGTAAAGTGCCTGAAAATAATGTTTTTTCTTCTCTAAGTCCAATGTTCTATGTATTTGGCTATTCTATCTCTCAAGATAAGTTAGTAAAAAGATAAATAGCAATGATATACATCTTGTATTTAAAACTACATGAATAATACAAATAAATGTTATATATAGGGTGTTCCAATAGTTTTAGTACATTAAGATATTACAGTATTACTCTTCACTAAGACTTTTGGGATATCCTATATTTAGAAAATAAAGAGTTCCATGTGGGTTGAAATCAGAAAGATTTTATAAAATACCCTAGAAAGAGCTATAGAAGAGTTGGGACATGAAATGGCCTTTAAGAAATTGGAAGGGTTTTGATATGTGTAAGGTAAAATAGAAAGGGAAAAATTAATGAGCAAATGAGAAGGAGAGAAATGGTGTCCCATGCTAAAATATCTGCTACTATGGATGCTTGGGAATTCTAAATTGCGGGAGATCTAAAGCTGATCAGATGTCTACAATAAGTCTGGCAATATTTTGGCAGGCACTCAGAAATGACAGGTCACCTGAATGCCTAAGGATAGGCAAACCAGTCTGAGCTAGAAAGAAGGCAAGTCCAAGTTTCCTTTCAGTTAGAATCATTCAGTTAGAATCACTGCATTTCCAGTTTGAGCAATAGGGAAATTTAGTATCAAATCAACCAAACAAAACAAGCAAATAAGAAAAGCAAGAATTATATCTAGATAGCAGAGTTTCTCAAAGTAAGTTCCAAGAGTCCCCAATGATTACTGACACCCTTTCTGGAGGTCTGTGAAGCCCAAACTGATTTTCTAATAATATTAATATGTTTTAATTCCTAACATGACAAATATTGATAGATATAATCCATATTGACAAAAACCATTTGGGAGTCATCAATAATTTTTAAGAATTATGAAGGGGTCTGAAACTAAAAAAAAATTGATTACTACTATAACTGACAATAATAATGTTTGGACATTCCATATCTCTTTCCTGAATGACTTATCATTTTCATTTTTCTTTTTGGTTGCTTTGTAGTATTCTCCGATGAAAAGATCACTTCTCTCATTATTTCTGTTCATCTCTTCCCAAATGCTTTCCTCTATGACTGTTTTCTGGATTTCATCACATGAAAATCTCATTTTTAACTACTATGCTACTCTTTCCACCTCTCTTTACCTATTCTGTTTTTGAATAAATTATATCCTTTCAGAGTCAAATTCCAATTCTGTATCTCATCACTCTAAGTATCAACAACACTTTGAACAATATTCATGTTCTTTGCTTTAGCTAATTCTTCATTCTGCCTTTATCTGTTATGTCTAGAAATCTGTGGCCTTGAAATTTATTGCTTGGATTTTGACTTCAGTAAATTTCTATAATAGGGGTCTGGCACATGTATGGAGTGCAATGGAGTATTTGCTTTCAATTCTCCACATTGAGGGGCCAGAGAATTTGAAGACAAATAACAGCTATTCTGTTATTGTTTGCACTCAGGAAATCATGTAATTAGAAATTGGTTTTTTTTTAAGTTTCCTAAATAGCCCAAACTGGGGATATGTTCAAAAAGGCCTGAGTTTTCCTGACCATTTTCTCTTCAGTGTTCAGAAATATATTTGATTCCTTTGCTCATGTTATTCAGTGAGAGACAATGGTGTAACAGCAGAAGTCAAAGGTCTCTTCTCTCCAAGAGAAAAGGGGCCTGTGAAAAATAGTTGTGGCTTTTTGTCTCCTTTGGCATTTATTCTTCAGTTTTAGATGAAGGCAGGGTGAAATTCATATATTCCAATGTCCAGGTTTTTGCAATTCCCTCAGTTTCATTGCCCAGTGGAGCAAAGAGTGACCCTTTCCAAATGACCTTTGAGATAAAGCTTATAGTGTCTGAAAAAAGGATTTCTCTGGCAGCCATCCTCATCTGGAAATAAACTTGATGGGATCAATGCTATATAGAAACCATGCTAAGAATAAACTTACTTACTAGATACTGAGGGTGGTACTAGGCAAGTGTGTCCTGAGATGCTGGGAGGAGCACTAATTTGTACTCTCATATCTTTGATTTAAATATCCATTTGTAAAAGATAATAGAAGGTAAGGGATTAAATTGAACTTAGTAGTTTCTAAAAATACAGGAAACAGACATATAAGTGATTGACATTATAGCATTATACAAGAGAAATATCCAAATCTTTCAGTATCCTAAGCCTCACTGGGGAAGATGTAACTGTCCTGGATCTGAGATAATGTCCCAGGACATCCTTGCTACACTACGAAATTCTTATCATTGTAGCTTTTTGAAAGTTTCTAGCTGAATGAATATTCATTGGATCTTTTCTCCCCTCCCTTTCTTTCCTTTAAATTTGAAGAAATCTTGATTATACAAGGGTTTGAGGCAAAGTCTTTTCAGATCTTATGTGGCAGCATTAATATATGGAAATAACAGGAATATAATGGCTAGTTGTAAGAGATAATGACCTCGTTCCTGGGCATGAAATGTGTCTTTACCTTATTCCATTTACATGGAGCAAAGTTCACAAAGTCTACTTATTAGATGGCAAAGTTAGGTGATTCCTTGACCAAGGGCACCCAGATCCATACCAGGGAAGGAAATATGGGCAAAGAAAATAGATGAGGTTTCTGCTTGTTTACCTGCTTTGGGGGACAAACACTTGGAAACTGGAGAAAGATCATAAACCAACGTAGGGAACTGAGAACAAGTGGTACAAAAATAAAACATGAGAAAGCAGGGAATGAGATAACATCTCTCTTTAAAGTTGTTCATAGAGTACATAATCATGTAATTACAACTAAAAACTATTAAACAGAATATCACCTATCATCAGACTATAACAAAGAGAATTCACACTATAGGTAAAGACCATTTGTGCACAAGACTCATAGAAATTTATATTGTTTTGACTAACATTTTTATGAGTAATGGCATTGAACAGAATGGTCTGTACATATTAGCTATTTAATTATCATTTTTTGAGTTAATATTGTTGTTTATAATTAGAGAAATCAGTCAACTAATTTCATTCTTAAGAATTAACTGATATGTGAATTAAATTAATGGGCTGGTACTATTTGAAATAGTTTCATCTCTCTGTTACCTATATTTAATTTCCTTTTAAAAAGATACTGACTTTACCAAAAACATTGTACTTAATCCATATTCTCAAAGGAAAATTATATTTATAATCATTTTCAATAAGTATTTATTGAATGATTTCTAAAATATAATTAATAGACACTAAAGAGTTTTTTTAAAAAAAGATTTTTTTAAAAACCCAGTAAAAATTGACTGGATACAATCCCTGCCTTTCAGGGGACAATATAAAATAGACAGCACATATCCACAAAAATGTAAAATAATGATAAATAGTAGCATATGATTAGTACTAGATGAGTGACATAAAATACATGCTACAAGAATTAGAGAAGGGACATTTGCTAAAGATTAGCTAAGATGGGAAAGACTCCAAGTGGAGATAAGGCTTCAGCAGGACTTTGAGTTAAGTTAGTATGTATTTATTATTAAATAACTACCATGTGCCAGGCCCTATACTGAGTACTGGGGATACAACCAAAGGCAAAAGACAGAGATCTCTCACTATGATGGGGGAGACATCATGAAAAGAACTTGTACAAACAAGATATACATAGAAAGAATTGGAGGTAATAAATAGAAGGAAGTCACTAACATTAAGAGGCACTGGAAAGAGTCTTGTAGAAGGCAAAATTTTAACTAGAACATGAAGGAAGCTAAAAGAAAACTTGTGGGAAGTGAAGGTTAGGAATCTAGATAATTAGAGAGGAAAGAAGGGATAATTTCAGTAGGGGTAAAAGAAAACTAAAAGATCCAAGATATTTGGAAACATTTATCCAGAGGAAAGCTTATATTTGTTTAGAGGGGACAGCATTGGAGAGAAGTGGACAGGAATAACACTGGATTACAAAATCATGTTCCATATTGGGTTGGGAGGGATTTTAGGGATTATCTGGTAATTTTATATCACCATCATTTTACAAATGAGAACACTCAATAGGGAATAAGTAGGAGAGGAAGTGTTCAAAGGTAAATCTGCTAACTCCAAACACAGGCTCAGGCTAAGAAATTTTAAATGCATCCTGGTAACCCAAAGAAGCATACTCGCTTATCAGATTGGAATAGATGTTCTTCAATGGCTTTTCCACTTCTTAATTTCTATGATGTTATGAAGATGATATCAATAAATAACCATCTTGGGTGAGAAGAGCTAAATTGTCAAAGGCTGAATAAGAGATTAGTGGAAGGTTTACAACTCTGAACTTTTTTTTTCTTTCTGGTCTGCTTTCAGATAACTCTTCTTTTAAGTTGGAAAAAAAAATAAAAATAATTAAAATAACCTTTACCATGAAATGAAACAATTTAGAATGGTAAAAAATTATATTTCATTGAAATTTTGGTATTTATTTAATTTAATATAAAGATTCCCAGCATATTCTGAAGAAATGGAACAATATTTTAATAGCACCACCACTACCACCATCATCATCATCATCACTAGCATTTATAGTGGC
Organism: Sarcophilus harrisii; assembly: GCF_902635505.1. Taxonomy (NCBI): domain Eukaryota; kingdom Metazoa; phylum Chordata; class Mammalia; order Dasyuromorphia; family Dasyuridae; genus Sarcophilus; species Sarcophilus harrisii. Next base: position 163,501,752 of record NC_045427.1, read on the forward strand.
AAAGTGGATAAAGTGCGGGGTCTGCAAAGACTCATCTTTGTTACTTCAAATTTGACCATAGAAACTTACTAGCTATGTGACTCTCGGCTAGTCACTTATCCCTATTTGCCTTAGTTACAATTTTTAAAAGTAGTAAAAAAGAAGTAGTCAGGGAAGTCATGGGCTGAATCAAGTTTAGGGTGAGTTTGGCTGCAAATGCAAAATGAGTTGGAAAAGGAAATAGCAAACCACTTCAGGATCTTTTCCAAGAAAACCCCAAATGGGATCAATAACAGTTAGATAAGACAACAATTAAAAAATATTTATATAATGTTTGCAAGAAATATATTAACTCATTTGATCTTCACGACAGCCTCAGGATGTAGTTATTATTTTGCAGATGAGAACACTGAGGCAGATAAAGGTTAAATGACTTGCACAGGATCACAAAACTAGTATCTGAAACCAAATTTCAGCTCAGGTCTTCTCATCCTGTACTCTATATACTGCACTACCTAGTGGCCTTTAATATTTATACTCTTAAAATAAGGAAGAGATTTTGTTTAAAAATATAGGCATTTGTTAGCACAGTACTGCTGTAACTGGAATCCAGAAGACCAGCATTCAAATTTGGCTTCAGACCCTACTTGTGTAACTCCAAGCAAGTCACTTAATATCTCTCTCAGTTTTTTTATCTCTGCAATAGGAATAACAATCAGATCTACTTCCCAAGATTGTTGTGAGGGTAAAATGAGATGCCATATATTATGTAAACATTAAGATATTTATAAATGTTAGTTATTATTCCTAACATTACAAAGAATTATGTTTTTGCACTCTCTTGACCAAATGAATATATGTTTTAACACAGTGCTTTTTCCCTTTAAAAAATCCCAAGAATAACTAAAAATCTATGCTGTTTCCTGATTGATGCATGAATATGTTACTGTCTGTGTATGTGTTGGTGTGTTTAAAAGGGATTTATATACCACCTATTCTAAGTTAAACATAATGAATAAACTTAAGGAATAGGAGCAGTATATAAATTCTCCAAGAGGAACTGAATTATTGACAGGAACCTGGGAATCTAAAAGATAGAAAGAAACTCTGAATTGTAAAACTTAGTAAAAAAGTGTGTTCCATCATCAAAGGTAATTTTTGTTTCTGTAAATCCTCTTGAAGCCATGTTTTCCAGTATTCATACTGTGTGGACCATTGGTCATAAAACTCAAAGGCTCATATGGGAATTTATTTTAGTATGTTTTTGAGGTGATACCTTACTTTATAAAGAGAGTGAATCTAAGTTATTCTATGATTCTGACTTCTCCATTTGTGTTTTTTTGCTCCATCACCTTGCCAAGGTTAAGTTTTATGTTCATTGCTTTAGTTCTCTTTGCTTATATTTAAAAGCTCTTTACCTTCAAAAAATGGAGTGAGTTGACACATTTTTAAAAGAAAAATGCCCTGCTCTTTCCTTCTATCTATTTCAATTATAGTTCAGAAATGGGGATAAACTGTCATTCTTATATTGAATCATCTTTGAATATGTTCTTTTAGGTGAAAGTTTTCTTTTATAGAGGCTTAAAAATAGCCAGTACATCTAATTTTGCATTTTTTTCTCAGTGTAAGTTCTTAATTTAACTTGTATTGCAAGAATATTTTATAATAAAGTCCTATGGACTTTTAGTAATAGGATCCAGCTGAATAAAATTTGGGTTTTCATATACTGAATTCTTTTCCATGAACAATAGGAAGTTCCATAATATTTTGTACAATTACACAAAGATAAAAACATTTCCAACAAGTTCTTAAGAAGGCTTTAAGCAGTGATCCTTGGTTCATCCTAGACTTTTTCAAACATTTTCCAATATCAAGCTCACATGAAAACCTTTCAAGAATGCTAATCCTAATAGTTTATGCTTCAATAAAAGTGAATATGTGACTCAAATTAACTTTGGTTATCACAATCAGAAATTTTACAAAGATCTAACTAAAGTTTTGAATTACAAGTATGACTTTTATATTCAAATCTAGTTTAGATGTTGGTTTCTTGACCTATTTCTCAAGCTCTGCCTAAGAAGCCCAAATACCAAGAACCTTTATTTCAACAAGTATTTGTGCCAGCCAAACTCACCCTAAACTTGATTCAGCCCATGACTTCCCTGACTACTTTTTTACTACTTTTAAAAATTGTAGTAAGTTTATTTATTCTTGATACACAATGCTTTATGAATCATGATGGGAGAGAAAAATCAGAGAAAAAGGGAAAAACCATGGGAAAGAGAAAAAAAATAGAAAAAAGAAGTGAACATAGCATGTGTTGATTTACATTCAGTCTCCTTGTTTCTTTATCTGGATTCAGATGGCATTTTTTATCCAAAGTCTATTAAGATTGCTTTGGATCACTGAGAAAAACCAAGCTTTTCCTAGTTGATCATTGCAAATTCTTGCTGTTATTGTGGACAATGCAGTCTTGATTCTGCTTGTTTTGCTCAGCATCAGTTCATGCAAATCTTTCCAGGCCTTTCTGTAATCAGTTTGTTCATCATTTTTTTATAGAACAATAATATTATGTTACCTTTATGTTCCACAATTTGTTCAGTCATTCCTCAATTGATGGGCATCCACTCCTTTTTCAATTCTTTGCTACCACAAAAAGAGCTGCTACAAACATTTTTGTACATGTGGGTCCTTTTCCATCCTTTATGATTTCTTTGGGATATAGACCCAGTAATGACCCTCCTGGGTCAAAAGGTATATGCAGTTTTTTAATCCTTTGGGCATACTCTCTAGAATGACTGGATCATTTCATAATTTCACCAACATCGCATTAAGGTCCCAGTTTTCCCACATCTCCTCCAACATTTGTCATTATCTTTTTCTGTTATCTTAGCCAATCTGAGAGGTGTGAGGTGAACCTCAGAGTTATTTCAATTTGCATTTCTCTAATCAATAGTGATTTAGAATATTTTTATATAACTAAAATGACTTTAATTTCATCATCTGAAAATTATCTGTTCATATCCTTTAACCATTTATCAATTGGGGAGTGACTTATACTCTTCTAAATTTTATATATTTTAGAAATGAAACCTTTATCAGAAATACTGGCTGTACCCTGATGACTTCTTAACTTTGCCTCTCAGTGTGTGGATGCTCCCATATGTTGTTTTTCCATTTCTTTTTAAATGATACTTTCCCCTATTTGAATATAAGCTCCTTGAGGAAATGAAACATTTTTCTTTTGCTTATATTTGCATTTCCAAAACTTAGAAGTATCTAATACATAAACACTTAAATATTCACTCATTCTATCAATCTATTATATCTATTATTGATGCTCATTGACAGCATTTACTGCCTCTTTACCTGTCTTTATATGTTCTGTTCTTAACATAGTGCATAGGACATGGTAGGCACTTAAAATATGCTTATTTACTCGACCATAAGATAACTGTCTATATGAAAGGCTCTACATTCTCAGAACTATGGAAAGAAATAAATTAAAAGACATATCAAAGTTGGTTAAAGACACCTTCAATTTTCCCCATGTCACAAGGGCGGGTGCATGAAATTTACTGATTATAGTTCTTAATCTTATATGATGGTTTAGAAGATCAATCTAACATTATAATGCAGAAGAAAAATGGTAAGTAATCATTTTATCTGTAAAAGATCTGGGGATTTTTGTTGGCTGCAAGCTCAATATGAGTCCACAGTGTAACATGAAGCCAAGAAAACTAATAAAATTTCAGAATTCATTAAAAGGAGGAGAATAAGCAGGAGGTCATAGACCTGTTATACTTTGTGCTAATAAGACTATATCTGTATAATTGTGGTCAATTCTGGCCATTCTATTTTAGGAAGTTCATGCCTAATTTGGAGAGAACCTACAGGAGGACTCCAGTGATCAAGGAACTATCAAATATTTATTAAGCTCTTATTATATCCAGGGAATGAATTGCTGAAAAACTTTTAGAAAATGTTTGAAGAGTACACTTAAAGGAAATATGATGTCTTTAAATATCTCATACATGCATAGCTAGAAGGTAATTCAGAGGACTTGCGTCCTCATTTTACTGATAAAGAAATTAAGGCTAAAAAATTAAATGACTTGCTTAAAGTTACATTGTTACTAAACAGAAGACACTTGAAATAAGCTATTTTGGTTTCAAACACAAAATCCCTTCCCACTATGCTATAAATCTTTTCTTATTCATCTCTTTTTTTTTCTCAACATAAACCCCAATTTGTTCAGGGTTACATAGCTAGTAAGTGTCAAATATCTGAGTTAAGATTTGAATTCAGGTCTTACTGAGTTCATGGCCTGGTGCTTTAGCCACTTCACCAGCTAATTGCCCTCTTTATTATATTTCCATGTGAAGGGCTTTTTATTTGGAAGAAGTGCTTTTATTTTTATTTTTTATTTTCTTATTGAAAAAAATAAATTTTTTTTTTTAGATTTTTTAATGGTTTACAGCAAAGGTACTTTTAATCTAATAATAAAAATTTGTCCTCTCCCTTACCTGCCCTACCTCCAAATGTTTTTATCTTTTCATGATAGGAAGTAATTGAACTTTCTATGTAATAGATTTGAGAATTTCTCTGGGGTGAAAACTTTATTAGCTGGGCAGAATCTGATAATACTGTGCAGTCCAAAAAGGTCTTCTGTTTGCAAGTATAAATGACCTCTAGAGGTATCAAGCTAAAAGAAGCCTGCTCATAAAGTCCTTGCTGCTAAAATAGGGTCTCTAGTGTGTGCCATGTCCTAGATAAAATTTTCTTTTGAGACACCAGCTGCTACTTCTTCTGAGTGTCCTCATTCAAGTAAACTTATATTTTCACAAGTGTAGAAGAAACAAAGAGGTAAATTGTTGTCCATGGAAGAATAATGGCTTTTTATTCATCTAATCCTTGTGAATGTGGACAAGTTATTCTTCAGTTATAAGTAGTATAGCCAAGATTTACTTTTTTCCTCTTCTGAAGAGACATCTTTATGAAGAGAGAAAAAACACAGAGTCCAATAGAAAAAAAAAGTCAAAAGAAACCATGACTAAATATAACTAAAAATTACTTTTATGACTTAAGAGGTAAAAAATATTGAGAACTAGTTTCCTCTTATAACATTTATGAAACCACTGTCTATTCATTTTCTTAAGAATATCAAAAAAATAAGGCTGACCTAAAACTCAGATTCTGTATTTTTTATCCCCAGTGTTTCAGTCACCCAAAATAGCTCTTTCATATGTGATATCTGCTGAAAAGCTATGGCTTTGTGAGTATAAGAATATCTTAAAGGGTCCCTGACAACCTTGGAAGGTCCCAGATTTTTACATCTTTAAAAAAAGCTCCTTATTGCTGGAAATAATCAGTCCTTCTGTGAACTGAAACTTTTTTCCATTCTAACCTCTTGATTCCACCATATGGAGTACACCATGGTCTCTAAAGTAGTATATTTGTTATTCAGCTCTAAAATCTATGTCCATCAAATTGAAAATAATTTTTAAGGAAAAAAAATCTAAATCCTGTTTAAAAACTTGACAGTCAATATTTTTGAAGCTGTCCAATCAGTTGTTCAGGCATATCTGACTCTTTGTGACCCTAAGAATCAGGCTGCCCATGGAATTTTCTTAGCATGTTTGCCAAGGGTGTTTGCCATTTCCTTCTCTAGTATTTTAAGGTGGAGGATAATTAACTTGCCTCTGGTCACACAACTAGTTTGAAGTTGAATTTGAACTCAGGCTTTTCAGACTCCAGATGCAACATTCTAATCACTGTGACCACCTATGTGCCTCATAGGTAAGCAAAGGTTAAATGACTTGCCCAATGAGCTGAACTTGAATTTTCTGACTCCATGTCCAGCATTCCATTCAAAGTCATCTATCTGCCTGATAGATAATACATTTAAAATCTTTCTCTTTAAAAGTATAAAAATTTTTCCCTTTAAATTCAATCTTTCAAGAAAGAAATTCATCCAAGAAGAGGGATTATCCTATTTCCAAAGAAATTATTGCACCTTCTAAGTAGAAAACAATGCCACTGGGAATAAATGGCATTCTTCATCCTTTAAGTAGAAATGATATTTTTCATAATCATGAATAAGGAAAGAAGGACCAGTGATTAGCTGTGAAGTAACTAATATCTAAGCTAGAAGATCTAATTTCTAAAAGGTTCCTTCATGAACTGACTAAGAAAAGAGAGTCATAGGTGTCTATCACTGGTCTGATGAAGCCTTTTTTAAAAAAAAATTGGTTTTGGAAAAAATAAAAATATTATCATATATAAATTATAGGATTGGATGTATTTTTTAGGTCTAAAGTTTTAGGATCTAAAGCACACATCCCCCACTCCCTTACAAAAATTAATCTTTTCGTTTGTTAACTAGAAAAAAAATTTAAAGTCAGATGAACCCCCACTTTCCAAATCTGAAAATATAGGACATGTCCCTTCAAAAAGTAAGTACCCCCCCATACATATACATACACACATATATTCTTTAGAGATGTCAACTATATATGTTAGAGTCTGAAATGATTTATGAACTTTAATACTACCTAATATTAAACATTATTCAATGTCAGTAGAAGACTCTCCCTCCAACTAAGTGGACTATAATCTGCCACGTATGTTACTTAAGTGACTTGCCAATCATCTTTAGGTGTCCTAAAGAATAAATTTTTCACCATCTACTATGGGATATACTTGATATAGTAAAAGTAAAAATAAACTGCAATTTATACTATTTATAGTCAATTTTTTCTTTTTTAAATTTATTCTTTAGGTTTTTAGTTATATCTTCTTGTCTAACTCATTTTCCCTTGTTTTTTTTTTTTTTTAACTCTGCTACTGCCAAAAAAATACAAAACATGACAACTTGCAGACATCAGGACTCAGAAGAAGAGAGAAAGAATCTTTAGAAAAACTCTAATTAAGCAAGTTACTTTGGGGAGATAGTATGGTTAGGAGAGGAGGGTAAGACTTTTCATTATTCTTATGTTAAATTTTATAGACAGGAATGGTGTCATTTCCCATTAGACATTGTAAGCTAAATGATTTTTATTTAATACAACTTCATCTTTTCACCGATGAGGAAACTGAAGGCAAGGAAAGATAAGATCATAGAGGCAATGTATTTGTTCTCATCTCAGTTATTATCTTGATTCTGTTTTTTTCCCCATGAAGAATAAGCCTTGTACTGTAAATGACAGAGAAAAGATGACTAAGAGGGAATTGATATTTGAAGGGAAAGTGAACACCTAGTAGCTCTGGATGAATAAAAAAATTCTGGTCCAGATGAACATTATCCTAATACGGGGAGATGTGATCACTGAGCCACTTCAGCATAATCTGGAAAGACCATGTTGAATAAAAGAGGAAGAGCAGAAATGAAGAATGCAGTTGTTTTCTTGATCTTCAAGAAAAGGAAGAGAATAGAGACTGAAAATCATTAGTCAGTAAGCTTGACTTCAATTCCTGAAAAAATTCTGGAATAAATCATTAGAACAATGGTTAAAAATATCTGAAAAAAGTTATAACAACAAAGGACCTGCTTGAATTCATCAAGAAAAGGACATTTAACACAAGACTCAAAAGAAGCTTAAAAAGGTAAATATGAAAGTGAAATCAGGAGGGATTCAATAATGGTGAAAATGTTAACATTTCTATATGAGAAGAGGATACATTTATCATTAAGGCAATTAAAAGGAATATATGTAGACAAAGGGCATAAATTATGTGTGTCAATTATATTAGGATGATTAAAACAAAAATAAAGGCAGGAGAAAGAGGGATGCATTGGAAAAAGGAAGAAGGAAGAAAAATAATGAAGATTATCTCATATCAGTGAGACATGCAAGGAAAAGTTTTTACAGTGTAGAGGAAATTGGGGTGGAGAGAGGGGCAGCATTTGAACCTCATTCTCATTGGAATTAGTTCAAAGAGGGAAGAATATATTTACATAATCAATTGGTAACAGAAATCTATTTTACTCAACTAGGATATAGGAGGGGAAGAAAATAAGAGAAATAAAAGGGAGAATGAATTAAGGGAAGCAGTGGCCCATATTGCTTGTCTTCATGGATGGTTAGGGAGCTGGAAGGAGGGACAGAATTCAGAACAAAACTTAAAAAAAAAGTTAAAATAAAAAATGCAAATTTAAAAAATAAGGGAAAGGCCAGACAAAAGTAACTTTATTTTCTTTAAGTGAGAAGGTCACTAAATTGTTAGAGGAGAGGAATGCCTTAGCTATCATTCATTTAGAGTCCAGCAACACAATTAAGTGTCTCACTATTCTTATGGGGAAAAATGGAAAGATATAAGCTATTTACAGTTAGATGAAAATATGGAGAAACTTGGAGACCTGAATTTTTTTAAAAAGCTATTAATTATTCACTGTCATTGTGGCTAGAGATATCTAATGGAGTATTCCATGAATCTCTGGTTCTTTGTTGCTTAATTACTTGCTTTAAAATACAAATGGGAGATCGCCAGATTTGCAGATGACACTAATAAGAAATGAATAGTTAACACATTGAATGATATATCAGTATCCAAAAAGACCCGGAAAGCCTGTAATACTGGGCTGAGTCTTCTATATTGATTCAATAGAAATAGATCAGAGGCCTGTTAAGACAATGGTTATCTGAAAAAGATATGCAGGTCATGGTGAATTTAATGCTTAATAAAAATGAAGCAGTTAAAAATTCCAATTCAATATTTGGTTTCTGTAAAAAAAGCATATTTTCTAGGAAGAAGGAGTAACATCCATATCATCATCAGATCATAGTAGGAATACTGTGCTTTATTCTGAGTGTATAGATTGGGAAATGCATTGATAAGCTGACCAGTGTTAATTTGCAAGCAACTGGGATTGTTAAAGTCCCTTAGGGTCACATCATGTGAGAATAATTTTTAAAAACTGTGTATATTTAGTACAGAGAAAAGAAAACTCAAGTGGGGGCAAGATAGTTGTCTATTATTATATGAAAAGGATTAACATAGAAGAAGAGCTTGTATTTAGTTTGCTGGTACCCTGAGGAGAAAGAAAAAACAATGAACAATGGTTGGAAACTATACAGAGGGCAAATATCAACTTGATATGAGGAAGAATTTCTGAACAATTAGAACTGTACCAAGGTGAAATGAACTGCTTTCATTTGCTTTGGGTTCCCTCTCACAGAATGTCTTCAAGTAGATCCTGGATGGCCACTAATGAGGTAAGCAACAAAATGGATTTCTTTGTATGAGTTGGACTTGCAAACTGTTGAAGCCCATCAAATTCTAAAATTTGGTGATTTTATCTTCAAAATGTTCAATGCAAAAATATTGAGTGACTAAGCTTCATTTTCTTTCTTGAGATTTCAAGTGATCTCTTAAGATATGGTGAAAGTAGATTCAGTTTTGTTTATTTGAAAAATAAAAAGTATACAAAATAGTTAAGCTTTGGGACAACTAGGTGGCTCAATAGATCTGCTGTTATAAAATGGCCTCAGATAATCTTACTTAATGTTTATTTATTTCTGTTTCCTGCTCTGTAAAATAGGGATAGTAACAACACCTGCCTCCTAGGGTTGTTGTAAAGATCAAGTGAAATTAGTACATAGTAGGTATTATATAAAGATTATCTATGATGACTATAAATGATGATGTTGATGATGATGAAAATGATAATGATAGTAACTTCTCTAAAATGCTGAAACTTCAGGAAATAAATAAAAAAGAGACAGTTAATTATTTGAATATTGTTTTGTGCCCATAGTGCTATAAATTCAGAAGATTAGCTTTTCTCTTTTCTTACAAATGATCTTGTTATTTCAACATAACCAGTAATCAGACATGACAATCAGTTCTAAGTATATTGTTTACAACATTCTCTTGCCTCTTTCTTTACTTCTTCTTCATCTTCTAGAGTTAGTGCTGCTAGCTGCTTAGCTCTTTGCTCCATCAGGTTCACATATCGAATAGGATTTGACAATGCTTCAATTACATCTAAAATTCAAGAAAACATTTCAGATCAAATTTCTGCTGATATTAAAATCTACATGTCCATGTTCATGAGTATATAAACACATGCATTTATGTTTATAAATATGTGTGTGTGGCAAATATTGAGTGTATCCTGAAACACATTAGTCCTACTAAAATTTTATTCCAATTGCATTTGTGTGCAGGCAAATGAGTTCTTAAAGACTAAGATTACAGGGTGGAAAGGAAGGAAATTTGAAATTCTTATTCCACTGGAAATACTTTGAGCTCTTATATTATATACACGAGTTTGATCAACTCAAGAGTTGATGTACTATTTCCAATGAACAGCCTAAGTTTGAGGAACTTCATCATGAGAAGGTTAGCCATTGTTTGATGGAATTTTTTTTTTTCACAGAAAATTAATTAAATCTTTCAGTAAAAGGCAGAGTACTTACAATCAGCATTGAGGAGAAAGTACCCAAATTTATAAAATAAGTTATACACACATATACATATACTTTTTGGTTGGATGATTTAATAGAGTTGGGAGCTTCCCAGAAGGAAACTTCTACAGACAGTCAAGTAGACAATTAATTACCTCACAACAGTTGTCTTAGACCATGAAGGGCCTTGACCTAGGTACTTAGCAGAGTTAAACAATATGTGTCAGAAGTAGTTTCTAAAATCTGGTGTCCTGACTTTCAAGGATGGTTCTCTTAGCCTACAATCATGGAGCAAAATCCATGTCTTCCGATCTCCTTTTCAATGCAGCACCTTCTCCTGCTCCCTATCTTAATTTTATGCTTTTTCCTTTGTTTTCTCTTCCTCACTGCTCTCCACTATCTTTTTTTCTCATATAGAACTGATGTGACTTTTAAATTTTATTTAATACGTTTTTTACCATATTTTAAATTTTTTGGTTCTTATTCTTAATTTTAAAATGAAATATTTTGTTATCACTTAAAATACTAGATAACATTAATATTTATTGATATGTACTTCAATAGGAGGGAAAAGATCTCTTATTTCTAGAATATAATATCTGTGATAACCTAACTTCTGAGGTTATAAAATTTGACTCAGATTTTTATGCCAATATAAGACTGTTTATTGGGGGGCAGCTAGATGGTATAGTAGATAGAGCATTGGCCCTGGAGTCAGGAGGACCTGGGTTCAAATGAAGCCATAAACACTTAACACTTCCTAGCTGTGTGAGCCTGGGCAAGTCATTTAACTTCAGTTGCCTTGCCAAAAACCAAAAAAACCAAAACAAACAGACTAGAAAGTCATGTAATTTTGGCAATAGATACACATATCTTTGTATACACACATGCATATTTAAGATAGTAACTGGATATTGGATCATATAAAATGCTTAAATGCTAAATGTCAAACTGCCCTATAGAGAAGAAGCCTAAACATTTGATTTTCATTTTTTCTAAATGAATTTTCTTACAAAATTTTTTTACTGAATTTGACCATGATGAATCTTAACTTTTTGGAAGCTTTAATTGAGGAGAGATAGGAGTCACTCAAAGTCATTTAATCTTCAGTTTTCTCATTTATAAAATAAGAATTTTGGAGAGTGAATGTAAATCAACACATGCTATGTTCATATTTTTTTCTTTTTCTTCTATTTTTTTTTCCTCTCATGGTTTTTCCCTTTTGTTCCTAGCATAATTCATAAAGAAATGTATATTTTAAAATGAAAGTATGTGTATAACCAGGAAAAAAACAATAAAAATTGAGATTTTAGGGTCTTTTGTAGCTCTAACATTTCCATGGCAAATCTGCATTTTGTGCTACGTTATGTAATTTTGTTTGCTTTTCACTGGATCTATGATTTCATCCCTGTAGGGAGTTCCTGATGAGAAGCTTCTTCTGCCAAGACAGATCAGAGACTTCTCTATAAATAATAGCTTAGAAATGTGCTCAGGCTACTGAGATATTAAATGTGTAGCCCAACATCACACAATCAGTGTGGGTTGGAGATGTCTAAATCCAAGTCCTTTTGGCTTTGAGGCCAGTACTAAATCCACTTTAAATGATTAACTTTAAATAATTACATGGAAACAAAATGTGATGTTGGCTCACCATACAAAAAAAGAAATCTATCTCACAAACATGTTCAAAAATATGCACATTTATGTTATAGTAAAATACCATTTTATCCCCAGAAGCTTCTTGGGTTTTTCCTTTTCAATTACTTAAAGGGTCTTGTTAATTTCAACAGAGAAGGAAAATCCTTAAATTAATATCCAAGTCAATGTCAGTCTTGGAAACATTTCTTTCCACTGAAAGGATCCCTGTCAAGCTCCCTGATATTTTCAGGCTGGAAGTACTGGGGAGCATCCCACTCTGCTGATTACTTCTGATAAGGTAGCAAGGTACAAAGCAGCACTGGTGCAGGGATTCCAGAGAATTAATTCACTTAGTATAGCATGTTTCAGTCATTTTACAGTTGTGTCTGCCTCTTTATGATCCCATTCAGGGTTTTCTTGCAAAGATCCTTTAGTGTTTTGCCATTTCTCCAATTCATTTAACAGATTAAAAAAATGAATCAAAGAGTGGTTAAATGACTTGTCCAGGATTACACCAATAGTAAATATTTGAGACCATATCTTAATTCACAAAGATGAGTCTTCCTGACTCTAGCCCTGACATTCTGTCTATTGTGCCACCTAATTCCTAATATAGTATATAGATATCACCAAAAATAACTTTACCTCATCTATATTTGGAATCTGTGTAGTATCTCATAGAGAAACTATCTTAAATAAATGGTTCTACATCATATTAACTAAGTTAGTAAGTTTTGTCTGCTTAGAATTGAGTCATCAATATAATTGGGTCCTAAATTCACCGACAAAGAGTAATTATATTTGTTTACCTGCATATGTATCTGGCACATAGTCTTTCACCTCTATGTATACAAAGACTGCTGGAAGCATCAAAGGTTGATTCCTTTCATTCCTCAGACAAATGTAGTGATAGCCTGGAAAGTGAAAATATATAGAATATTTTAAATTCACTATGTATGTATTTATTTATTCTAGCATGTAAACATGATATGATGTTTAAATATTCTCTGATAAAGCTTCCTGATTCGTTGGATGCTGATGTCTTCCTTTTTTCATGGAAATCCCAGATTATTTTCATATATTCTGTAAATATTTTCTATGTGTCCAGTTATTTAAGACTTGTCTCATTAGAAAGTCCTCTCTTTGAGGATGGAGAATCTTTTTTATCCTTCCTTTGTATCTCTAACATTTAGCATAATGCTACAAATAAAGTAATCACTTAATTGTAACAATCATTTGTTGACTGAGGTTGGGTAATTTCTTTTCATTAATAGCAATCATTTTGTATTCTTATCAATCTCCCAAATTCTTTCTACTCACATTTTTTATGCAAAAATTACTTACAAATCTCAAAAAAAGAGATTTTTTAAACTATGCCACTAAGTCACCTTGCAAAATTATGAAGATAAAAACATTCATTTCTTATAATAAATTTTATTTAAAAATAACTAAATAACTGATGAATTTCTCTTCTCATAATTTTACCTGGTCGAATTGCTTGTACAGGCAATATCCGGTGACCAATAAATTTACCTCCTTCTTCATATGCTGCTATCCTTAAACAGGCCAGAGAAGGTAGGACCACCTAAAGAATTTAGGATACAGACAAGTTATAACACTGAGCATCAAATTCCATTAAGCAAATTTTAGTATATTTGAACAATGATATGTTGTTCCACATGTGGCCTAGTATAGCTATAAAAGCAAAATCCATTCAAATTGGCTGCTAAGTCCTACAGGTAAATAATGCCCTATTTGATAGCTGTGTTAACCCATGTAAATAAGTCCTCTCTCAATCTTAGTTTACTCATCTATAAAGTTAAGATTACAATAATCTATACCTTATAGGGATGATGTGAGGATCAGAGCAATAATGTATTCAAATCCTAAGAGTATTATATAAAAGTGAGCTATTAATATAATAAATAGGTCTAAGGTTTTGATTTTAATTAACCTCCTTTGTAAAAGGCCATGCTAACCTCTTCTAGAGACCTTAGTTTTATTTTTGTTTAGAAATTATAATTTTATCAGCATAGTGAAGCTATTTTTTAAAGTATTTAAATCTGCTAATTATCTGTAATTTACAGCCTGGCAGATCTGCTCATGGTCATATAATTAGGTTTCATCAAAAGCAGAAATTGAATTAATTTTTTCCACTTCCTCCCCCATCTCTGGCCCAAGCTGCCTTTCTCCAGAAATAATATGTTCCTGTAATTTCCATACTTTTTGTCATAGTCAAAATATAGAACTTTTCATATTGTTTCTGTAGCGACATATACATAGATTATTGAGCCTGAAGTCAGGAAATTTGAGTTTATATGATGCTTTAGACACAGTTAATTTGTGTGTTTGGTTGTTTTCAGTCATATGTCTGACTCTTTCTGAACCTATTTGAGGTTTGCTTGGTAAAAGTAATCGAATGATTTGCTGTTTCCTTCTTCAGGTCACTTTACAGATGGGGAAACTGAGGCAAATGGGTTTAAGTGACTTGCCCAGAGTCACCCAGCTAGTAGGTGTCAGAAGCCAGATTTGAACTCAGGAAGGTGAGTTTTCCTGCTTCTAAGCCTAGCACTCCATGTACAGTGTCACCCAGCAACAAACAAACAAAAAAAGACTTTTCATTGTATTTCATAAAGTAGGCAAAGTACTTCCAATAAAGTGCTTAAGGAGCAATTTTCATGACAAAACAAAAAGAAAAATTAAACTAAACTAACCTTCTTGAACACTATAGGTTCTTCTTCCCAGACTGGATTTACAGCATTTCCTTGAGATGTCTTGGTCTTAAAGGCTTTTCTCCTGGTGTCCACAGGTAAGCCAAACATATCTATTTCTACGTAAGTCCCAACTTTTTTATCAGAAAGAAACTGACCTGAAATGATCTAGGAGAAGAAAAAAATAATTGTTGTGCCTGTTTAATGACAATTTAGAGATGTCTTCCTGAAAAGTATGGCCAGAAGCTGAGAATTTCTATGACATGATTATTTTCTCTGAAACTAAATCAATACAAGGTTTTGAAACAAGTATTAATGATGAACAAGTCTTTAAGTCTGAAGAAGAAATTGTGTAACAGAAAGTTATAAAAGAAGTGTAAAAATATTTTCACAAGAAAGGAAAGGAAATAGTTATCTACTATTACTCTTTAAGTTTCAACTCTGAATTACCTTGTGCTAGCCCAAACTATTTGTATTACCAGTCTTATAACTAGAAGGTTTTCTAAACACTAATGGTGAATATCTGCGGCAGAAAGAACAAGTAACTAATAAATTTTGCTAATTTCACACTTTAATTCCTATGCTCATAATCTCTCTTTTTTTTAAAGTTCAGCTTGTTCATAAATTTTTCTTGATAGAGGTTAGTTAACATTTCATAATCATGTTTGAATTCTCAAGTCATGTATGTCACATCCCAAATTCTCAGATCCTTTCTTAAGACAATGCCTCAATAAATTCACAAATAGTATATCTTTATAATAGTTATATGCAGAGAATAGTTAGTATTTTTATGTGTATGTTTTTTAGGATTCATTAGTTGTCTTTGAAAAATTATTATTGTATTTTGTTTATATTACAAACACCAATAGATTTCTCCCATTCCTTGAGAGATCTCCTAAAGCAAAGTAAAAGTTAAATAAAACTAATAACACAGTGACCTCGTTTGAAAGGGCATGCAACATTTCACATGCAACATATTGCTTTCCAAACCTCTCTATTAAAATTAACAAGTTATTTTTCCCTTTTCTACTTCTAATTCATTAAAAAAAAGAAAAACAAATTTGTTGTAACAACTATGCATATTCAATCAAGACAAATGCCTTCAGAGATTATTTATACATGATATATCTATCTCTCATTCTGTACCCTAAATCCACTATTACTTAGTCATGGATAACATGTTTCAGTATTGGTCCTTTGAAATCATGTATATTTGTCAATGGTCTTTTCTGATGGTGAATATTTGCTGGCATTGAGTTTTTTGATATAATGTATTATTCTTAGAAATGTCCTGTCATAGGAAGAAGGGAATATTCCTTAGGACAAAAGCAACCAGACTATAGTTGACTAAATGATCATGATTTGACAAAAGTGTAAGTTGTCTCACATCTCATTTTTGTTTATATCTTTTATTTGCATGTTTAAAAATATTTTACTATTACAATAATTATCAAGAAAAAGCAAATTTAAGACAATATAGTTGCAACAATATAATGTTTTGACCAGTTAAGCCCAGACTTCAGTTTCATTTATTTTTTGTTTTTTCTGTTCCTACTTAGTCCTTTGATTTGGCTTGAAGCAACCTCATAAATTCGCGCTGAGAATGGAATCCTAGCTATAACATATACCAGAACAAGACAACCCTAATTTATATGAGTTAGTAAAAGCCATCTCATATACAAGGACAAGCTACTTTAAGTCGTGATATGACTTAGTTTTTTTGCCAATTATAAGAGAGTAATTGATATGTAAACTTGATAATAACTGCCATTTCATTATGTTTTGGGTGATTTTTCTGACTTTCTTTTCATCAAAACAACTAGGAATGTAATATACTTCAATAAAAACATCATCCTAAGACATGAGGGGAAATAGTTATACTAATGAGTCATGAAGTGATTCAAGCATTCTGGAGAACAAGTTAGAAATATGCCCAAAGAACTATAAAATTGGGCATACCTTTATGGGAGATAAAAGAAATAAAAGAAATGGGAAATGGACTTATGTAAACAAAAATATTTATGGCAACTCTTTTTTATGATAGTAAAGAACTGGAACTTGAAGGGATACACATCAATTGGGGAATGATTGAACAAGTTTTGGCACATGAGTGTAATGTAGTAGTATATTATAAGAAAGAATAATGGGATAATTTCAGTAAAATATGGGAAGACCAATATGAACTGATGCAAAAAACATGATCAATTCTTTTCCTTTTTGATCATTTTTTTAAAAGCATGATAATTGTAGAAATATATGTAGAAGAACTGTACATGCTAAATATATTGTATTACTTGCCATCTAAGGGAGGGGATGGAAGGAGTGGAGGGAGAAAAAATTTGGAACATAAGGTTTTGCAAGTGTGAATGTTGAAAATTATGCATTTATTTTGAAAATAAAAAGTTTTTTTAAAAAAGAAATGAGCAAAACTAGGAAACATTTATACACAATGACAGCAATATTAAATGATGACCAATTGTGAAAGACTCTGCTACTTTGATCAAAACAATGATCCAAGACAATTCCCAAGGACCCATGATGAAAAAATGCTATCTACCTCTCTTGTTTTTATTTTGTTGAAATATGACTAATTTTTTATAATTTCATATTATAAAGACTATCAAATTACTTGCTTTCTTACTAGGAGGGAATGGCGCGGGGGGGAGGGAGAGAACTTGGAACTCAAAAAATGTTAAAAATAAACAATAAATATTTTAGAATCCCTAAAACAAACAAACCAAATAATCCACCATCCTAGAATGAGTATAACTTGGGAGCTCTAATCATGAATGCAGTCTCTCTTTTTAAACTGTTAGGCTTAATGAACTAGAAATCTTAAAAATCACTCTGTAACCAGTCTTTTTTAATTGAAAATGCTTTTAAATACTATCTAGAGATTTTACAATTATGTAATAAAGGTAATAGAAAACAAATGAACCATTTCAAAAGAGTGAACTAAATGAATACTATTCTTAATTTCTCAGATAATCCTTCACTGTTCTATCATTGAATAATCAGTGAATAAATACTAATAGTAACAGTAGTATAAACATTGTAAGAATGTGGGTGAGTCACGAAGCAAGGTGAATATAAGAATAAATTCAAATCACTTTATTTTATGAACCCAAATATTGGAAATTTATTGCTACATGACATGAGTTGTACATATTTAAATATAGTTATGAGAATGTGGAATGCTGATTATAATAGTAATAAAGAACTCAGAACTCTAGTGTAGATTTTCTTCTGCAGAGGGAATGCACAGTAATTTCAAATTCCAAACTGTCTTTTTCCCTTTGACTCTATTATATGCAACTCTTCCAAATAATTTAGGCCCTTTGGAAGGCTCTGAGCTTTGCATTTATCACAAACTATTTTTATATTTCTATTTAAAATAGAACAATGGAATAGCAAAGAGTTTTAATACAAATGAAATTTCCAATCATATCATCTAGGAACTTCCAAAAATCATGTGAAATGGTCTGTATTAAAATGTATTCCCAATCAAGATGCTAAATTTTATTTCTTACACTTTTATAACTTACACTTAGTTATATTATATCATAATGGCAAGAGAATGTTAAAATGGCACTGTAAATTAATTTCTCAGTCTTAATTACATAGTGCTCGTTTTGCTTGAAGTTATTACAATTCTCTATAAAATCTTGTGATGCTTTAGTTAATCCTAAAATACAAAAATACAGAGATAGAATATTTTTTATTCAATGGTTTTGATAAAGACTAGGAAGGGAATATTTTCTTCATTTATATCCTAAATTTGAATATATTCATAATTTAAAAGACTAATACCAATAGTATTATGTTCTATACAAATTATTAAATAATCTACATTTCATTTATTTGTAGTATTTCACAAAAATGAGAAAGAGCAATACTTTTGTTGGACATGTATCTTTTTTACTCTGGAGAGTAAGATAGAGGAGGAAACCATTGTATAAGTTTTGTACTCTTGCCAGAATGAAGTGCTTTTGTAAAGGTATTTTGTAATCCATGCTTACATACCTTAACAGATAAAGTATTGGCTACTATACCATCCACGATACCTTCAGTAAATGGATCAAAATGCTTGTCTGGTCGTCTCATAAATTCTGGCTTTAGTCTGTAACCACTTTTCCCATTGTATTCATACATCCCCAAGTTCAATTGCATAGCCAAGTCTGAATATTAAAAAGACAGATTTAACATAAATTTATTTCAAGTGACAGAGAAGAGAAAGGAAAGGTGACAACGTTCATTAATATAAACAATAGTTATCACTGAATTTTATAATAATCTTATATATAACATAAGAATCTTAGTTGTTATTTACATTATTTTATTTAAAATTTTACCATTATGATTTTACATATATTTACATATTATGATTATTTTATTTAAATTGTTATTTTATTATCCTAGTGCTTTGACTATCCTTTTTTTTTTCATCAGGATATAATATTTTACTAACACAAGCATGTATTATTTATCCCTGAAGATTTTCTTTGTAGATAATTCACAGGCAACTTTTGACCACAGACTGCAACATTCCTAATGGCCAACATGCTTTTGGACAGTTTTCTATGTGTTATGTACTCTAAAATATATTCTGGAAATTCAAACTGTGATATTAATGAATGTGATAATAATTAACAGCAAAATAATTCTACAAAGTCTGTACACCAATTGACATCTTAACCTCATTTGAATGTCCTAAACAACCTTTTGTAGGTACTACAGATGATGTTTTTCATGGGGGAAAAGGAGGTTCAGAGCTTTAATTTCATTGATATATAAATTCCCTTAACTAAAAAGAATCTACAACTTTTGAAATGTATACTCTTAAAATTGGTTGGGGATAATGAGAGATTATTACTTGACCAGAGTTACACAGTGTGGGATAACAAATCCAGATCTAGGTTCCCAAGTCTGAGGCCCAACACTTACTTCATCTTACAGATGAGGAAACTAAACCTTTTAGAAGTTCAAAAAGTTAGTAAATGTTAGAAGCAGATTGTAAACCCAGATTTTTCAGGTTCTCAATCCTATATATTTCTCGATATGTCACAAGCACTTTTAAATAATGAATGTAAAACAGTAATTAATATGAATTGGAATGTATCTCCAGAAAGCTTTGTTACAGAAATCACAAAAAAAAAAAAAAAAAAAAAAAAATGCTGCCAACTTTATATTTAGGTAATTAAGTGGCACAGTGGATAGCACTCTGAACCTGGATTCAGGAAGATATAAGTTCAAATCCAGTTTCAGATACTTACTAACTATGTGATACTTTTGACTTAAAAAAACTTTTCTGCCTCAGTTTCTGCAACTATAAAATGGGAAAAATAAGACTATCTGGTTCTTAGGATTGCTTTGAGGATAAAGTGAGATATTTGCAAAGCATTTTGCAAACCTTGAAGCACTATATAATTGCTAACTATTATTACTATTATGATTATTAATATCAAAAAACATGAATGCTACATATTCAGACTAATGATATACAAAGTACTTAAATGTTTCAGGTTTGTTTAAAAAAAACTCATCACAGTAGGTACTTGTTCTTCCAATGAAAATTGCAACTTCTCAAAATCTTTGTAAAGTGTTCTTCATGGATTGCTATGACCCCAGAATTCATCATTCACGCTATCAATTTGGTGATTAACATTTATGAATTTAGCTAGGCTGTTCAACACACATGTCCATCATTTGTCCCATATAAAACGTATCTTTTATGGGTAAATTTTGCCTTTAAAAATGAAAATTCACCATAGCTACTGACTTGCCCTCATAAAAAAAGTTTGCTAAAGAAAAAAGTGTTCACTTGAAAAGTATGATTGACATGACAAATGTTCACCAATTTTGAATTAACTACCCTACAGCTACTTTCCATTAACAGAGGGATTGCAAGGAGCTCCCAATTTATAGCTCCATATATTTCAAGCACCTGTTTGTAAATTGTTTCAAAATTATAAATTGTAATGATTTACACATAGTGAAAAAGTTATTCATAGTTATTGGGTTCCCAGGCCAATCCACAAAAGATTATTTAACCTATAAAGAAGTTTATTTTTAAAATAACCTTCCTCTCATCCTCCCTCCCAAATTATGAGGAAAGAATGACACCTACTTACCTACTGTTTGGAAGTTAAGAGCTACCATTTGACAACCAGCATTCCAGAAAACTTGGGGCATGTAATTTGAAGAATCCACACGTGTTCCCTTTGGATAAATCCTGCTAAGCTGCATTTTGTTATATCTATGCAAGGTTGGTTAAGTAGGATCATAGTCTCAAGAGTAAAAATATCATTTAATCTAATTCCATCATTTTACAAAGGAGAAATAAAGGCCAAGAGGAATTAAATGACTTGCCCAAAGGTAATATAGATAGCAAACAATAGGGCCATAATTTGAAACCATTTCCCTAGTCTCTAAATCCAGTGGTTCTTTCACTAAATTTGCCAAAAACTTAATTAATGATTTTGACAATGCATTCTGTAATTTTCTTTGTGAGAAATTCTAAATGAAAAAGGAAATTAAGGGGCAGCTAGGTGGCACAGTGGATAGAGCACCAGCCCTGAAGTCAGGAGAACCTGAGTTCAAATCTGGCCTCAGAAACTTCAACATTTCCTATCTGTGTGACCCTGGGCAAGTCAAGTGATCTAGCAGTACCACCCAAAGACACCCAAAAAGGTGAAAAGTATCTATTTGTACAAATATATTTATAGCAGCTCTTTTTGTGGTAGCTAAGAATTAGAAATTGAGAGAAGACCCATCAACTGGGGAGTGGCTAAACAAGCTATGGTATATGATTGTGGTGGAATATTGCTATGTAATAAGAAATGACAAGCAGGATTATTTTTAAAAAACTGGAAAGGCTTACATGAACTGAAGCAAAGTGAAGTAAACAAAACAGGAAAAAAATATATATATATATAATAATAACAATATGTACAATGAAGAACAAAGACCTAGCTATTCTCAGCAGTAGAATGATCTAAGGCAATCCCAAAGGACTTATGGTGAAGCATACCATCTCCAGATAAAGAACTGATGTTGTCTAATACAGATTGAAACATGCTCCTTCCTCCACCCCATCTCTCTGTTTCTGTCTCTGTCTGTCTGTTTCTCTCTGTCTCCATCTCTCTCTGTCTGGCTGTTTTTTTGTGTCTGTTTTTTTCCCTCTGTCTTTCTATTTCTCTGTCTTTCTGTCTGTCTCTGTGTCTGTCAGTCTGTCTGTCTCTCTCCTCCTCTCTCCTCTCTCTCTTCCCTCTCCTTCCTTATCCCTCTCTCCCTTCCTGTTTCCCTCCCTCTCTTCTTCCCTCTCTCCCCTTTCTGACTGTCTCTCCCCCTTTCTCTCCCTTCTTTTCATTCTTCTTATACAAAATGACTAATATGGAAATGTTTTACTTGATTGCTCATGTATGGCTTACTGTCTCAAGGAGCAGAGAGAGGAGGGAAGGAAGGAAGAAGGGATAGAATTTAGAAATCAAAACTTAAAAAAAAAGTTTTAAAAAGATTAATGGTCATTTTAAATGAACAAAATTTTTATTATCTAATGATAATAACAAAATGTTTTTAATCTTTTTTGAAAGTAGACAATTTTGTTGTCAGTAATATCCACAATGATATTCCTAAAATAAGAAAATTTTTATAGGTCAGCATTTGAAAAATAAAAACCATAGGTATAGAAGATGATTTTTTTTCTGTCATTTCTCCTCTCATCAATAAATAAATTTCAAATTAACAAAAAGTAAACCTCTATAGCATCAAGTCAAGGACTGGGTAAAGGATACTCTACAAATTCTACTGGAGACTTTGTTAGTTGCTCAAGTCCTTTGGTTTCCACAAAAGAAGACATTTCAAAACTTTTGTTTCTTTCTGAATTGAAGAGGAAAAAAGGAAAGAAAAATCATAAGTGAATATAAATCCAAGCTATAATTTAAATTTTTGGCATAAATAAAATTAGTAGGAAACATCATGTAACTCTAAGAGAAAATATTACTCAGTATAATGTTCATATTTATGTGCTTTTTTCAATGTACTATTTATTCATAATTATTTCTTCTATTTATTCATGCCTATTTTTTATTCATAAGTTATACATCTCCTATAATGTCTTTAAAATATATTTTAGTCATATGCCTTTGAGGTATCTAATAGTATTAAGGAATTGAAATGCATTTTTTAATACCTAACAATTGGTGAAGACTGCTAATCAAATTAAGGCGGGGAGACTTGTGGGCAATTGCTTTCACTGATAGCTTTGAGGTCAGTAGTCTCTATATCTTCAATAAATACTTGTTGATTTTGAACTTAATGGCTCTTCTAGAGCTATTGTTAGTCTAATTTAAGTTCTAATTTAAATACAATTTGTTAGAATTAATTTCTCTCTAATGATTGTTTATAAGTAACTTTTTTTTAAAATGTTGTCCTTTCTTATATATAAGTAAAATTATTTGCAAATATATTTTCCATCTAACTAATTAAGGTCTTATAGAAAAAAAGAAACAGCAGAACAAGTATTCAGACATTTCAACCAGGTTCTCCCTCCTTCCTCCTCAAAAAGAATTTCCTTTGACAAATAAATTTAATAAGTTATATGTAATTCTCAAACAGATTAGCACCCATCTCCTTTTGCTTCTCTAGAATTTCAACACTGGACTAATCTTCCCCTCTTTTCTCTTTTTTGAACAATCTCATCTAGTCTTTCAGTTTGAGCTGTTTCTTATTTTGTTATCTCTCTTAGATAAATTTCTCATTTTCCTCTCTATTCTAATGGAGAAAAATCAGTTCAGGACTACTGCCCCATCCACCTTAAATAAGGATTGATGGAATCAAGCTACTACTTTCTTTACAATTTCACCATTTTTTCTTTCTCCCTTCTCTCTGCTACACTTGTTTTTTCAATGATTGCTTTGATCACATAGCTCCTATTTTACTAGTTTTTCCTCATTACACTTTGAATCAAATGAAAATTAAACATGCTCTTTCAGATGCTGGCAAGATGAAGCTCTATCCTAATTAAACTGATCATATTTCTCATCAGCTAACATGGGGCAGGGATCACAAAGATTTGGGCATAACTAAAGCAAATAAACAATAACAAATGAGCAGATTTTTATTCTTTCTTTTCCTTTTCAGGTCACTTTCCTCACTCTTTTCCTTATACTTTTCCCTATACATACTCCAGGTCCTAAGTATCATCTCAGCTCTAATTTGCTTATAAATGTTACTTTTTCATGCACTAACTTCATGTTCTAGAAAAAGAGGTTTCCTGATACATTTTAAGAAATGTATATGTACTATGATTCAGCTTATGCTATATTTAGCCATTCAGTTGTGCCCAACTCTTCATGACCCTGTGGACCATACTATCCATGGGAATTTTCTTGGCAAAGATACTGGTGTGGTTTGCCATTTTTTCTCCACTGGATTAAGGCAAACAGATTTTGAGTGACTTGTCAGTATCACATACATAGTTAAGTTTCTGAGGCTGGATTTGAATTCAGATCTTTCCAACTCCAGGCTCAACACTTTATCTACTAAGCTACCTAGCTGTCTCCTGAAACTAGGTATTAGTTTAGTTTTAAAATGGGAATTCATAAAGTAAAATATATTTTACCATCTGTCCATATGTGAGACAGGGAGAAGGATCCTTTCTCTCTAATATGTTTCCCAGGATTATTGTCTATCTAATATACTTTGCTAAATAAAAACATTATCTAGGCTGAGCTATGACATTTGGTTGCTTGATGCCATTTGTATATGTCAGGCTTTCACCAGCTAGAATTTATTCACACTTTTTAACCTTTGTTTCTCTACTGGGTTTCCAAATAATGCTACCCAAGATAACTTTGGAAGGCAGAGAATGAATATGATTAATAAGATCTGCTGTGCTACAGTTCCCTTTTATTGCCCTGACTCAGTTTCCCTAATTGTCTTGCTTCGGTTTTCCTGAATTGTTCTGCCTCAGTTTCCCTGAACTGTTCTGCCTCGGTTTCCCTGGTTGCAACACCCCCCCCCCTTTTTCTGTTCATTAGAACTGAGATAATTAGGGTTGTGGGGGTCTGAAATTTCAGAAAATAAAACTCCAGATGGCATTGTTTATAACTCTAAGTTTCAGACTTCCTGGTTCTAGTTGGACACCTTCTAAGTCCTCCCAATTTCTTAGAATTTATGGTCCTACCCTCCCCCCCAACTTGTCAGAACCGGATTGATGGTCCCTGCCTGGAGATTCCTGCTCACCAGAGTTTGAACTCCATTTCCCCTCCTCCCCTCCCCCACTTTGTTTAGCTACCTTAACTTAGAGCTATATATATATATATATATATATATATATATATATATATATATATATGTCATTGAGAACTCACATGCTGGATGCTTTGGACATCAGCCCTGGGGGCAACTTTCTCTCAGCACAATCTCTCCCTCTCAGAAATCCAAATAAAATAGTAAAAAATTCTTTAATCTCTATCTTGCCTCAGTTTCTCCAGGCATTACAGACCAACAGATATACTTCATGTCATGGCTAAGGGAAATAAGCTAATAGTTTTATAATCACAAATCAACCTATTAATATAATGGAATATCAAAGCATTTAATTAATATTTATTACTTTTGTTTGAGTCAGAATAACTTTTCTTGTCTCTTACCCCACTCCTTGCCCCAATATAATGCCAGCTTCAAGAAGAATGACCTTTAATTAAACAAGTCTAACATTCTGGAGTGCATTATTCTTTTCAAAGTGACAAATCAATACAAAAAAGCACAAGGAGAGCTATATTGGTAGGCATTTGGCAACTTTCACGTACATTTGTTTCCATACTCTGACAGCACTAAGAGCAAATTTAGCTTCTTTTTGAAGAGCTTTCAATTGATAAACGAGCTTATTGCCTGTAAATGCTAATGAAATATATCTAAGCACATGAAGTAACTCCTCTGGGAGTTTATATTTTAAAAATAAAATGCTTGTATTAAGATACATTTCTTAATAAATTATTGAAAATTTTAAAAATCTATTAATGCATTGATGTGGAAGTTATTTTATTTAGGGTAGAGATATAAAAGTGAGCCATTAGAATAATATAATTTTAGTAAGATAGTACCAATATACCAACATAGTGTAGTTTTTGGCATCCTAGTATTTTTTAATTAATGTCACTACATCAAAGAAGACAGAATAATGGAACTGTGAAGGGTAAGGTAGTGGTTTCTATCAATAAAAACCTTGTGAAGTATAACACCTTTGTCCCATTTTGGGGTTGTCTTTAGTCTGCAAATAAAAGTCAAGTTGAGCAAAGTTTGCCTGGCAAGTATCAGAGACTAACTGTTGTCATATTATTTGTACAGAGACTTATAGTATTAGAGAAAAGAGTCCAAAGGGAGGTAGGACTTTATCATAGGAGTACAGTATGCCTTTCTGGTTCAAATACTCCCAGGCATCTGCTTATGTATTTGTCTCCCTATTAGGGAGTTTGAAGCATTTCAGTGCTAAGGATTAGCACATGAAATGTAAGGCACAGAAAAATTAGTGGGATGTATTGATGACAAATTTTTGCCTTAATGTTTTTAGGATTTTGTCTTTATTGATGGAATGTCTATTGGGTTAGGAGAACCTGAAAGCCACAGGTGACAATATTCCCAAGCAGAATTCTGGGGAATTGATTTTATTTTGGTCTCCATTTTATCTTACAATTTGATCAAATGAAAAAGAGAACATGACAAAAATGGCTTCACTATGGCTTAAAAGAAAGGTGGTATTTTTAATGAAAAGATAAATCTATGACTAGTCAATGTACTTATTTTTGTTTGTTTGAAGGGGAGGAGGTTTGTTGTTCTGTTTTTTCCCAGAATAACACAAGATATGAAGATTGATGACACAATCTCTTACGTGTACAAAAAGCTGGAAAGACCAAAGGGGAGTTAGGTAAATTACAAATTGTAATATGGCTATAGAAATGGAAGAGAAAAAAAAATCACCTTTCAGGGCCTAAGTTAGCAACTTTGTCCACAGTACGTTAGATATCTCAGACAATGATTTCTCCTAAGTTGTTATAGTAAAAAAAAGATACTAAATTAATCAAATGTTTTGCAGCTGTTTAGACATGGCTGATGAGTGTTCTTGTCAAATAGCACTGACTGTATGTATTGCTAATAGCATCTCTATTCCTAGGATTTTATAAAGGACTAGCTAGATTCTCATCCTCTGTATTTCAAAACAAGGAAACCATATGTTGAATATGATATGTGTTGGTCCAATTATCCAGTGTTTCAAGAATAATCATTACAGGCCACTGTTAGGGCTTCTTTCTGGAAGAATAAACAATAATAAAATAATAATAATAACTTACTCTTTGATGTCTCAAATGACTCAAATTTCACTGGCTGTATATAGTTTACCAGGTTAGACATTTCTTCTGTGGCCATGGCTTCACTACCAGCAGTGCCCTGGAGCAAGGAATAAGATAATAGTTCAAGTTCTGCAGTTTTATAGGCAACAGAACAGTTTTCTTTTTCAAATGTGTGCATTGTTTACTTCTAATTACAACATGGTGCCTCTTTTGCAACATGGGTATTAGTCCTCACCCAGAAATATCCTGAAGAAAGAAGAAACAGAAAAATCTCAACTTTAAAGTAAGATTAGAAATTCAACAATACAATGTACCTATCTTAGACTGACAGATCTCAGGAGACATATTTGATACTATTCTCTAATATGGGGTAAAGAGCAGGAAAAAAATACTTTCTTTTAAAGAATCCAGTTCACATCCTCCAGCATAAAAGATAACTGGGAAACATCCTAATGCAAACATTGCTTCCCATATAGGAATTTTTGACGGTGTGTGTGTATGTGTGTGTGTGTGTGTGTGAGAGAGAGAGAGAGAGAGAAAGAAAGATAGAGAAAGAGAAAGAGAAAGAGAGAGAGAGAGAGAGAGAGAGAGAGACAGACAGACAGACACGGAGGGAGGGAAGGAAAGAGAGGGGGAGAGAGAGAGAGAGAGAAGCCTTTGAGCAACCTATAAACTCCTCAGAATTATATTTTAGATACATAAAATAAAATATATAGTATTAGAAGAAAAAACAATTATATTGAAACATAACTAAGTACCTTGATTCTAGTTATATTTTTTTATGTTTTATATTATATTATTGAAACTACTAGCCGCATATCACTACTTGTTGCTGATTAATGAGAAATTTGTATCATTTTATCTGACACCATCCCTTTTTTCCCCTTTTCTATTATTTATCAAAACACAAAGCTACAAATTAGTTGAGGCACTTTATATATCAAAAAGGGTGGACAACTTGAATAATTAGTTGTTAGAGGACATTGAGTCTAATGAAGGAACATTACAGAGATAGTCTAGCCTTTTTTGTTTATTTCCCCCAATAGAATAAAACAGAGATTATGGGAATTTGAGGCATAATTATCACCATCATCACCATCTTCTCTTGGCTGCTTCCTTTACAAAACTCTTTTGAATTTCCAAATTCTATATTTTATTTCACTACTAATTTTTAAAATTAATTTTCTAGTTTCTACTAAAATGCATTGTAAATAGGAGTTATTAATTTTTCATTCTGGGGGTTTGTGAAATAATCCACATTCTATAGTCCTTTTGAATAATAGGATCCCTTTTACATGTCTCTCTATTAACTCTACATTTAAATAATTCAACTGATGCTCAAACTTTTTTTTAACTAACCCTGTTTTTTTTACTCTGGGGTCTCATATCTTATTGGTTTTTTTATGCATCATGTTTTCTCAGATTCCTCACCATTTTAGAGAATCCTAGAGGTGCATGGCACCTTAGAGACAATCTTTTGTATGTCCCTAGAACATGAATTCAACCTCCATGCAATACTGATACAATGGTTTGCTATCTCAAATGAATTAATAACTGTTTTTTTTCTCCCCCCCCCCCATTTTTAAGGATTTATTTTATTTCTATTAATTCCGCCATTGCTTTTCAAGGCACAATATTGCATAATTCTACTAGTTATTGAAAAGCAATTATGGACCTCAAAGTCATGATTTACTTGAATTATAGGTTCACAGATTTAGAACTGGGAAGGATCATAGAGGTCATCTAATCCAATGCTCTCATTTTATAGAAAAGAACTTGGAGTTTTGAGAGATGTGACTTGATCAGTGTCACATAGATAATAACTAACAGAGGCTGGTTTTGAACCCAGTTCTTTCTCAAAAATAGCACTTAATTCATTCTACCACATAGCCTTTTACTTATGTCCATGTGTTTTTAACAGAATTCAAAGAAAAATATTTAGTGCTTTTCCAAAAACATTTTATCATTTCTTACCACTAGATGGCGAAAGATGATTTAGGAATAAAAGACATGGGCAACAATCTAGCATCATTTCCAGTTACAGTATTAACACTGTCACTTCAGATACAAGCTAGATCTGCTTACCTCATCCATTGAAGACTTTTTACAGTCATCATCATCGTCATCATCATCATCACTCTCCATGTCTGCTTCTCCTGTAATATGTAAATGATACAATAAAAACATTCAAAAATTATTGTAATAGAATTACATTGGTTTCCATTTGTTTTCTTAATTCATTACAGAGCTACAAGAATATATCACTGAACAAAGACAGCCTTTCAAAAATGTTTACTTCTGGACAACATTGTTGAACATTTGCAAATATGTGATTTTTCTAAATGGTAGGATGAATTTTGTGAATTTTAAAAGCTAATTGTATTTTCTATTTCACAAGCAAGATCAGTTATCAGAAGATTAATATTGAGAATATGGATGACATATTCCTGCAAAAATAGTATGAGGAATCCCAACATTCAGAATAAGCTGAGTCTGGCAAGGAAAGTTAAGGGAAACAAAGTTTAAGTTTTTAAAAAAAAATCTCTATTGAGAGGGAAAAAATAGGATAGGATTCTTATTGGTCCTAAATGACATCAGAGAGCAGGTATGGCTGTTTGATCCTTATTTTGGTTCTGTTTTCTTTGGAAAATATACAAACCTTTGCCTTGGAAATGACAGAAAAAATTATGTTTAGGGAGTTGAAATCCAAGATGCTAAGGGACTAAGTATCTTAGTAAGAGAATCCCAAGTACCATGTCACTACTCCAAGGAGAAGGCAAGGATAGACAACAGTTGTTCTGAAAAGTATTTGGGAGTTTTAGTGGGCTACAAGATTAATATAGGCCGACAGTGTAATGCAAGGGCCAAAATAGCTAATGTAATAGTTGGGCTGAGTTAGAAGGACATAGTGTCGAGTGGGGAAGTGATGGTCCTGCTATTTTCTGCTCTCATCAGATTTCACCTGCAGTATTTTGCTCAATTATGGACACCACTGTTTAAGAATGACACTGATAAGCTGGAGAATGTCCACTGGAAATTAACCAGGAAAGTGAAAGACGCAGGGTCCATCACATATGAAGATCAGTTGAAGAAATTGAACATATTTAGCCTGAGAAAAGACTCAACAGGGTTGTCATGTAGAGAAGTAACTGGATTTATTAGAGAACAGAACCAGAAACAATGGGTAGAAAGAGCAGTGGCAAATTGAGGCTGTGTCAGGAAATATCTTCCTAGTAATTGGAGCTGTATAAAAATAGAATGAGCTGCCTCAAGAGATAGGCTTGCTTGCTCCTTGGAGGACTTAGGATGGACAACCTATTTGTCAGTTATTTTAAGTATTCTTTTCATGTTTGGGTTTGACTAGAATGCCTTTGAGGTCTATTCTAACTCTCCAATTCAGTGATTCCTAGATTTATTTGGCACCTGGGGCAAACAATTGAAATACAAAACAAATAAAATGTTAAGACATCCATTTAGGAGATATGAGATAAAAGACTCCACCCTGCTGGTTGTTAGTAGATCAAGACTTCGAAGGAACTCATTTTGTGTGGGGAAGATTAAGATTATGGGAATTTTAACTAATTCTTGATAAATAAGCATGAGGCTCAATTGCTGCTAGAAGGAAGTACTCATGTCCCGTTTAATTTTGATGCCTGGGGAAAAAGACCTAGTGGCTCCATCTTAGTTACCACTATGATATCTAGAATGTTTTATCTTGTGTGATCTTTTTCTTCTTAAGTAGAAACTATGTGTATTTAGGGGATACTAAAGAGACATATATTTTTATCCTCTTTTCCTACCTGAACATAGAAGCAAAGTGTTTTATTAGAATTTCTGCAATGTTATACAAATTCCTCATGGGCACAAACTAGTTCTGATTTTGCCTTTGTATATCCATCACCTAGATTATGACCTTAGACATAGTAAGTGTTTAATAACTACTTACTGATTTGAATTAGAAACTTTT
The DNA here is from genome assembly GCF_902635505.1 of Sarcophilus harrisii. Taxonomy (NCBI): domain Eukaryota; kingdom Metazoa; phylum Chordata; class Mammalia; order Dasyuromorphia; family Dasyuridae; genus Sarcophilus; species Sarcophilus harrisii. The sequence goes on from NC_045427.1 coordinate 163,532,809, forward strand.
AAGATGGGAAGAGGCCAGCTAATTTCCTTTCTTTTGCTATTTTCTTTTTCCTCTTCTAGAAAAGGGGCTTAGAAGTCATTTGTTCCAAATTCCTCATTTTATCAGTCAAGAAAAGGAGACACTAGTTGGAAATGGTTTTAATGTCTAATATGACCAGAACCAGGAAATGTAGAAATTACAGTTCAGTCATCTTTACAAAAAAGCAAACATAATTCTAACATGACATGATTCAGCCTGTTCATTTGAATGGGCTAACTTGTCTTTTAAATATCTAAAACAAATCAATAAATAAAATAACTGATGAAAGAATATTTGGACAATCTGACTACAGTTAGTAAGGCAAAAAAAAAAAGGCAGGGTGCTTTAACTTATCCAGACTTTTTTTTTTATATTCAGTTATTTATTGTCAGGGATTTTTCAATTATGTTGAAATGCTGATGACAAAATGATTGTTTAACAGCTTCTATGACCCTGGTTCTGGCTCTTAAAGAATACTATTGGTCAGGAAATCAGATTTTAAAACTAAACAGATAGGGAAAATCTAACCCTGCACATATCATTTAATTATATTACTTTCTGACAGTTAACTCAGTGCCATTACATAAAATGGCCAATAGATGACAGCAGAAACCTAATGCTGAGAAGGCACGTGTTGTTACTATTCTGATTTCTTATGGATTTTTACTAGATGGCTTGTGCATTAAATACAAATGGTGTCGCTGTCTCCTTTTAGTTTGTGGAGATTACCTTTCTTCTAATAAATAATTAATTACTGAATAATGAGGCAACATGTTATAATGAATAGAGGTCTGCTCTCAGAGAGGTGATTTGGGTTCAATTCTGACTGATACAGATATATAAATCAGTCTACTGCTATAGATACTGCTAGTTTGCATGGCTGCAAGGTCTCACACTAGATTTTCCAGTATGGATAAAACCATAGCTTGTTACTTATTAATTACTGGATCTGTATTAGATATATACATATATATATGTACATATATTAGTATCTATATAACATATATGTATATAATTCATACATGGATGTACATTATTTCTATTTGTATATCTCACACATTGTAAATACCTATATAATATGTGCTGTACATGTCTATGTCATACGCATCTGTATAATGCACATATTGCAATGCATGATATATATACACAGATCATTCCATTATTATATATACACATATTTATATGTATAAATGTATGTAATGCATATACCTACCCATATAATATCTATATATAATATATGGGATGCACATATCTATAATATAATGCACATATATGATATGGTTGTATATATTGCACATGTGCATATATATTCATACATATACTTATGTGCACATACATAAATATCTATATATATATATCAATATCTATGTCTATATATCTATCGATATCTATATCTCTATATATCAAAGAATATTGTTATATGTAATGGGAAAGATTTCTACAATCAATCAAGTTATACAGGATTTCTCCCAATAGTGATAACTGTCACATACTTGTTTTCCAAATGAAAGTGTTATGCCTAGGAACAACTTTAAATCTCCCATAAACTCCACAGGGGTAAATTTTGTGAATTTATCTTTTTTGTCAACAGTTAGTCTAGTGCTTTGTGGTTGGTGTTTTGTTAGTGTCTGTTCAATTGTGGAATTAAAACATTAGTTTAGCTCTAGTCAAGTAGACACTTAATTTTTTTGTAACCCCCAAATTCCCAACCAACTTTCAATATTAACTGATCAATTTTTAATTACATTATTAAGAAAAGCTTATAGAAGGGCTTTATGAGAAGATCCTTATTCACTTATAATAACCAATATTAATCTTGGGCTCATATAGAGGAGGGAGGATTTTCTCATCCCATAGGAGTTGTAGATATGAAATAGGAATCATTGTTTTCCTCATTGTGGCTCTGGAAGAGGGCTAAAGAGAAGCCCAAGATTAAAATGAGGAGCACAATGGGGATTGTATATTGTAATGGAAAACCACAAGCAAGTCACCTTTACCCCTCTTGACCTTAGTTTCTTTAATTAGAAAATGAAAGGTTTATATTGGATGATTTCTAAAATGCATTCCTGTATACCTCTAACTCCCTTTATCTTGATTATTTAAGAAACTCTTGACCCTGATCCACATACTCCCACTCCTCAATTCCCCTTTCCTATCATACCTAAAATCCTTGGAGAGAGAAAGATGTTCTGGATTGTTGAAGGCTAAGGCAGCAGAGTCAAAACTTACAGATCCTGCAAGCTGGAAATCACAAATCTAGTCATGGATTGTCAGTTGTTGTGAAGTTAACTATCTAATGCCTCAAAACAAAACATAGAAGTCCTCAAAGAATGACTTTTCCAAGTCACAAAGTGTTTACAATCTTCTTTGATGGCATTATTATCTTATACCAGGACAATCACAGCGCTTTGAAGTGCTGGACTAAAATAAGACTGATTGATGTCTCCCCACATCCCCACTGCGTCAGTGGAATAAGGTTTGTAGTAGTAAAAACATGGAATCGACTTTATTTCAGACTTTACAAATTATGTGTGCTTCTAGTTAAGATAAAATCCACCATCTAAATGCCAAATTAGTAAGCATGTTCTTCTTTTATGAGTCTACCTCCTTATTCAAAAGTCCAAAAATTTCCATGGAGTATGTGTGTGTGTTGGGAGGGGGGGTTATGTGCTGTTACACAATCAGCTAGGGTCTAGTTTACGAAATCTACCGAATTACTAACAGATTGCTGCTCTTTCTCTGTATTAAGCAATAATGTTCACTGCCTGTGAAATTCATTATTTATGTTATGCATTCAGTTAATAAGACCAAGGAAACCTAGTTAATGGTAGGAGAGGCAGATGGTGAAAAATCTTCACCCACATAAACATGAAGCACTGGTTGTTTTAGCTATTATCTTTCACAGGGTAAGGTTTTCCTTGGAGGAAATACACAGTCTGCAAAAACCATTCATTTCCAAATGCTTTAAGAGAGGCCTCATTTAGAACAAACAATATCTCCCCCTACTTCCCCCCAAAACACATTTGGATATCTTTGGTGAGAGAGAAGGAAATATATGATAAAAGCTAAAATAATTTAACATTTGGTGACAAGCATTTTATTCATAAAAAAGGATAATAGAAACCAAAATGGCCAAATGAGACCTCAAACAGAAAAAAATAAAGGAGTGAGTAGACACCTAAAATAAGCATTATTTAAATAAATCTCTAGGGTAAGTATCTTAGACATCCATTAATCCCAACAAAATACCCCTTGTGAATTCCTTTTTAGATGGCTATTAATTTTACTTTGATAGCAAAATTCATGTACTGCCAATCAGTCTAGATGATACACAGCTCAAGAGAACTGGGTCACCATTTTCTCTTCTTTCCCCTTGAGAAAACAAAATTTACAACAAGAGTCAGTGGTTTGGCACAGCGGTATAAGTTCAAGAATGAATGTTGTAAACCATAACCTTGGTAGATAATTCATTTAGCTTTTCTATTTTTTTTCCACTTTGGAAAAACTATAAAATGCAAATACGTTTCAAGTCACCTTCCAGAGTTAATGATCATACTTTGAGTACAACACTCTAATCACTATTTAGGTAATTGCTGCTCTAAAGGAGCCTGAAATTATATTAAAGATCAATTGCTTTTTTTTTAAATGCGTGAAAGTGAGTATTAATGTTCCTTGTGTATGCCCAAGTTAAAGGAGGATGACGAGGATGCAGGGATCTTCATGTATGTGTGTGTGCGTGTGTGTGTGTGTGTGTATGTGTGTATGTATGTATATATCCAAAATATGTATGGGATAGCAATTCCCTATCCCTTACATAGATGTAGGCATTGTTCCCTACCAATGAGTAGCGACTCTCACACATACATATATGTATAGGTGTGTGCATATTTATATATACACAAACAAGCATATGCATGTATGAACAGAAACTAATGCTACTTATCTGAAATCAGAAAATTGTTTTTTGAGATGGGTTTGACTACAAGTATCAATTTTGGTTTCCATATATTAGGTAGTTGAGAAATGAGAAAGTGATTATCCTTGTTCTGCCATGATATTAAGGTTCATAGCTTTATCCAAGGAGTTCCTTGAGCACAAGGACTGTTTAATTTTTGTATTTTTCCTCAATGACTGGCACATAATAGATACTGGAAAAATGCATGTTGATTGACAGACAAACTCCCTGATTCTCTGTCCACCTATGGAAAAATGAGTTTGTTGTGAGATGATTCCCTTAAATGCCTCCTAGCTGTAATATTCTGTGACTCAGTGATTTACCTGCTCCAGGAGATGAAGGTTCAAACACACTGGATGAATCACTGTAAGTATTGGATGCCTGCTCTGATAACTTCTTTTTGGCACTTCCTTCTGAAGACTTGTGTGATTTCTTTTTGTTTTTTACCAAAATTTTATACATTAAGTCCATAGGGCTTGGAAGAGGAACTCCAGATTCAAGCTAATATAAAAAAGAAGAGAACACATTAACACATACACACACACACACACACACACACACACACACACACACACAACTGCCTTAGCCAATTAGTATTTCAGTATTTAATAGTGGCAAGTGTGATATTGGCTGTAAAAGAGATGAAAATAACAATAACAAACAATTGGATGGTTTTGTGCATCCCCAAAGAATTGCCTATTGCCCACTGTCAAGTTCATACGAAGAGAAGCCTATTTTTAATCATTGTCTTACCCAATTAGATTAGTGATTTCACTATTAGAAGGACTTCCCAGGTAAGGAAAATACTGACTCCAGTAAGCACCTTCTCTGCAACTTATTTTAGAGTTATTAAAACGCCAAGAGGTTAAGACTTTTGAAGTCATGGAAACCAGAATGTTTCAGAGTAGCACTTGAAACTAGACATTGAGGCTAGCTTTCTAATCATTCTGACATACTGCCTCTTACATAGTAAATAACTGGCAAGTTTTGTTCCTTCATTTATTCATTCATTCTAATGGGAAAACCAATTTTGTTTGATAAAATCGATTTGTCATGAGCTATTAGACAACGCTGGCAAGAATCATCTATGTAAGTTATTCAGAAGATAGAGTGTTTAAACAAATGTTATTCCCTCATGCCCTATAGCTAGGGAACAGAGGGCTGATATGAAATTATTCTTAAGATGTTCATATGTTGGAAGAAGAAGAAACAGGGTAATGAAACTTAAGACTTCTTTCAATAGCTTCGCTTCATTTTATGCTTGGGGGGGGGCAATAATTTTTATTCTGATTTTTATTTTATTTTATTATGCTGATGCTACCATAATATTGTACAACTCAGCACTCAGATGATGATGATGAATAAGTGAGGAGAAGATAACACATGGCCAGGGACACTACCATCTGCACCCTTTAGCATAAGTACACATTTCTCAAGAGGATCTGATTATTTTTATTTTGAAGTGAGGCTTCTGGCTATTATGTTGGTTGCTTTCAGGTGCTAAGGAATTCTTCAGTCTAGTCAAAAACAAATCTAGCTATAAAGGAAAATATTGGAAAATAGAAAAATAAAATTCTTTTTTTTTCCCTCTATTTTTCTAGGAAGGATACAGAAGGGAGAATCAAGATAACAAAATATACATTTCTCAGATCTCTTCTTCCTTCTCCTGATAAAAAGTAGGTTTCTATATATAAAAGGGGAAATATAAAAATGACTTACTGGATATTTTTCTAATGGCTCCATAAGCAGTGCATCTCCAAATATTAGTCTGCAGTATTCTGCCATCTTGGCTTGCTGTTTAGGACTAAAACAAAAGAGAGACAAGGAGAAAGAAAGGGGAGAAATGATATTTATTTCAGTTGCTGTCTGGATATGAAGAAATTTCATATCTTTCACCATATGAAGAAGTCATTTTCTCATCTCATTTTTGTCATTTTATTCATCGAAATTTATTGTGCTATTATTATCTCTACTTGATAATGTCTCACAGAATGCCAATGAGAAAGCCATAAATGGCCCTTTGAGGTTACAAAAGAGCTGTACATAAACAGAAATGAAATAGACACCTGCTTTGTGGAGGCATTTAAAGGATAAAAAGTTCTCACTCCTCTTTTACACCTTCGTTATACAGTAAATTGAAAACTGCATGAGGAAAGAAGGCAGATTTCCATTTTGCCTTTGCTCCCAAGCACCTAGAAGAGTTCTTTAACTATCAGATAATATATATTACATTGGATTGTGTCTGTCTGCTAGGCCTGCTATATATTCCAGCAACAGTAATGGCAGTCCTCTGCACACCTCCACATAATAGTATTCTTTCCAATTACATGTAAAGATATTTTTCAACATTCATTTTTATAAGATTTTGAGCTCCAAATTTTTCTCCTTCCTTCCCTTTCTATCTCTCCAACATAGCAAGCAATATGAAACAGGTTAAACATGTCCAATCATGTTAAATATATTTTCATATTAGCTGTATTGTGAAGGAAGAATCATAACAAAAGGGATAATTATGAAAGAGAAAAAATAAACAAAAAAGCAAAAATATTATGCTTCTATCTGTATTCAGAATCCATAGTCCTTTTTCTGGACATGGATAGCATTTTCCTTCATTAGTCTTTTGGAATTGTCTTGGAATACTGTATTGCTGAAGAGCTAAGTTTATCACAAATGATCATCACATAATCATATTGTTACCGTGCACAACATTCTCCTGATTTTGTTCACCACTCAAAATCAGTTCACAGAAGTCTTTCTAAATTTCTTTGAAATCTGCCTGCTTAATTAACATTTCTTATAGCAAAATAGTATTCCATTACACTCATATGCCACAACTTGTTCAGCCATTCCCCAATTAGGGACAGTAATTGGGCAATCAGAATAACCAACTAGATTATTCCCTCAATTTCCAAGTCCTTGCCACCACAAAAAAATGCTACTACAATAATTTTTTAATATATATTTTTGTATATATATGTCTTTCCTCCTTTTAAAAAATGATTTCTTTAGGATATAGAATAAGCAGTGTTTTGTTGGATCAAAGGATATACACAGTTTTATTTGAATTTCGTCTATCATAAATTCTCTGATTTGGAAGACTCTAATTTTGTTTATGCCTTATTTTATTCAAATATATTTCTAGTAAGCACTTGTACTCCCTATAACATTTACATAAATTGACTGGTATACACAATAAGTCTATTATATAATGATTTTAAACAATGAAATTTAATCAGTTGTACCAATAGTACATTAATAACAAAAGCTAAGAAAGCAGTTAGTTACTCAACCATGAGATTTGAATTTAGAGAAGATGCAAGTATTCATCTTTTTGGCATTTGGATTTTTAAATAAAAAAAAATATATTGTATCTCAGTTGGGAGGAATTTCAAGTCATTTGGGCTAAACCTATATCTGAACAAGAATTCTTTTTACAATATACCAGAGAAGAATCCATCCAGCTTTTGCTATATCATTAGGAAGATTTCCCTTATATCAAGCCTCTGAAAATTCCAATCCTTGGTTTTAATTTTATCCTTTGGAACTAGACAAAATAAATGCAGTTCCACAGGAAATCTACAGCCACATTTCAGTTTACTCCCTACTCTCTGGCAGTCTTCTCCACAAGTTAGCCAACCACCTTGCTTCTAAGCACACGCTATTTCTTCCCCACTTCTTCTTTAATTCCAGAACCAGGAACTATGACTAAATCAAATCAGCTATTGTTCCTGGATGGATTGTATCCAACTATTTCTCTATTACCATCAGGATCAAAATGCCCTTTCTGGGCCATAGTTCCCTTATATGTCTAACTAAGACTCCTCCATAAGAATGTAAGATCAAAATGGACACATTACCTAGACATAAATAGAGACATAAGAAAATTTGAAAAACATGGAACATATTGTTTATCAGACTTATGATTAAACAAACAATTTATTAGGAAACAAGAGATAGCAGAGTGAGCTATAAAATGGGTAATTTCAAATACATTAAATTTAAAAAGGCTTTATTCAAATTAAGCAAATGTAGCCAAGATCACAAGAAAAGCAAAAAATTGGAAGAAAAATTTTATAAACTTTCTCAGATAAAGGTTTCATATTAAAAAATATAAAGAACCTTGAAAAATATATAAGAATACAGATCATTACTTATAAATTGTCAAAGAATATGAAAAAATAATCAAAATAATTTATAGTAATGTGAAAAAATGCTCAAAATCACTATTGATTACAAAAAATGCAAATTAAAACAACCTTTAAATGGTATTTTATACCTATCAGATTGATTAAAATGATTGAAGGGGAAAGCAACAAATTTTGGAGGGGATGTGGGAAAACTGGGTCACTAATTCACTGTGGATGGAACTGTGAATTGATCCAATTCATTTTGAAGAGTAATCTGGAATTATGCCCAAAGAGTTATTAAACTGCCTATACTCTTTGACCCAGTAATCTTACTACTAGGTCTATTTCCAAAAATGATTAGGAGAAAAGGAAAAAATTCTATGTGTTTTAAAATATTTATAGCAGATTTCTTTGTGGAAGCAAAGAACTGGAAATTGTGGGGAAGTCCATCAGTTGGGGAATGATGAAAAAGTTGTGGTATATGATTATAATGGAATATTACTGTGCTATAAAAATGATGAACTTGTTGATTAAAAAAAAAATGGATAGACATCCACAAAATGCAGAGCAAAATAAATAAAGCTGAAAGTACATTGTATAGTGATAGCAACATTGTTTTAAGAACAACTTTGAATAACTAAGTCATTTTGACTATTATAAATACCTAAATTAACTACAAAGAATATATGAAGACAATACACACATACTAATACATACACACATATCTGATGATAGTCATCACTAGAGTGAGAGAAGGGAAGAAAAAACATTCAAATGATAAATATATTATACATTTAAAGGAAATAAGAATTTGCACATAATAGATGTGCAGTTTTATGTGGAATCATCTTTTTGTATTCTACCATCATATGAAAATGCTTTCTTTATTTTTTAAATTGAAGATTTTTTTTAAATATAAACTTCTTGATGGCAGGGGCTATTTCTGCTTTTGTATTGTATCCCCAGTACTTAGCAAAAAGATTTGTTCTATAATGTGCTTGATACATCATTTTTCATGTACCAGTTTATTCACCCACTCTTCCATTTAAATGACACTAGAATAGTCACCAAGGAAAAATCAGCTTTGATATCTTTTTCCATTCAACAGGAGGGGCTTGTAGTTTGAAGATCAAACATAATCATATTTTTGAAAACTTACACAAAACTGCTATTTTCTTGCAACTCCAATTTATTCTCCATAAGATTTTCACACAATTTCTTTGTAATCACTTCATACCTTTACATATGCTTTAGTTGCCTTGAATAAACTTCTAATCTATTTTTAAAGTCCTCAAAATAAATAATGATACTTTCTCATAAATGTTGAGGGGAACACAATCACAGAATCTTAATCATTGAAGAGACCTCAGAGATCATCTATTCCAGTTGATACAGCAAGAAGAATCCTCTCTATAAAATACTTGACAAATGTTTAACAAGCTTGAAAAAGTACTTTCAGTGAAAAGGAAAGTCAGGACTTTTTAAGGCCACTATTACACTTTTGGATATTTCTTTTCATTGAATCAGAGTTTGTCTCACTACAAGTTCCATCCACTATATCTGGATCTGGCCTCTCTAAATAGAATAAGACAAAGTTCACTTCTATAGAAGAAAATCTCACCAATATTTGAATATAGTTCTCATGTTCCTCCTGAGTCTTCTATTTTCTTGGCTAAACAATATCCAAATTATTCAACTAATTCTTGTGTGATTTCTAAGGCCTTGCCATCCTACTTAGAATTCTCTAGATATTCTCTAAGCTATCAATGGCCTTTCTAGACTGGGGTAAACTCCCAGAGATGACACACTATTCCAGAGGTTTTTTGGTCAGAATAGAAGCTGATGAGATTGTTAACTTGCCTACTGTTTTATACACTAATGTAGCCTATGAATGGATTTACTCTTTTGACTGTCATGCCAAATGATTTATTTGAATGGAGCATGTGCTTTGCTATTCTTTTCTATACAACCTTTTGTTCAACATTCCACTTAGCGGTCCTGATCTTGTACAATAATTTTTTTTTATTTTAAAAGTAGGGATGATATTAAATTTCATCTTATCATTCTCATCCATGGAGGTTTTTTTGTATCTACCTTGCAAGCACAAGAGCTGCTGATGGAACACAAAATCATACCCAGGGACTGTAGGTTACCTGTTTACCATGTGTCCTGAGATTTGAGCCTACTTTTCCCCAGATTGTCTGTATATACTTGTGGGAAAATGTGTCATGCTAACTGTGATGGACTTGGTTCTTTTCAACAATGAGATTCAAAGCAACTCCATTAGACTTGTGATGGAAAGTGCCATCTCTATGCAAAGAGATAACTGTAGAGACTGAATGTGGATCAAAGTGCAGCGTTTTCACCTGTGTTGTTCTCTGTTTGCTTGTTTTTTTCCCCTTTTGATATGATTTGTTTTTGCACAGCATGATGAATTAGAAAGATTGCATATGTTTAATATATATCAGATTGCTTGCTGTCATGGGAAGAGGTGAAAATAGATAAGAGGGAGAAAAATTCGAAACAAGTTTTTGCAAATTAGATAAAAACTATTTTTGCATGTATTCGGAAAAATAAAATACTATAAAAAGAAAAATAGTGTTTGTATCATGGACTTTTGGAGGAAATGTCTTGAAGTCAATTATTCTGGCTGACTAATTGATATCAATGGATAATCATTGGAGGAATACACAGGTAAACACCCCTAAGCTATCTACATTTCACAGAGGAGGAGAAAAGAAGTAACTTCCCAACATACCCCTTTCAGTAAAATTTGGCAAAGTGGTCTATGTTGTATACTACTAAAATGGAATTGGAAAGATTTTATGACTTACTAGACTTGGAGATGAATGGTGATAATCTGAAGAGAGGTCCACCCTAGTCTAACTCTGTATTAGAGAAGGAATACTATCAAAAGTGATAGGTAAATTCAAGAGTGGAACAGATTTTGCAGGGAAGAGAAGGGGTTTATTTTAGAAATATTGAATTTGAAGTATCAGCAGAATATATCTCTAAAGATATCTAATGGGAGGTAGAAAATGCATGATTAGAGGTATAGAGAGAACTTCAAGATGAAGTTATAGATTTAAGAGTAATCAATATACAGGTGATCTGGGAAACCACAGTATAGAAGAGATTGTCAAGAAATAAAGCAAGCAGAGAGTAGAATATAGAACCAATTAGAAAATCTTGGTGAATATTCACATTTAAGTGGTGGAATAGGAGGGTGAGGTTTCAGACAAGGAGATGGAAAAAGCGATAGAGAAATAGAACAAAGGTATTTGGGGATGCATTGTAACAGAAATTAAGAGAAGAAAATAAATCAAGCAGTGGAAAAGAGAAAATATTAGACTATCACCAAGGCTCTATTTTCTCCTACACATACCTTAAGTCTTGATATAACTCTTCATTCTCTTCAAATTTATTGCAGTTTCATGTGAAAATGTAGTCCTTCTCCTTACCAAAGCCAAAATCTCTACATCTACCTTTGATCCAATCCCCTACTGTGTTGCTTAGCAGATTGCCTCTTCTATCTAATCTTCAAATTACTTACCTTCTCCACTACCTAGAAACATGTGCAAATCTCACCCACTCCATTCTTAAAAACAAAGAAGGTGTTTTTTTTTTTTAAATAGCATCCTAATATCACCTATCCTCATAATCAAACTCTTAGGAAAAGTTATTCCTAGGTAGCTTTTCTCAGGGGGAAAAAAACAAAACAAAACTTGTTTCCTCCATTTTCTCTTATGTACTTCTCAAACCCTTGATATGTGTTCCTACCTCACCATGTAGCTAAAGCAGCTTTCTCCAAAGTTACTAATGATTTCTTAGTTGACAAGTCATGGCATTTTCTCAGTCTTAATTCTTCTTTATCTCTTTTCAATGTCTGCCAGTGTTCAATACTATGCCATCCTAGATATTCTCTTATTTTCTTGGGCTTCATAACTTTCTCTTATCTGGCTACTCTTTGTTAGTCTACTTTTCAGAATCCTCATCCATTTCCTACACTGTTCTTTTAGTGCAGTAGATAGAGTACTGGGCCTTGATTCAGGAAGACCTGAATTCAGATTCTGATTCAGTCACTTACTAGATGTGTGGCAAGTCACTTAACCTGTTTGCCTCAGTTTCCTCAATTATAAAATGGGCAAATTGTACCTGTTTTGCAGAATTGTGAGAATAAAATGAGATATGGTACTCACTTAATACAGTGCTTCATAAATACTAGATGCTAAATAAAGCCTATTCCTTTTCCTGCTTGGCAACTTTTTAGCTATTGGGACCCATAGGGGAAATGGCAAGAGTAGGGAACACCAAAGGAATATCCATTCTCTGCATCCTGAAGTTCATTTATTTGAAAATTATTCTCCTATACCTGACAACTAGTATGTACAGTGGATAGAGAGTTTAATTTTGAATCAGAAAGAACTAAGTTCAAATTCTGACTCAAACATTTACAGTATATCACCCCTCCCCCCAAATTCACTTGACCTTTGTCAGCTTGATTTTCCTCAGAAGATTAATATGAGGATCAAATGAAATATCATATATAAACCTTTTCTATAAAACATTAAAGCTCTATTTAAATGTGAGTCAAGGTATAACAAAATAGCATGAAAATACAAACCAGAGGCCATAATTAAATTGTACTCTAGGGGTCAAGTAGTTCTTGTTCACCTGAGAAACATATGTTTATCTGTTGGTGATCTGAATCAGAAAAGTGAAGCAGGATGAATAGTAGACGTCAGGGTTAAAAAGGAAGGGGGGAAGTACTCCAGTAGAAGATTACAACTGCAGTAATAAAAGGCATTAAAATTTCAATGAGGACACTAAAAATCTTGAAGCATTAAGAGGATGAACACTCAGCTACCATGGAGATGAAACAAGAAGGAAGGAGGGAATTTGCGAATGTAGTAGTATATTTTGAGCTTTGGCTCATGAAAGAATACACATTAAAACACTGAATCTGGAATCTCTAGTAAATCTCTGAATCTCTGAAAATTAGCTAACTGAGAAACATGCTCTATTTCTACAGAAATCCTTTTCCTCTGAAGCGACCTAAAGGAATAAGGTTTTCTTGGAATCATAAGGCACAGAGGTACCTTAGAACTCATCTAGGGCAACTAAGAGCCCTAATAAGGATGAGTTCCCAAAGTCAAATTCTCCTGGTTCTTCTTATTCCTTCTCAGTCCTGGTCTCTTTCCAATATGCTATGTTGCCTTGTTGATCTAAAGATGTTTTTAAAAAGTTATAAATGCTTTTTTTCCCCTAGGTCCTGCAGGAAATAGAATGCTAGGCCTGGAGTCAGGAAGCCCTGACTAAATTCAGTTTCAGAAACTCACTAGCTATGATGTGCCACTTAACTTCTATTTGCCTCAGTTTCCTAAACTGTAAAATGGAGATAATAATAGCACTTACCACCCAAGCTTGTTGAGAGGATCAAATAAGATAGGAGTGGTAAAGGACTGAGCACAGTGTCCAGTACACAATAGGAACTCAATACATCCTTGCTTTCCTCCCTTTTCCTTGTTCCCATTACCTCTAAGATAAAATATGAAATCTCAGCTTGGCATTTTAATCCCTTCAAAATCTCTCAGGTTCCTACCTATCTTTATGGCCTTATTTCATATTACTCTGTCTCATTCATCTGATATTATACTCATATTGGTCTGATAATTGTTCCCTGTATATTTTATCTTTTTGTATATTTTATCTTTTTCCTTTTTGATTTTGCAGAAAAAGGAAAAATTCCATGTTTCTTCTCTTAGTTCAGTAAACTCCTCTTAAAAGAGGCTTTTCCTTGTTTTCTCTCCCTTACCTCCTCAACATATTTAGCATGCTCTTCTTGAAATTACTTTGCATATGCTTCATGTTTATTTAATTTGCATAAAGGTTATATCTCTTCCTATAGCATACATTGACCTTAATAGTGAAAATTATTTCATTATTGTCTCTTTTTTTCACAGCATTAGCATCACACTTTATGCTTATTAAGTACTTTTTGAACCTTTATAAAATGAAGTATAATGATGGGATTTCAAATGCCCCAAAAATTCAGTCAATGATTAAGATGTTTCCATAAAACTGGAAATATTTTAGCTGGGGCATATAGGTTTAGAGTACACAGGATCATAGATTTAGAGCTGAAAGAGATCTCAGAATTTAGATATACAACCACTTTATTTTAATAATAAGTGATAACTAGTTTTTATACTGAACTTTAATCTGTGCAAAGCACAAAAAATCTAATTTGATTCTTACAAACTGTGAGATAAGTTTTATTATTATTCCCATATGAGGAAACTAAGGCAGACAGAGATTAAGTAATTTCCTTAAAATGACACAGTCAGTAAGTATCTGAAGAGAGTTTTTAACTTGGGAAAATGAATCTTCCTAAATCTGGCTTTGACACTCTATCCACTATGTCACCCAGCCAGCCTCATGTAAGATAAAGTTAAGAATCTTTGCCCTATCTCTGTAGGAACTTATAACAATAAATGAGATGGGCTGAATCTGAAATTAAATATGAAATTTAATGGGATAAATAAAAGACCTATGTTCAGATTTAGAATAATAATAATAAAGCCAACTATAGTTTTCTAGGCTAGGGTAGGACTCATTAAAATATGTCTGAGCACAAAAGATCCAGGGATATTTTTGGATAACAATAGGAACATTAGTCAACAGTATAAATAATGCCTAATAAAGTTAATGGAAATCTGCTGCTGTTCTTCAGTAGTTTCAGTCATCTGACATTTTATTTCATTTGATTTTTTGTTTAGTGGTGTTTTTTGGCAAAGATACTATAATGGTTTGTCATTTCCTCCTCCTACTCATTTTCCAGACAAGGAAATGCAGAAAAATGGGGTAAGTGACTTGCCCAGAGTCACACAGCTAGTATCTGAAGTCAGATCTGAATGAGGCCAGATGAGTCTTCCTGACTCCAAGTTTACAACTCTATTCCCTATGTTCCACAGTTTCTTAAAATGTGGGTTGCAACCCCATAAGGAGTCTCCGAACTGAATGTGGGAGTTGCAAAATTATGATATACATACTTATTTATATATCTATATACTATATAAAAATTTCTTAGGCAAAAAGAGGCTACAAGTGGAAAAAGTTTAAGAAGCCCTGCACTATGCCACAGTCAAAGAGCAATAAGGAGATACTGGGCTACATACTGGGCCAAAGAGTGAATAGAAAAAAAAATAAAGCATAAGAAGATTTGAAGAAAGTTAAAGGCCAGATTAGGAAGGACTTTAGAAGCCAGAAGATTTTATATTTGATCATGAAAGTAACTGGGGGTACTTGCCAAGGGACCAGCATTGTGCAGAGATTAGAGCTTGTGACATTTAAGGATCAGATAAAAGTTTATCCAGAAAAAGAGAAAAGAAAAATTGGATTTATTTGGTAACCTGTCATGCAGAAAGGGAATTAAATTTATTGTTGCTAGGTTTCAGAGGAGAGAATGCAGGCTAATGTTTAGACATAGAAAAGATGCATATAAATATGAGGAAAAATGCAACAAATAGATTAGCTGGGATTCATGATTCTCCCCCTCCCTTCCAAGGATTCTGTGGATCTAGAAGTCTAGATAGAGGAGAATTTTTTTTTATTAAGTTCTAATTGAAATTTAACATCTTTCGATTATTAAAAAACAATATCTGACAAAGAGAAAATAGGTTTCACCATGTGATCTAAACACAAAACAGTTAAGAATGACTAAATTAGAGCAATTTGAATTGTATCCCTTGAGAATAGGTGGGTACTATTTATCTGAAGGCCTTTAAGCAAAATCTGGGTGATCTATATTATATATTGTAGCTGAGAGCCTTGCTTAGGAATGGATGGAATTAGATGGAGTCTTAAGTTCCTTTCACACCAAGATTCTGTGACATGTAAAGTATTATGTGAATATAAAGTAATAGTTATGATAATGAGAAAGCTGGTAGAATATGGGCTAAAAAACTGGTTTTATCATATGACTTATAGAGCTAGAGAGAGAGAGAGAGAGAGAGAGAGAGAGGGAGGGAGGGATTTGGGGTTGAGTGACTTGCTCAGGGTCACATTGAGATAGGGTTAAATATTTAAGGATTTAAGGCTGTATTTGAACTCAGGTTCTACTGACTCCAGAGCAGGTGTGCTACCCACTGCGCTATCTGCTTACCTCAAAGCTGAGTCTTGCAAAGCTATTTTAGTGTCGTCAAATTTTAAAATATATATAATTTAATACTGTATATATAGTAAAGTATCTGGAAAAAAATCATGTTTGTTTTTTTTTTGTGACTCCAACTCTGAAGCAGTTTAATATTCATTTATATATAATGAGAAATTGTATAGTGTTTAATTTAATAATGACAATTCTTTGACATTATCCTCTTTCACTTTTCTTGAGAATTCCAGGAATTAATATTAATCTCTAAGATCAAAACCTTGGTCTTCTAGTTACTGAAAAGAACTATAAAAACCTTTGTTGGTAAAAAGGTTTATTGATCAAATGAAAACAAATATTACAATAGTTTTGTCTTGAGTGCATTTAGCTTTCTAAATTCATTGCTTTTAGAGGATGCTACTGACTGAAAAGCTTTAGCACTGGAAGAATAAATAAAAATTTTAAACAGAAGCCCATTTATCTCAAACTTATGGCAAAACAAAAGATAATAACATTGTGAGGATGAATAATAAATACCATAACCTTCTATTTTATCAAGGTGTTGTCTCTGATGTTATCAGAATATTTTAAAGAAAATATACATGTCTTATCCATGTCTTAAAAAAACAACTCATATGACTGAAAATGATAATGATCACACTAAAGATCACAGAAATCATATATTTGGAGCTGAAGGGGATTTTAAAAGCTTAGTTCAACCCTCTTATTTCAGAGATAAGAGAGTGGAGGCATAGAAGAAGGTTAAGTGAGCTGACCAAGATTACAGAGGTAGTAAGAACCAGATTTAAGAGCTGAATTATGATGTTCTGATTCCAGAATTAGAACTTTTTCTAATTTCAATTTTCTTTAACAACATTAAACTGATATAAAAAGATGAGAAGAATAAAAAAACCTTCTTAGTAAACAAATACCATGAACACAATAAATACAGCGCTGATGATTCTTACTAAAAAGTAACATAGTTATACCTAATTAAATACCTAAAATAAAAATTAAGGTTATGTATTTTATGAATGCAAAAAACATATAATAGACTTTGTTATTTTAAAAAATTTATATTTTGCATAATTACAATCAAGCTTTGTCCTTATTAGACTATTCAAGTATTTTGCTGCACATTTTGAGAAATCATTAAAATTTTACTGACAGGAATATAAAGTTTAAATATGTTATAAATGATGGCAGTTTATCTCATTTTTGAAGCAATTGTTATGATTTAGTTGGACAGAGGAAATTAATAAGTTGGGAATCACTCATTATTTTATCAATAGACATAAATGTAAAAGAAGAGAGGGTTAAAAGGGGGGAAAGGAGGTCATTCCCATTTTTGTTTCTAACTTCTTCTGGTAAATGCTTAAGATCTTTTAGAAGTAGTTTGAATGAATATTGAAGCTTGTTGAAATATTCCCCAACGGTAAAATGAAGCCAACATAGACTTCCTAAATACTATTTGATAAGGGTGCCTTCTTTGGGAAATTTATCTTTTATTCCTCCTGAGATATATTCATATATCTATACACATATGTGCACATGAATGTGTATGAATGTAAGTGTATATACTCTATACATTACAAACACTATATATGCATATATATAAATGTACATATGTTATATATGATTATTTGCATATTTCCTCTTCCATTTGAATGGGAGCTCCAAAAGCACAAGGACTTAGCAAAGTGCCTCACACATAGAAATTACTTAAATGTCTATTGATTGATGATTGAAACAACAGTGACATCAATATTGTAAATTCCATACACTTTGATTCCTAGACCCCAGATTTGGATCCTTGAATTTCCAAAGAATTATTATTAATTGCATTTTAATATGACTTTGCTTATTTTGTGCAATATATAATTTTGTGTTTGTATGCATACGTATGATGTGAATAAAGATAAAGAAACAAATCAACGAATATAAATATACTGTCAAAAATCAGTCTATTTAGTTATAGACCCGTCAAACCTCCCATTTTTGGATAAATTTAAATATCAAACCACTAAATCTGAATGATCTTCTCTATGCTAAATCAAACAGTAAAGGGAATATATCATGAAATATGAAAATATTTGCAAATATTAAGAAAATTAAAGGAAAAGACACAGAGTGGTTAACAGTCTTCTTAAGACGGAATAAAAGGTCAATCAGGCAGAGTAGATACTGGACTTCTCAGATTTTAAGTTTCTAGGCAACAGGATGTATATTTCTTCTTCATTCATTTTACACAAAAATTTAGCCAGGCATTGCAAATTTCTAATACTAAACTGTGTGGGATCATTGTTTCTCAACCATATAGGTCATGTTCCTATTTATATAGTGCAGTATCATTTAAATAACTTTTGAGAAGCCTTTAGATCCTGACTTCTAGCTTCCAGATTACAGGCCAGCAGAAATACAATGAGAAAGTCAAAATGGTGATGAAGTCTGTATAAGATTGTAGCCATAGAAAAGAAGATTGTTGGCAGTTCAAAGTAGAACCTGTTCCTACACCTACTCCTCCATACTTCTAGAAAACCAATCCAAAGAATCCTGCTTCCTTAGTCACTAATGAGAGTTTTTATGACAATGTGGAAGAACTGTCTCAGGGCATTTCTTAACAATTCAAGATTGTAGGGATGGATCTCCAACCTCCTCCCTTCTACCTGCTTCCTTTAAAAGCTAGGAATGATTTATCAAATACTGAGCATAGAACTACTAATACATATCAAGTTAGGCTTGGCTTATGCAAAACCAACTAGAATTTTTGTTTGAGGAAAATGCTCAAGAATATTACATCTTGGAAATAAGTACACAAAAGCAGGGCTCTGACAAATTTTGCTTTCTTGTGAATCACACTCTTCAGAGAGATGACAAATTTATTCTACAGTGTACATGTAAATATTCTATACTGTGCTTGAAAAAAAAAGATAATATTGCATTTAAATTCATGACATGACCATCAGAAGTCTAATTTTAATATTTTTACTGTTGATAAAAATGAAATATAAAT
The DNA here is from genome assembly GCF_902635505.1 of Sarcophilus harrisii. Lineage (NCBI taxonomy): Eukaryota > Metazoa > Chordata > Mammalia > Dasyuromorphia > Dasyuridae > Sarcophilus > Sarcophilus harrisii. Next base: position 163,552,071 of record NC_045427.1, read on the forward strand.
TCTTCTCTATAAGGATGCAAACCTCTCACATAATATATGATTTAAAACAATACCCTTAATAAATGCCAAATAATCAAATAACAAACAATTAACAAACTCCTCCTGAATTAAAAAAAAGTGTTCTAGTGAAATTATGTGTTACTTACGAATCCACATGATTTTCAAAAGAAAGGAGGATTGGGTATGGTGATGTCTTAAATGCACACTCGGCAATAGCTTCTATCACCTCCTAAAAAGTGAAAACACATATATTGAGCATTCCAACATTTCTAAGATCTGCATTTAATCTTCTGTGCTGCACATAATAACACCAATTCATTTCTATACAGGTCTGAAAAAGGAAATGCTTATAAAGCTACAGTGTAAAAAGGGCAAGCTCCATCTTCATCTGAGTCATAGGTCCCTCACTTGTCATCTGAGATCATTAGGGAAGGAGAGAAGACCTTGACTTCTCTCTGACTAGCTCTAGGATGACACTTGTACAATAATGAATGATAAGTCTGTCCTTTTTAGGAGACTCAACTCAACTAAGAATTAAGATAAATCTTCCAGATAAAGCTTTGAGATTTCCTAGAAAGTTATGATCTCCCAGTTAGGAAGTCCTACTCTAAAGAATGACCAGAAATCAGAGCAAAAAGGGAAAGATACCAAGAGAAAAGAGGACATCTTCAGTTACTTCACAACTCTGGGGCTGGGTCTTGGTGATACAGATCAAACTTCAGATAACTTCCATTTCAGTTGAAATAATTTCAAAGCTCAGGATTTTTTTTTTTTAAACTGGAAATTGCCCCCTCCCCCATCCCTTTTTTGTTTGCTTTATAATCTCACTGCCAAAATTATATTCACAGCCAAAATGACATCTCACTCCAGAAGTGTTTTACAAGTGTTTGACAAATACATCCTTAAATATGGAATTATAACTTTCTCTGCTGAGAGCTATGAGTTTTTATTAATATTCTCCATAATTAGAACAATCATGTACTATTTACAAAGTAGCTGTTATTTTTAAAGTTTCTTTTCTATAAACTAAAATTACTGGCATAGACACAGTAGCAGTTTACTGCATGTTATGGAGAAATTATTTTAGGCTAAAGTGAATGTAGTAGAGACTTCTATAGCTGGAATTAATAATCTTTAAAACATATGGTACAGTTGCTAAAATCTCATTGGGAGAAAAACTGCCCTTTAAATTCTCCAGCCTTGACTGACTATAGCAGAGAAAATTTGAATATCTATTTCCTACATTTGTTTTCATGTTGGTATGAAATAATATTTTGAATTATTAGTATTTCTCTTGAGAAAAGATTCTTATTTTCAGATATGCTCAATTTAACAATCTGATTAAATTTAATACATTTTCAGGAAATTTAAAAATATCATTTCATCCAATTTTCCATCTTAAGCAATTTCTACCTACAGAATATAAGGAAAGCACATGGACCATATGGGATAGGGTAAAAAGTTCTGTGAAGAAAGAGGCCATAAGAGATTTAAAGAGAAAGAAAAAGAAATAGCTAGAAACAGATATTGAAGACAGAAGTATTACAGAATAATCAGATAAAAACTTTTGACCAGCAGCCTCTCATACTGGCTTTGTTTGCTCTGTTACTATAGAACACAGTTCCCTTTTTGGGGAATTGGGGAGAGGAAGAGAAGACACCTTTATGGACTATCTTCAGCAGGTACAAACACTATCAAAAAGTTTTTACAAATCATACTACTTTTCATGCACTAATAGATTGTATTACATATTGGATATCTAGTACACAGAAACTAAGGAAAATAAAGGTATTTCCTTTATAAATAGAGACAAACTCAGCAAGTATGTTCCATTAGTCCTATTGTGCTGACTTTGTGCCCTCTCAAGTATCTAGCAGAAAACATCTTCTTTGTCCTCTCTTCACCAATTTTCTTCAGTCACAAAGTAAACAGATTTTTATGGAGGTTTGAAGTGACTGTTGTCTTTTTTTTCTGTTCATCCATGTCTGGTTCTTCATTTTCTTTTCTCATTTCTTTTCTCTGCATTTCTTGCAGAGATACTGGAGTAATTTGTCATTTCCTTCTCCAGCTCATTTGACAGATGAGGAAACTGAGGCAAACAGGTGACTTGCCCTCAGTCACACAACTAAATAAGTGTCTGAATCCAGATTTGAACTTAAATTTTCTTGACTTCAGTCCTAGTGTGCCATCTAGATGACTATCAATAGTGTTTCCAACTCTTGTCCCTAATTCTGACTATAATATACCAGTCCCACATCTTTTCAAAACTGTGATTTAAGATATGAACTCTATGTATGACTCGTGGTGATGAGGAACAAATTGTTTGGATAGAAAGCTCCTGAATGACTGATAGATTAATAGATTATGAATTCAGTTTCTGTTCTCACCATGATTTTGTTCAGAAAAGCAGATTTCAGATTTTTTCTTAGCTTATGGTAACTTGTTCAGTAACCTAGCCACCAAGGATGGATTACAAACTAATTGAGAAATGGCACTTCTGGAGACCAATAATAGGATATGACTTAGTTATTATTGAAGAATTACTCGTATAGTTGAGTAGATGAGAAGAATCACTCCAATGTGATGAAATGTCAATAGCACAGAATCAGAAGTTACATTAAAAAAAAAAACAACTAAAAATAATGTCTTCAAAAGAACTGAAAGAATTCTGAGATTTTGAATTTTAAAATTTTAATTTAAATAACTTTAACATCATGAATGAAATTTAGAATATAATAAGTATAGTCTTAGGAAGGATATTTCCAGGGATGCATATGGAAAAATAAGAACAAAGAATAAATTCCTTGATTTTTCAGTTCAGAAGTTTATCCATTATTGTCTTCATATCTCTTCACCATCTTCATCTACCCAAATTATTCAACAGACTTGTGGGGCAGCAGTAATCCAAGGATAGTCCCCCATACTGGCATTTCTGTAAAGCTCTATTCATTCCAATAGTATTTTGAAAGAATTCACTGGATGATTAGGTTATGAAAGCAAAGACAGAAAAATAGGGGAATGAAACAAATGCTTATTGATTTTCTTTAAAAGACTATGTAAAAAATAAAGTGTTGCTATATTCTGGTGGGAGACGGGCATGTTTGAAACCTTTGATCAGAAGATCACTATATTGTAAAGTATTCTTGTCAGACTCCCACAGAAGGATGGAAGTGGAGTGGTAGTGGTAGATCATAGACAGAAAGTTAAAATGACTGATCAGTATATTAAGGACTAACGATGATTACCAAAAGGGGGAAAATTACCAACTCCTGTGTACAACCTTATTGAACTAATACCTGGAATATTTGAAAGTACTTGGGATTTGATGGTTCTAGATTGGTGCCTCTATAAGAGACACCAGCTCCCTTTTTCCTCCTGAGTATAAACTAGTGAAAGCTCTTGTTGATAAGTTATTGATTGTGTGCATCTCTTTGTGACCTGTGCCCAAAACAGTCCATTCTTGGCAAAGAAACTGGTGTGGTCTGCAATTTCCTTCTCTACCTCATTTTACAAATGAAGAAACTGAGGTAAACAGGGTTAACCATCTGTGCTAGTTTAATGCTTTCATAGTTCAAGATTGAGAAACTGCATGGCTGCTTTTGGCAGTGATAAAAGACTTGAATACTTTAAGGTTTATGAGGGAATCTTCTCAATGGCTAATAAGCAGGAAAAGTTAATGACTCAGTGGGTTTTTATACTTCTTATTTTCCTTCTATTCTCCAAAGGGCATTAAACAATATTGGAATTTCCTGTGAGGGATGAGGAAGGGTTGGTCCTCCATTACACCCTGGCAAGATATCCATGGTTTCCACATGGCAGATAGAACAGGAGGGATCATTTTAGATGAGCTTATTGCTGTATCTCTAGCTTCCTTTTCTATTCTGTGGTTCTTTGTATGATTGTAGATGATTGAAATATTAACATTAAGATAGATATAAGCAAGCTTGCAGGTGACCAGATAATTTAGAGAGGCTTGTCAGAAAACATCAATCTCAAAAGATACAGTACAGAGTCAAAGTTATAGATAAAATATGTCTTCCACAATCATGGTAAACAGTTATAGATTTTCTATTTTAAAAACAAATTTCTGATAGTATAACAGTAGTTATTACTTCTGCTTGTTTAGCTTATTTAACTTTTAATCAATGTTCTTTTATGAGAGTCTTTTGTGTTAAATATTTTTAATGTGCAAGAAATAAATACCTGTGTCCTATATGATCTACCCTGTATAATTTGGTTCATTTCAGGCATAAGGCAAAGTGAAAACTTCTGTAATTTTCCCCCAGAGTTCTGGGACAGAAGAATAAAAGTAGTTTGGTCTTGTCTCTAGGCAGTAAGATTCCCCTGCAATTGAACCTGGTACACATATTTCTGGTTCAGTTTCTTTAGTAAAAATGAAGAGGGTCTAGAATCCCAGTCTCTTAGACGTCGTAGAGGTTCTAATTGTTATCTAGTCATCAACCAGAATCAGTCACTTTGTTTCACGTGCTGTTTCATGGTGCCCATTTTAGCCATTCTAGATTCAGGGATATGATCTGAACATGATTTTCTTTTGATTAACCAAAGGTAATGGAGGCTATCATTCAACCTTTTGAAATGGCATCTTTCCTCTCTCTCATGATTGACTGGTGCATGTTTACCTGCTATTGGTTCTGTCCTTTTTCATTTAAAAAGAGTTTTCCCTAGGAATAACACTGGCTGTTTCAGAATTGTCTAGGAAAATGCTCTTGTTTGTGAAGGATGGCTTCAGAGACCATGTCATGAACCTTTTGACCAATGGCAATATCACAAAGCCCAACAGCCTATATGTATCATCTAGAATGATGGTTTCAAAGAAGAATGGAAAAATTCATAAATGTGTAGATTACTGGACCACGTCGATCACGATGTATATAATACCAAGAATTCAAGATGCCTGGACTGAGAGAAAACCAGCATTTGTCCATATTGGACTTGTGTTTTGGCTGATACTAAATTCCTATGAGAGAGGAAATCAAGAAGGCTAGATCTTCCCAGCTGGATTTTTGCCAGTGATTGAACATATCTAAAAGCATCATTGTGGAGTAGTAGCTCCATTTCAAAAACTAATGTAGAAAGTAGTTGGAGACATGAACTACTTTTAAGATAAACTTTGAGAATGTTGCTGTCTTTGGAAAGAATCTGAAGGAATGTGAGGAAAGTCTGATTAAAATAAAGGATGTTAAATAGGATTTTCCCTTTTTCATAATTTTTAATGCATAAAATAAAATGTGCATTATTACTATTAACTGTAGAAAATTTATTAGAATTTCACTGTCTTATTAGAAGGATATTCTTAGAATTAAGTTACTGCCCTGTTCTACATTCCTCAGCTTTTATTAAGTAATTTAGAAAATATTATCTCTTTAATGCTGCTTTAGATAACAGGGTACTCTTTCTTTTATTTGTCCCATATGATATATAAAATTAAGCCTCGGAGGGAGAATTTTGGACCTATACCAAAAACATGGAATTCTCCATTCTTCACTGTACATTAAAGGTGTAGAAGTCATAATTGAGACTATTCTTCCCAACAACTGTTTTCCTCTTCACTTTGTGAGCAATAAAGTTTCCTATACTGCATTACCAAAAAAACCCCACAAAAAACAAAAGGTTAGTAAAAAATAAGGATTCATTTTTTTCCCATCTAAATTCATGAACCTATTGAAATCCATTCATGGAGCTCCAAATCCAGATTAAGAATCCCAAAAAGCCCTTGAGTTTTCAATTGACAAATATCACTTTTGCAGAGCCTCTGCTAAATATATTGATGAAATAGCATCAAAAGAGATATGAATACCATTCCAGAGGAAGTATAAGTGTTGCTGACTTGTCTGTATCCAAATGATCTTTGAGATACAAGAGATTTTCTAGAATTTAGGGATTATTGCAATTTTTTTTTTCAAGGACTATTATGCTATTTTCAAATTACTAAATGACCACTCAGGTATGGCACAGAAAGAGATTGATAAGATATGTAAAATTGTCTTAAAACCCTCAAAGTTTTTGGAGACTTATGAATGGACAGATGTGAATAAGCTTCCAAGGTTTGGTCAATTGCTTCATACATATACCAATATTGATCTACACAGATCTAATGAAACCTTTTTGTTTTGAACAGAGGTTATCAGCTTGGAGGTCTTGTGCTGAAAGAGTGATGGTCATCAGACCAGTTGCATTTGCCAGCAAAGAACTCAATGACAGAAAAGTCATTGGCCCCATTTGCAATCTGGAGTTCTTGACTTTGAAGTGAACTATTGCTGAAGATTTTGAAGATTTTGTTATGTGTAGGACATTTGCAATAGTAGACTGATAGCAATCCATCAACATATTCTGAGTAGTGCCAGTTTAGATGCTGTTTACTGGAGATATTTATCATTGCTAGTCAATTGCAATTCAATAAATACCATTAAACAGGAGGAAAATGAAAAATGCTGATGCTCCATTGTGAAAGCCATAAACCACCAAAACTGGAGTTAGATTTAAGAAAAGAGGGAGTGAAAGTCATTTGTGATGCCCAAAGAGCTGGATAACAATCAAGTAGTAGAGCAAATGAAAGTATAAATTCTCACCAGATAACTTGTCAATAGAATAGATCAACCAGTTTTTTTATTCATAAATTGAGAAGAAAGAGCTAAAATAGCCAAGAAGACAGTGATTCCTGAAGATTCAATTCTCTGTCCCTTGAAGCAGCATAATACCTAGCCTGTCATACTATTATTAACATTACATTTTCCCATTTATCAAAATTATTTCAATAATAATCATGAAATGAAACACTTAAGATATAAAATCATTCCAGTAAATAGAATTATATATATATAAATAATGCATATTATATATATATATATATATATATATATATATATATAACAGAACAACAATAACTATATATATATATAAATACACACATACTATGGTATAAAGATGAGAAGATGTAATGGATTAATATTTTAAATTATTAATTTAATCTCCCAGGGCTATTTCTCCCAACATAGACATGGCACTAAAGTTGTGAGTCATTGCCCATCATCAAGTTGTAAAAATTCCTGAGACTAGATTTTGTGGATTTATATTTTAGGGAGTTGCCACTATTTTCCTCCCAGTTTTGAGATTGTGGTTCTTATCTCAGCTGAAATCTAGCTATAGTCCCTGGGGCAGAGATACATTGAATTCTTTTTCCATACTCTGTAGAGTCTAGGGGTTGTATCTTAGCAATCTTAGCAATCTATTCCTGTTGTTTTTCCCTGAAACTTATTGGGAAGGCAATTTCTGGTCTGTGGACTTTCTTTCCTTTCTCAATTTACTTCATGATTACATACACCACAAGCATACTGACACCCGAGCGTTGCCCTTGGCATGCCATTGCCTTGAGGATATGCTGCTGTAAAGACAATGATAACAATTGGACTAGAAATTGAGTATTATAACAGATTGCCAGTGAACACACAGATGGTATCAGGAAGCAGATGGAGCCACTGAATTCATAGTGCTTCATGGCTCTGAAAGCTTTATTGGATAACTTTGGACATATGGGTCAAGAAAGAACCTTAGGGTTAATAACAGACTCTGATGATCCAAGATGGATGTAGATGTAATCAAGAAATGTCAGAAGTTCTCAAAAAAGTAAAATAAAAAAGTACATCTGATGAAAGAAATACTATCACACCCTAAACAAAATCTCTCTAAAATAGTAAGAGAGACCATAAGCTATGGCTTATCACTAGTAACTGACCATTTCATAAGAGATCCAACCCAAAACCTGAAAGTTCCCATGGGTAATAAAATGTTGAAAGATGAATACTCTGAGTATATGGACTTTCTACAAAGCTCTATTCAGATCAATAAAGATTTGAAAGCACAAAATTCTAGGAGATATTAACATTGGCTGGCATCAAGACATCTAGAATTATATGTAACCACTCTCAAGTGGACCCAAAACAGTATATTTCAATTGAATGCATCTGGTTCTGAAACCAGAAAAAAAAAGCAATGTAAATAGCATTTGGCTTTCCTACTATATGCATACAGATCTACCAGGATTGGTACCAGTGTCAGTGATATTTGAGCATGGATTATCCCTAATTATTTTTAATTTTATTTTTTATTTTTATTGACTTTGGTGACTGCATGGATAGAAAGAAAGACTTCCTACTACATGGGGTCTATTCTTTATCTAAGAAAAAAGATTAAACAACTTTACTTTCTAGCTACATCTTACCTTCCAAAGAGTGAAGAAAGAAACAAATGTCAAATTCATTGTCAAGATCTTCAAAGATGTGATTGAGTTTTCCTTGAGAAATCTTGATATTCAGGAGACTCACAAGTATTGAAAGTTTTTTCATATATAATTGTAGACAGACCATGAAGCCTGCCTATTTAGAAAATTGCCCTTGGGACTGGCTTATACCCTGCAAAGACAATTCAGGGCAACCACTTCTTGTCAATAGGTGGTAAGTTAGTAAGATTTCCTGATGCATAGGTAGAGACTGCTAAATACTTTTCTCAGAGTAGTCAAAATAAAAGAAATTACCTGCTAAATAGTGCAAAGACAGATGGACCTTCAGAAACTTAGTTTTACGATTCCACATACGCTATATCCCAATTAACAGTTGAAATTAATGGATGTGGGGAAAAGGAAAAGTCAAAGATAATTTTAAGATTGTTACCTATGTAGCTGGAAAAATGGTGGTAATCTTACCTGAGTTAGCAATTTTAGAAAGAAGGGAAATAAAATATTATTTTTGTTGTTCACTTGCCTCATAAAATACTTTGAAAAGTATTTTCCTAGAGTTAAAACACATGTCCATAGTAATTATTCTTACTTCCCCTTGTTGAATAATAATTCTCTTTTCTCAGATTATTACTATTGTTATATGGCTGACCAGCCAGCTGGTAACTACTCACAAGGCAGATTTATTTATTCATAAATCTTTTTTTCTGTCTACAATGATGTCCAAAGAACTAGATTAAGTCTCATGATATCATAGAATTGCAAAACATCAAGTAATAAGGATAGATGTTAACATCTAGTATAATCATATATGTAAATATAAATCCTTTCCTCTCTTCTCATCTTCTTTCCTCCTCCTCTTCCTCTTTTTCTTCTTCTTCTTCTTCTTCTTCCTCTTCTTTTTCTTCCTCTTTTTCCTCTTCTTCTTTTTTCTCTTCTTCTTCTTCTTTTTTCTCTTCTTCTTCTTCTTTTTTCTCTTCTTCTTTTTTCTCTTCTTCTTCTTCTTCTGCTGCTGCTGCTGTTTCTTCTTCTTCTTCTTCTTCTTCTTCTTCTGCTGTTGCTGCTGCTGCTGCTGCTGCTGCTGCTGCTACTTCTTCTTCTTCTTCTTCTTCTTCTTCTGCTGCTGCTGCTGCTGCTGCTGCTGCTGTTTCTGCTTCTGCTTCTTCTTCTTCTTCTTCTTCTTCTTCTGCTTCTTCTTCTTCTTCTTCTTTTTCTTCTCCTCTTCCTCTTCTTCTGCTTCTGCTGCTTCTGCTTCTTCTTCTACTTTTTTCTACTTCTTTTTATTTTTTCCCCTTTCTCTGTCTCTCTTTGAATCTCTGTGTGTGTGTGTCTCTGTTTCTCCTTATCTCTCTCTTCCTCTGCCTATGTTTCTTAATAGAAACAATCAAATTATAACAATTTGGTTTTCAAATGGAGAATGGACAATAGTTCTTAGTTATGATATAAAGTCTATTCCAGTTCCTGTGTGGAGTGGACTTTGTTGATATCCAAGGTCTCTTGGGTTTTGTGACTCTGGTTTGGAGCAAGAAATAGATAGAGGTTTTTTAGCAAGTGATTTGGAAATTGATGAAATGTCACTGATGAAATTAAAATGACTTACCCTATGTGACTCAGATAGTATAGTAATTAATTCCTAACAATGATTTGGTAGGAAAATATAAACTCTTGGTGGAGTACTGAGAGAGCAGGGTATTTTATACTGGATAAAGGAATAGTTTAGCAAACTATGGCAGAAGTGTGCCACTGTACCCCCTTAATGATGCAAATTAACAAATTATAGTCTTTTTAATGAATTAGATTAACAAAATCAAAGTTGTTGATCATAGGGTTTGAGCATAGATAAAAATTTTGTTTTCCACCTGAAAAACTGAGAATCAGGATCCAAAGCTATGTTGATCTTTTGCTGAAGTTTCAAATGTAGACTTTTAGAACTAGAAAGTAATACAGGCAATATGGATTTCCAACTTCTCTCTTAAAAATTAGGAGAGTAAAGGCTATCCCCCAAAAAGCTAGTCCTTTCCATCAATTAAACTATTCATCATACCTTAAAAGAGATTTCTGTTGTCATAGTGAAACCATGGGTAATTACAGGCTCCTCTTCAGCTGTTCTTCCCTTCCAGCAGTCCAGCTCCACACAGCGACAGCCAGACAAGAGGACTTGGCGATACATCTCTACTGAGGAGTTGCCAGCTAGCTGGCCAGCTGTGGAAGAACAAGACTATGAAACCAGGGCAGTCAATAAAAGGAAAACAAAAAGATAGTATATGCAAGGTCTTTTAGCACTATGTGAAAAGGCACTTCTCAAAACTTTCCTGAAAGACTATTCCAAGTGAATGATCCCAACAATGTTATTATGCCTCTCCTCTTCGTGAATTCCCAAACTTTGTCAAGGGATACTAGGCATCCTTCAAGTCACTTAGGTGTTATCTTCTCAATTATCTTCAATTATCTATCAATTTTCAATTGTCTTTCCCATCACTTTCACTTTCCCTTTAATTGACAAATCTTATCAATTTTCCCTTCATGATAACTTTTGCATTCCTCTTTCTTTGAATCAGGGGTATCATCCTAATTTAGGATCTGATCATTTCTTGCTTGAACATAAGGGGCTCCTAATTGGTCACTTTGATGCCAGTACCTCCACTCTCTAATCCATCTTCCACTAAGATGCCAAATTAATACTCTTAAGTCGAGTTGTTTGATGATGAATCAGTCATAATCTGGTTCCATTTTAGCTTTCCAGACTTACTGCACATTAGTCTTCCTCACATATATTATGACTCAGTCAAATTGACTTATTTTCTATTGTGCCATATATTTTTAAATTTCTAACTCCCACATGACTCAGCTAGAGACTCCCTTATAGAGGGTCTCTTTTGATCTTTGTTACCACATTCAATAACTTTGAACTTATTTTGTTAAATAGGTTCTTTCTCCCAAGAGAATGTGATTCCCTTAAAGGCAGATTGCTTGACTTTTATCTTTGTACACTCCCTACCCCTAAGGCAATGGTTATCATATAAAAAGTGTTCAATAAATGCTTGTTGAGTGATTTGTCTCTCTTAGTTCACTGTTAGTTTAATTTTAATAATTTTATTGAAATATTTTTATATCAGCTTTATTTTTCAACATATTCTTCTTTCTTTTCCTGTCTATTTCCTTTCTTTTTCCTGTCCATCCCTTATATTAGTCAAACATTTAAGATAATGATACCTTACCTTAAATTGACATCATGCTTTATTGAATCTTATAACATTAGATTCATACTTAATCAGTATCCCTCATCTTGACTTGTTTTCATTCTGGGACTTAAAAGTTACATTCTTAGACCTATCTCCAAAATATTATAAGAGGGAAGAGAAAACTTGGATAACTATAGAAAATGACAAATTGGAAAACACTAAGTTGGATCCATGAAAAAAAAAAAACTTTTGCCATATATAGCTGCTTGCTAAATTACCTTTCCTTCCCTTCAACCCCACTGGAAAAACAACCAAACTAAAACCAAAACAATAACTAAACTACTATGATAAACATAAATTGTCAAAAAACAAATTCTTATGTTGTTCATGTTCAAAAATGTGTTATGCTTTGCATATTAGCCTGTCACATTTTTGGCAGGAGATAGGTAACATTCTTTATCACTGATCCTTTGGAATTATTGTTAGACTTTGGTTTGATCAGATGGAGTTCTTCAGTCTTTCACAATTATGCATTTTAAATATATTTGTTATGGTACAAATTGATTTTCTAGTTCTACTCACTTCAACTTGGATCACTTTATATAAGTCTTTCCAAGTTTCTCTGAAAACATCCCTTTCATAATTTCTTACAACACAATATTATCCTGTGTTATTATTCACTTAATATAATTTCTTCAACTATTCTCTATTTGATAGGCACGTCCTTAGTTTCAAATTTTTGACACTATAAAAAGAACTACTAAAAGTATTTTTGTACATACTCTCCCCTGCCTAGCCCCTATTCATTTGGTTATCAAATAGATTTTTATAATGCGTAAGTCTGATTATGTCACCTCCATATTTAATAAACTTCCTTGGATCCCTATGGGCTCTAGGATCAGATATAAAAGCCTCTTTTTTGATTTTTAAAGACTTTTATCACCTGGCCCATCCTTATCTTTCCAATATTTTTATATCTTACTTACTTCTATGTACTCTGTGATCTAGTAACATTGGCTTCCTACTTATACATGATGCTCTATTTCCCAATTCTGAGCATTTTCATTAGCTGTCCCCTATGCCTGAATTTCTTTCCCTTTTTGTCTCTGCCTCTTCATTGTCCTAACTTTCTTTTAGTCTCAACTAGAATTCAATCTTTTTCATGAAGTTTTTTCAGTTATCTTTAATACTAATGTTTTTTCCTGAGAATATTTCCAATTTACCTGCATGTCTTATTTTTACATAGTTGTTTATATGTTGTCTCCCAATTAGACTGAGAGGTTTTTGAGAGAATTATTTTTCCAATTTTTTTGTATTCTCAACACTTAGCACATAGTAGGTATTTGATAAATGCTTTTTGATTGACTATATTAGTATTACACCATATTTCCTTGATCTCTTTGGGATATAGGTCTAGTATAGATATTACCCAGTCAAGGGGTATATTCAATTTAGTAACTTTTGGGTAACAGTTCTAAATTGTTTTCCAGATTACCTGGATCAGCTTATAGTTCTTCCAACAGTGCATCAGTGTGCTTTAAGCCATATTTCTAAACCAAAAGAAATGTGATTTTAAGATTTTTTTTTATTTTGAGTGCATATTTATCACTGTGCTCTGCTATTACAAGAAACACTAATGGGATTATTTGTTCCTAAAAAAAATTATGTCTTTACATAATGTAATAATTTTAAAAGTATCTTATAATTAAGAGATTTTTTTACTGAGATTCTATTATTAATATAACCTCTGCTACAGTTCAGCACAGATGGTGTTAAGAGGTTATCTGTATATTTATGTGTGTATTAAGTAAGACCAATTGCACTGTCATTGGAAATTCTCATGTCAAGTTCTAAATGAAAAATGTGAGATGTAAAAAATCATTATTCAAAAAAAATCTTCTCAATATACATTATTAATATAAGTACCCTATAGATAGTCTGTTACCATATCCCCCCACCTCTATTTCTATGCCATAAAAACATTTACCGATGGCAAATTCAGCTAGATTTACTGTAATCTACCAATAAATGTAGGATTACAGTGAATACCCTCCCCTCCTCATACACATGTATATACATACATGCAGACATGCAATGGGAATGGTGAGTAGAGATGCAATATATTGTAATTTTTTAGCCTGAATATAAAGGGTTTATCTTGGGATAGTCAAAAACTGTACAAATTAATCCATCCCCCTCTTAGAATAATCCATGAAACACATTGCCTTTTTAGACAAGACTGCTCAAGAGCCTGTTATAAAATTTAGAGAAAATATAGGATAATTTATCATGGAATAATTCCAAAAGAATTATTTACTAGTAACTAGTGGAGTCAAAGAACTTGAGCCAGAAAGAGTCTCTGGGATAATTTAATTTCATTAACATTTTTTATAGATAAAGAAGGAGGGACCTACAGGAATAAAATGATTAATTTACTGCAGCTTAGTAGTGTGTCAGGAAGAAGGCTGGAATGAAATCTCTTCACTCTAAGTTCAGTATTCTTCCTTTTTTTTTTTAAGTAAGTTTTAATTGGTGTCTTTTTTATACATCATTATTGTTTTCCCCAGTATAATTCCTCTTCTCCTTGCTACTCCCCAAGAGCCATCCCATAAAACAAATAGTATTTTTAAAGACAAAAAGAAAGATGAAAAAGTCAACACAATCAATCATTACATTAAAAGAGACTGAAAATATGTATAGTGTACAACACCTATGGGCTTTCACTTCCATAAAGTGATAGATTGGGAGGTATCCTCTCATTTTTTTTATTGGTATCTTTAAAATAATCCCCATCACAAGTGCCAGTAGTCCAAAATTTTCTGGTTCCCTTCTACAAAATATTATTGTCTCAGGTACTGTGACAATAATCTTATTTTGCTATGTTTTCCCTTGAAAACTTTTAATAACCTTTAGGTACATTTTCCAGAGTACTTTGGTTCCTTGGTAAAACTTGGAACAATTCCTACTTGCACTATTCTGCTATTTTCATTGTAAAAATAAGGACAATGAAGAAGAAGGAAGGAAGGAGAAGAAGGACAACGAAGAGGAGAAGGAAGAAAAGGAGAAGACAGGTTCTCACATTGTTCTTTAAGAGAAAAAAATAGTTCTGCCTATTTTCTTTGAATACCCAAAGAAGATTGATTCTAGAGATATGCAGAACCCTAGACAGATTCACATTTTAACTCAAACTCTCCTTTTTAGTGATTTTTTAATTTTTCTAATCATATCAGTGAAGATGTTCTAAAAGTTTTCTGTACTAAACAATTTTAAAAAATGAAGAACTGCAAACTATGTATGGTCTGTTATCTGAATTCTGACCTTACACTCTGCCTCCTTTTGCTTGATTCCAATTCATTCCCCATTCAAGTGCTAGATCATAAATCTGACCCATACCATCCATGCCCCTACTTGATAAACTCCAGTGACTTCCTATTACTATTGTTCAGTCATTTTTAGTCATGATCCTATTTGGAGTTTTCTTAGCAAAGATATTAGAATGACTTGCCAATTTCCTTCCTTATTACCACTAGGATTAAATGTAAATTCCACTGGAATATAAATTTTTCACAACTAACTTTCTGGTCTTCTAAATTTTAAAGGTTTCTTAAATATTATTGTCCTGTAGATACTACTAGTCTATCCATCATTCTTTATAAATCAGGCTTCATCTATACCTTTGTATTGGCTATTCTTCTTTGTACAAATATCATCTTTATAGAAGGTCTTTCCTTATGTCCCATACCTTGTCTCCAGCTGCTAGTGCCTTCCTCTCTAAGATTTCTTTTCATCCATAGTATATGTACCATATTTTCTTTTATTTATTTATTTATATTTGTTGTCTCCTTCATTAGAATGTAAGCTCCTTAAGGGCAAGGACTATTTCAAATCTCCTTTCCTTGTTTTCTCATTATTTTGCCCAGTTTCTAACCTGGTTATTAAGCACTTAATACATGTTTACTGATTTATTGTCTTATGTGCTTAGATTCCCAATCATGGATTAGGAACTGGAAGGGACCTTTGAGGCTATCAAATCCAAGTTCTTAACAGCTGTGCTTAAGAGCTGAGAAAGAGATTAAAGGAATAAGAATAGGCAATGAGGAAGCCAAATTATCACTCTTTGCCGATGACATGATGGTATACTTAGAGAACCCCAGAGATTCTGCTAAAAAGTTATTAGAAATAATCCACAACTTTAGCAAAGTTGCTGGTTATAAAATAAACCCACATAAGTCATCAGCATTCTTATATATCACTAACAAAATCCAACAGTCAGAGTTACAAAGAGAAATTCCATTTAAAGTAACTACTGATAATATAAAATATTTAGGAATCTATCTGCCAAGGGAAAATCAGAAACTTTATGAGCAAAATTACAGACCACTTTTCACACAAATTAAGTCTGATCTAACCAATTGGAAAAATATTAAATGCTCTTGGATAGAGGCAAAATATAATAAAGATGACAATATTACCTAAACTAATCTATTTATTTAGCCTATACCAATCAGACTCCCAAAAACTATTTTAATGACCTAGAAAAATAACAACAAAGTTCATATGGAAAAACAAAGGTCAAGAATTTCAAGGAATTAATGAAAAAAAATCAAATGATGGTGGCTTAGCTGTACCAGATCTAAAACTATACTATAGAGCAGCAGTTACCAAAACTATTTGGTATTGGCTAAGGAATAGATTAGTTGATCAGTGGAATAGATTAGGTTCAAGGGATAAAACAGTCAACAAATATAGCAACCT
Organism: Sarcophilus harrisii; assembly: GCF_902635505.1. Lineage (NCBI taxonomy): Eukaryota > Metazoa > Chordata > Mammalia > Dasyuromorphia > Dasyuridae > Sarcophilus > Sarcophilus harrisii. The sequence continues at coordinate 163,568,259 of NC_045427.1, forward strand.
AGTCTTTGACAAACCCAAAGATCCCAGCTTTTGGGATAAGAACTTACTGTTTGATAAAAATTGCTGGGAAAATTGGAAACTAATATGGCAGAAACTAGGCATTGATCCATACTTAACTGTACACCAAGATAAGGTCAAAATGGGTTCATGACCTAGGCATAAAGAATGAAATTATTAATAAATTAGAGGAACATAGGATAGTTTACCTCTCAGACCTGTGGAAGGGAAGGTTTTATGACCAAAAGCAGAACTAGAGATCATTACTGATCACAAAATAGAAAATTTCGATTATACCAAACTGAAAAGTTTTGTACAAACAAAACTAATGCAGACAAGATTAGAAGGAAGCAATAAACTGGGAAAATATTTTTACAGTCAAAGGTTCTGATAAAGGCCTCATTTCCAAAATATATAGAGAATTAACTCTAATTTATAAAAAATCAAGCCATTCTCCAATTGAAAAATGGTCAAAGGATATGAACAGACAATTCTCAGATGAAGAAATTGAAACTATTTCTAGTCATATGAAAAGATGCTCCAAGTCATTATTAATCAGAGAAATGCAAATTAAGACAACTCTAAGATACCACTACACACCTGTCAGATTGGCTAAGATGACAGGAAAAATAATGATGATTGTTGGAGGGATGTGGGAAAACTGGGACATTGATTCATTGTTGGTGGAGTTGTGAACGAATCCAACCATTTTGGAGAGTAGTTTGGAACTATGCTCAAAAAGTTATCAAACTGTGCATACCCTTTGATCCAGCAGTGTTACTACTGGGATTATATCCCAAAGAGATTATAAAGAAGGGAAAGGGACCTGTATGTGCACGAATGTTTGTGGCAGCCCTTTTTGTAGTGGCTAGAAACTGGAAACTGAATGGATGTCCATCAGTTGGAGAATGGCTGAATAAATTGTGGTATATGAAAATTATGGAATATTACTGTTCTGTAAGAAATGACCAACAGGATGATTTCAGAAAGGCCTGGAGAGACTTACACAAACTGATGCTAAGTGAAATGAGCAGGACCAGGAGATCATTATATACTTCAACAACAATACTAGATGATGACTAGTCCTGATGGATCAGGCCATCCTCAGCAACAAGATCAACCAAATCATTTCTAATGGAGCAGTAATGAACTGAACTAACTATACCCAGTAAAAGAACTCTGGGAGATGACTAAAACCATTACATTGAATTCCCAGTCCCTATATTTATGCACACCTGCATCTTTGATTTCCTTCACAAGCTAATTGTACAATAATTCAGAGTCTGATTCTTTTTGTACAGCAAAATAATGTTTTGGTCATGTATACTTATTGTGTATCTAAGTTATATTTTAATATATTTAACATCTACTGGTCATCCTGCCATTTAGGGGAGGGGGTGGGGGGGGTAAGAGGTGAAAAATTGGAACAAGAGGTTTGGCAATTGTTAATGCTGTAAAGTTACCCATGTATATATCCTGTAAATTAAAGGCTATTAAATAAAAAAAAAAAAAAAAAAAAACAAAAAAAACAGCTGTGCTTCATTTTTATTATATTTGTTTGTGCATGATTTTTTATTTCCCCATATAGATTATGATACCCTTGAGAAAAAATGTAATATATTTTTCAACTTAAAAAAAATCCTCAGAATCCCTTACCAATGTTTTATTTTCATGGTGGGATTGGGGAGGGAGATTCACAGAACCAATTGCAATTTAAAAATAATATCCATCTTTAAGATATGTGGTATCATAAATTTGTAAAAACTGGAAATATTAGTCATTCAGTTCTATCACTGTACATGTCTTATCAACTGATTGAAGTTATAGTTGGAATGATTTAATAATATTTCTGTCTTTTTCTGTGATTATTTCTCCTAAGAAGCAGATTTTGTTGTTCAATCTTGTCTGACTCTGTGATTCCTATTTGGGGTTTTCTAGGCAAAGCTATTGAAGTAGTTTGCTATTTCCTTCTCTAGCCGATTTTATAGATGAGGAAACTGAGGCAGACAGGGTTAAGTGACTTTGTCAGGATCATATAGATATTCAAGGCTTAATTTGATCTCAGGAAAATGACTCCATGCCCAACATTAGATCCACTATATCATCTAACTGTTCCAGAGAAGTAGATAGCTAAATTCTAATCATATGATTGTGGATTTATATCTGGAAAGCACCTTAGAGCTCATCTAGTTCGAGTGTCTAATTTTAGGTCCAGTAAATAGAGTATTAAATGTGGAGTCAGAAAGAACTGAGATCAAGTCAAGCCTCAGACATTTAATGGCCATGTGATCCTAGATAAGTCACTTTAGCTCTTTCTGCCTGTTTCTTCATCAGCAAAATGGAGCACCTGTCTTCAAGGGTTGGTATGAGGATCAAATGAGATATCTCTAAAGTTCTTTGCAATCGTTGAAGTCCTATATAAATACTAACTATCACTTTTATTTTATGAATGAGGAAACAGATTTATAGCCTATGTGAACTTAGTAATATTACTTCATTTTTCTCAGTAACATTATGAAAGTCACATAGGCTATAAATAATAGAAGAATGATTTGAACCTGTGTCCTCCAAGTATTTTTTAATTGTATCTTGTTGAAGTTCCATAGTTTATTGTAGTTGATTGAAATACATTTTTTTTAAAAAGCATTTTAAAAAAGTGCTTTATTCCATACCTATAACACGTTGCTATTTAATGGTTAGTAATATTCAATTCTAAAACCTCTCATGAAAATCATCATTCAGTTAAAAGCTTTCCTAACAAATTCTACAAAGCAATTTCAGAAAATCTCCCACTCTACATTTTTACACAGTAGATATTGTGAGAATAAAAACTGGATATTAAATAGCAACTATTATTTTTCTCTATAGTATTTAATTCTACATAAAGTAAAAAAATAAAGAAAATATCCTTCTCTGAAGCCCTTAATTTTCCATATGAAAAGTTCTTTCCAATTTGTCAATGGACAGATTCACTGTCCATTGAAGCTGTCAAATAGACTTTGCAAAACACAATGCATGTCATGAAAAACCTACAGGGCAAAGAGCATAGAGTTAGAACCACTTTATTCTACCCTTTTAACATCTTTACATACAAGTCACAAACTATGGCTTTTAGTGTAACAAAAAGTATGTCATTTTAGACTGCTATAAAGTCATAATGCAGATACTGAGGAGCTAAGGTAGTTCTGAATAATCACTTTTATTTTCCAGAAAAGCATGACCTCATTAAAACATACTCTTCCAAATGTAGAACATTCTGATGGTGAAGTCATCTGGATATTCCTTGTAGAATTAAATCTATTGTCCCTTAAAAAATCAACAGGCAATCTATTTATCATACTAAGGAATGATGAAGAGTAGTACAAACCTTGTTATATGCAGATAAAATCTTACAAGAGTAAATATGGTTATAATTTTGAATATTGTTTACTCTGAAAACAGGATTATGTTAAGTAGGGAGTTGAAAAAATTATACAAACCCTTTTAAATCAAAATTCCTGTTTCTATGCCAATTATAGAGTTAATTTGTACTAAAACATGTTTTTCTGGTATCAAGTCATAATTTCAATTCTTGACTTCACAGTGAAAATAGAGTCTTGGTATTTTCCTCCTAATTAATTACTGGCTCTAATTCACAAATTTTTTACAGACTTGTGTTAATCTTAACACCAGTTTTGGACCTTTTGTAAATCCTTTGAAGGTGTAATGAACATTTGTGAGTAGAATGTGATCTTTTAGGTAAGTGATTATGCTCAATTGGATCTCAGAAGTAGCCCATAGGCTATGTTATCATAAAAGAACTGGTACAAATAGTTGTTGAAAGCAACTTTTAAAAATGTAAAGATAAGTGCTGGTTGTAAAAAGTTTCTAAGAGGTAGATAATATCTAAAGATTAGTTATATTTTGGAACCTAGGAATCCCACGTTTGGTCTGGTATATGAGGTTAAGTATAGTATAGATGACAAAAATAACTAAGAAATGCTTTCTATTTCTGTCTCTGTCTCTCTGTCTTTCTGTCTCAGTCTCTTTGTTTGTCTTTCTCTCTCTGTCTCTGTCTCTTTTTCTTCTCTCACCCTTTCTCCCCCACTCCGTGTATGTGTGTGTGTGTGTGTGTGTGTGTGTGTGTGTGTATACGAATATATATGCGTTTTGATATCTCTGCCCTCTGGAGCTGCACTAATACCTGTGACATGGAAATTAGGTCACTCCTTAAGCCCAATGACTTCAGACAATTTCCCCATCAGAAAAATATCAAACAGGGCCTAGGTACTGTACAACTTCACAAAACTAAATATTTCTTAGAAAAGGAAGTTTCATATCAGAGAGCACAGGATGGCATATATTTTTAATTGAATGAATATTTACTTTCCAGTAGATTTTACTTCATTGATAGTAATTTTCAGTTACAAAGAGTTAAAATATACATCTTTTTGTGCTGAAATTCTTGGAATAATTTTTTTTTAAATTTGAGATACTTTATCACCACTACCTTTTACTTCCCTCATTCTCTCTCCAAAGCTCTCTTTTTTCTTTATTTTTATTTGGTTATAGACAGCATAGAGTACAACTGCTAGGGCTAGGGGCCAGCCCTGAGTTGGTGTTGATGTTCTATGAATCACTCAGAACTTGGTGTTTAGGAAGCTAGAAAGCTGCCATCATCTCTCAAGCAAATTCCAAACATAAGAATAAACTGTGTAACTGAAGTGACGTCTCTCATTAACCTATAATATTGCCTCCAGGCCACTATATGCAATGTCTCCCCTGTGTTGCATTTATCCTTAGTGACTGATATATCTGTTTGGGTCCTGCCACATAGGACCTGAGGCATTTCTGATTGGCAGAGGCTAGAATAAGAGACTACAGCCAGGAACAAAACCTTTAAAGTCAATGTCTTTTGACAATTTGTCTAAGTCAGAAACATTAGCCAGACCTAGAAAATATTCTATCTAAGGACATAAAAGATTGACCCTAATGACCCAACTGACCTGCCTGTTTTCCTCCCTGGCCAATATATCTTCCCCTAAAGGAGGACCATAGTTAATCTTATCATCAGTGTTTACTTACTCATTTTCTTGTAGTCTTCCTAGCTGAAAAGGTTTCCAGTACATTACAAAAGAAACAGTTAAATGTTCACCAATAAGAACTGCATGAGTGAAGATGAGGATCAGGGCAACAGATAGGAATGATTTCTCTTCTGTCACTGAAAGAACAGCTCCCGTGTGGTCACAGAGAGTACATCAATTTTGGAACCACAATGGAAAGGAACTGTTCAGACCCAAAAGTACTAGGTGCCCTAATGGTTCTTTTGTGCAATAGGGCTACTCTAATCATTCTGACCTTTTTACTTATTTTCTTAAAGTGCAATTTAATATAGCAAAATATCAGGTGTTTGATCCCTATGTGGGAAGTTAATAATTAAAATGTGCTAGAATAAAATTTCACAGTATTTTACAGTTTACAAATTGCTTTCACATATACACTATATCATCTAAACCTTGCACCAACACAGGGCAACAGGGCAAAAATAGTCCTATTTTATAGTCAAAGAAAAAGACTTGTCCCATGTCACATGTAGAAAGAATTTAATATAAGGTTTCAGAAATCTCCTGAAAGTACCAGGCTTCCTGTGGTATTTTCAAGGATTAGATCTGCTCTCCATATCTCATTTTCTTTCACATTCAAATTTAGAGGCTTTTACCAGCCTCATCCCCTTATGATTCAGTATATTATAATGTTTTTTACCCTGATATTATTCTATCCAGATTTTCTGCAGAAAAAAATACCAGTTTCCAACTTTTTCTCTACATAAATCCCCTTAGAAGAGGCCCAAGTCCTTCCTTTGATTTTTTTGAAAAATCTTTTCACTTCAAAAGAGAAACTTTACAACTTCACTAGGTTTGCAGCATCAACGATGTGGATATTTGCCATGAGGTGTATAACCCATTTCCATGTCTACTTCCTATATTATTCATTCATTTCAAGAAAGATAGTAAAGAGGATCTACTGAAAGTTATGGGGGCTAGTGTAGTTCGGAAGAAGTTGGTTGAAAACTCATCTCCAATACTTTTTACAAGCTGTGGGACTATTGCTGAATCCCTCAATTTTCAGAGTCTCATCTTTTAAATAAAGCTAATTTTATAATACCTACCTCACAGTATTGGTATAAAGCTCAAATGAGATAATATATGTCAAGCACTTGGAAAACTTTACAATGTTCTATAAATGTTAGCTATTACAATCTTATGCAACTCTTTCATAATTTATTCCTGAACTTCCGATCATATCTTCTGAGCATATATTTCCTATGCATCATCATCATCACATTTATATGTCAATTTAACATCTGCAAATCACTTTCCAGGAATCATCCCATTTTGTCCTCATAACTCTGAAAAGTAGATGCTATTACTATCTTCATTTTACAACATGAGGAAGCCAAGGAAGGCAGAGGTTGAGTTGTCCAAGATCTCACAGCTAGTAAGTATCAGAGGCCAGATTTGAACTCAGATTTTTGTGACTTCAAGTCCAGCACTTTATCTACTGAGTCAACTAGATAAGTCCCTTCTCAACTTCCTCACCCAGCCTAATGGAGGCTGAAGTCTTAGGGTTCAAATCCATAAGTTTCTCTACCTTGGATGATTAAAATTTCTTTATTCTTTCAGAATCTTCCATGAACATTTTATGTGTCAGTTTAGAATTAAGCCAAGTTTTCTATAGAAGTGGTTTCATGTTCACTTCTTCTCACTGTTTTATGTAGTAGTACTGCTCACCTTCTTCCCTCAACTGCCTTAGTGTTGTTGTAAATGAGTCCTACCTGCTACATCTCTCTGTTTAGCAGAAAAATGTTTTTCCCTCACTAATGCAGTGTCTGAGCACTTTGGGATACTTTGTTTTAATGTCAATTTTACTTTGGTTTCCTACTTTGCAGGAAACCATAATAAACAAAACCAATCTCAAAGCCTTTTCCCATTTCCAATTTTTCATCTCTGATTGTTTGAATAGATTGCATGGAAGCACTTGTTTTTGTTTATAGTGCCTTCTCATCTTTATTCTAATTTACTGTTTATTTTGACTTTTGTTTTACCTAGTTCTGTCATCTGAGTCTACAAAACAGACTTTTAGCTCTTTATTATTGTTTTTTCCTTCACATTTAAGTCACCAGTTATCAAAGTACACACTGACTTGATTTGGAGAAGTTTGCCAAATTGTTCATTGAATTTCCTTACTTTTTTATCCTATGCAACAGATATTGGTATTTAAGCTGAAATGAATTTTATGAAGTTTTGGTTTTTTATTTTGACTTATGTTCATTCATCACATACAAAGAAGAACAAGATAACCAAAAGTGTCCCATGAAATTATATGTCTTTGGATGAATGATGAAACCAACTCTCCCAGATCCTTTGCTTGGTTTTTTCATGGAGGCAATCTGTGAGTCATCCTTCCATTTAGTTACAACTTTCTTTTTTCCTTTGATCTAATTTAGTGTGAGAATATTGATCTTAATATAGTTCATTTCTTTCTATGGTATGCCCACTCATTGTTCAGTTGGCAAGGATCATATATTTAAGAGATGAGTCACTGATTATAGATAGTCTAATAGCTTGGCAAATCTCCATAAATTCTAAGAGAAAGATTCAGGGATAAAGAAATGTTTAGAAGTTCAAAATAAGGATTAAAAAGGGAAAGTTATGAACTTTTAAGAAATCTTAAAGGTATATGGGAATCTACATCACCTAATTTTCCATAAAAAAATATAAATGTAAATGGAGAAGGCTTGGATCTTTTTGTGTTTCTCCTGTGATTCATTCCCATCCTTATTATCAGCTAGTTCTAATTCTATTTGGATTAGATGATAGAGTTTAGGTTCCTAAGCTTCTAACTTGTAGCAAATGGAGATTTTCACGGACCTGGATTTGATTCCTAACTACTACCTACTATTTAGGTACACATAAACAAATGATTTAACCTTCTTAAAATTTATTTTTCAAGCTTTTTTCCTCTTTATATGAAGGAAAAGGACAAGAAGCCAATACCTAGAAAATCTAAACTCCTTCCTTCTCAATCTCAACTGGGACAATCTCAATCTGAGGCACTGCTGTTCTAATTCATGATGACTTAAAATATGCCCCACATTTAGAATTGCTTCAACCATGTTTTTACCTTGACCATTTTCTCTCCAAATGACTTCCATTCCATTCATTTTTCCTATAACTTTTCAAACCAAAATATATCTCTCCAGCCATCTCTCCCCTATATAAACATTAGTATTTATTATTATTTTTTAAATTGAGACTGTACCAATAATTCTAGATTCCTTAGCTATTCCTTTTACTTCATCAAACTGGTATCACGCTAAATTGTTTTGATTTAAGACTCTTAGCTTAGTCTTACTCCTCTCCTTATAACAATTGGTTTCATTAAATTTCTACCAGTTTTCCTTGATCAAACAACTTACCTTCCTCTCTTCCAAAACAACATATATCTACACTATTTCCTGAGACCAATCTCTCCTTTAATGGCTACTTTCAGGCTGGTCACCTTCAGTCCACAGACAAACACTCTTGGGGAACGTTTTAAAGAGGATCTTAGACAGGGGATTTGTAAAGGGAAATATGCATTGCAGTATTTGATTTCTGTGGTTTCTTCTAACTAGTCATTTTTTTTGACTCAGCTTTGTTACTACTAAACCCTATACTCAAAAGAGATCCAAGAAAGTAGCAAATAACCCTCAAACTGATATTACTGATATTCCCTATCTATTAGGGAATTGTTAAAAAAAATTACAGTGATAGAATATTATTATTGTGCCACAAGAAATGACAAAATAGACAATTTCAGAAGAAACTGGGAAGACCATTATAAATGCAGAGTGGTGAATAAAATCAACAGAGCAATTTGTACCATGACAACATTATACAGAAAAATAACTTTAAAATACTTTAATATTCTGATCTTTGCAGTTACAGTCCATAAGTCCTGAGGACTAAAGATGAAACATAGCATCCATTTCCTGTCAGCTAATGAACTTAAAATGCAGAAAGAGACATAGATTTTTGGACATGGCAAATACGGGGATTTATTTTGCTGGATTATCATTGTTGGTTAGCCATTTCAGTCATATACAACTCTTTATGACTCCCTTTGGGGTTTTCTTAGCAAAGATGCTGGAATGATTTGATATTTCCTTCTCTAGTTCATTTTCACAGATGAGGAACTGAAGCAACAGGATTAAATGAATTGTCCAGGGTCACACAGAGCTACTAAGTGTCTGAAGCCAGATTTGAATACAAGAAAATGAATCTTCCTGGCTTCAGGTCCAGCATTTTATTCCCTGTGCTACCTAAATGCTCCAGTAATACTTTATGCATATTTTAAATGAGTTTTATTTTTCATTTTTTAAATTATTAAACTTGGAAAAAAAGAGAATAAGATAATAAATGCCTGTAGAATAAATTAATAACTAGCATTTACATAATATTTTAAAGTTTATAAAATGCTTTATAAAATTAACACCTTTAATTCTTACAATAAACCTGTGAGAAAGATATTACTGTTACCCCCTGTTTTGCAGATTAGGAAACTAAATAATCAGAGGTAAAGCAATTTCCTCAGAGTTAGAAAATCTGTAAGCATTTGAGATCAAATTCAAATTGAAGTCTTCCTGGTTTTAAGTATTGCAATAGGTGGTAAAATGGATAGACAGCTGAGCCTGAAGTCATTGTAACCTGACTTCAGATCTGGTCTCAAACACTGTGATCTTAGGCAAATCATTTAACAATTGTTTGCCTTGATTTGTGGATAATAATTAGCACCTATCTTCCAGGGTTAAGATGATGAACAAATGAGTTAATATATGTAAAACACTTAGCATAATGCCCAGCACATAGCTGGAGCATAATAAATTTTCTTTCTTCCTGTAGTCACTGTGTCACCAAGGTATGTATACATAAATAGATACATAAATAAATTTTTAAAAATAATTAAATTGCATTTTTATCCAAAATCAAATGCACTAGTATAAACTGGGGTGATATGGTTAAATAAGAGTTCATATGACTAAGAACTTGGGGCAGCAGAAGGTTAATGGACTATAATATATAACAATACTATGAGAAGCAAGTCAAAAATTAATAGGATCTTAGGCAAAAATAGCAGAAAAGTAGCATTTAGGATGGAAGATATGAGTGCTCAGTTGTAATTCACTCTGGTAAGAACATCTAAGTGTCTTATGTTCTGAGAATCACATTTAGAAAAATATTGACTAACTGTATTATTCCAGAGAAGGGCACCCAGGATTTGGAATCCAGGGAACTTGGAATCATATAATGGGAACTGAGCATGTTTATCCTGGATAGGCAAGGAAAGATTAAGGGCAAATATGCTAAGTGTCTCCAAGTATTTGAAGTATTGTGCCATAAATCAAGAACAAATTTTCTTTTTTAACTGCAAAGGGTGAAATTAGACACAATGAATAAAAATTGCAAACAAGCAGCATTCAATTTAACAAAAAAAAGGAGGAAAAAATCCTTAGTGTTAAACTAGAATTGTACACGTATAATATCTCTGGGGATAATCAATCCCTTGTAATTAGTAAAAGATGTTATTGTAATAAGGATTCTCACTAAGGTATGGGGTGAACTAGGTGACCCCTATGATCCTTTCCAATTCTAAGATTCTGTGATAACAGAATCAAGATAACATTGTTATTATTGCTGGAATAATTCTTGGAACAAATCTGATGCCAAGAACATACAACAACTTACAAGAAGAAAGTTGAGCAATTTATCTGATGAATCCAATCAGATAAATGAGTTCATCATATAATTAGGTAATTGAGACCTTAGACTGTTTTTTGGGGGGAGGGAATGGGCATCCTGATTATCCAGAGACTTATAACTTTACTGTGCTTGTTTTGATGAAGTCATTGTTTTACATATGATTTAGAGATGGTATTGGCAGTGGGAAAAAGATAGGGAAACTTGCTGCAGGGTTGAGAAAACATAGATTGGGATTTTTGCATATTATTCTTGCTAAGGGGATTTTAAATTTATTCACAAATGGTGGACTAAATATAAACAATCACAATTTAAAATGAATAATCAATTCTTGATGCATTTTCAACACATTTTTCTGAAACCCTAAGAAAATGGCCATTACAGTTAAAAATCAATTCATAATGTGCATGTGGTCCTTTCAATGATTTTATTTATTTTTCCTTCAGGGTGTTTTTTATGAATTTGAAAAGACTTAAAGGGGAAGTAATCAGCACAGAATAAATTATAATAGGATTACATTGGAAGTTGATAGATCTTGCATGATTTATATATAAATCCCCCATGATTTATATATACAGGTCTTTTTTTTTTTTTTTTTTTTTGGTAATGGGTAAAAAGCATAATATTGAGGTCTTCTTAGGACTTCAACATCTTTGCAAATTTCCAAATATTTATCTGAAAATAAAATTAGCATTTAGCCCACTGATATGGTTTTCTATAGATAGCATGAATGAATTCCATCTATTTCTATACTTACATTGATTTCTTTATATTTTCATGTTATATATACAAAAAATGAATCTATGGATAGGGGAGAAAAAATAATCTTATGCAGTCTTGCTTGCATTACCCTATCTATATAGAATAAATGAGAACTATACCACACCTAGAAAATACATGAAGCTAAAATATTTTTTATATAACTTTTTGTTAAGATTTGATTCAGTAGCTCCATGTAGACACAATCAGAAAGAAAGCAGATATTTTCCAGGTGTTTTGCTCTGATATGGGGCACATTAAAATAAATCTTGTCATTCTCAGTTGTCCTCCATTTTCATCTCTGTACCGTATTTTCTTCTTAATCACATAGAAAAGTAATAACATAGGTCACAAGACAGACTGGAAAAGCAAGGGGCATTTGCTGTCAAACTCATATTGATCTATAGCTCTTCGGTTATAGATAATATTTTCTTACTGCACAGAACATCTATTGTTTCTACATAAAAGAAATATTGATGATATCTGGAGGAAGCCAGGTATATTAGAGGTTAGAGGAAGAGAACTTTAAATCTTGTCTTAGATATCTACTAGTTGTGTGACCCTAGACTTGTTACTTGAACCTATCTCATCACTATAGTATTTGTGATATAGTATTTATTTACTATAGTAAATTTACTATAGTAATAAGTACTATAAGTAAAAAAAGTGGTTTCTATGTACTAGTAATGACTCTTCTTTTAAATAGCTGTGCCATGCTGGCCAAGTCAGTTACCTTATAATGTTATAAGTTATGTTAATAAGTTATATTAACTTATAATGTTAATTGCCAGAGGTTAATATAAGCCTCTATTTCCTCTTTTGTAACAATATACAGTTTTTCTAGATGACCACTAAAGGTCCCATTCAGCTCTAAATAATTTGATTTGATATTCTTAATGGAAAATGTTTTGATTCACAAACATATATAGCATAGATTGAAAAAACACCAAGAATTATTATTATTATTGAAATTTTTTGTTACAGTTTCTGACTTAAAAGTTGGGATAAAACTCAATGTGTGTAGAATGGCTAAAAATATGGAAAAAAGTCTTTGGAATTCTATCAAACCATTAGTTATTTAAACAACAGCAACAAAACCATGAATAAAATTAAATGATTAATTATGCAGAAAAGATATTTTACCTAAATTTCTTATATATGTAGTTGCTTTTTCCCCTTTCTTACAATACTGTACTCACTTTCCATTTAGAAAATATCTTATTGATTGATTTTTTCTTCATTTTACTGAGATATCTTAAAACTTCACTTTAAGAAATAATAATAATGCTACAATTTATATAGTGCTTTAAAGTTTGCAACGTGAACTTTACAATTTGATTGCATTTAATTCTCCTAGCAACCTTTTAACTAAGGCCCTATTATTGTCACTGTTAAGGAGTTTGGTGGTGCATTGGATAGAAATCAAGGCCTGAAATCAGGAAGCCCTGAGTTCAAATATGGTCTTGGAGACTTACTAGCTGTATGACTCTAGGCAAATCACTTAATCTGTTTGCTTCAGTTTCCTCATCTGTAAAATAGGAAAAATAATAGCACCTAACTTCCAGAATTGTTATAAGGATCGAATAAGATAAGATTGTAAAGTGCTTAGCACAATATCTGACATATAGTAAATGTTATATATTGTTTCTTTTGTTTCTATTTTTTTTTTATTTTTTATTTTTTATTTTGCTATTGTTTCTACTATTACGATACAGTTGAGGAAACTGAGTCAAAGAGATGTAACTTGTCCAGGATCATAGAGCTAGCAAGTATTTGGGACAGACACTTCCTGTCTGTGACTTTATCACTCGAGCCTAGTAAATGCAGCTAACTGTTAACACATTAACATTGTCTGATTTCCTATACTTCTTTTGATACCTTATAACCCTCCACTTTTCTATTCAGAGAAGAAAAGTTATGTTGAAGTTCTGGTGTGTAAATATATGTATACTTTCTAAAAAAAAAAAAAACTAGAAAAACAAAATTTGAAAAACTTAAAATAGTACTTTTTGAGAACTGACAGATTAAATTATAATGGGCCTTGAAACTCTTTAAAATCTATGTGGAACATTCAAAGATATATTGTGATATCTTGATAAACATTGTTCCTAAGTTATAGAAGGGGGAGGGGAGATAATGCTCCACTTTGGAAAGTTGACATGGATGTGGAGATATTTCAGTGAACCTAATCCAGTGAAATAAAATTATCAAGCTAGAAAGGACTTTAGGGGTCATGTAGTTCAATTTCCCCAATTTTGCATATAGGAAAACCAAAAGTCAGAGACATGGGGCACATTACTAGAAGAGCTAAACCTTGTACCCATTAACCCTAATTCCTAGTACATTGCTTTTTCCTGTTCTCCTTAATTCTATTTTGGAAAATATTAAAATTTGAAAGTGCTGATGGATGTCAAACTTAATTGAACATGGATTTTTAATGAATCACCATTTTAATACAATTCTGAATTCCCCATTTTAAAAGCTTCTGGTTTTGCTTTTTATGACAGTTAAAATTTTAAATCACATGCTTTTTAGACTGCATAATATGACCATAAATAGGAGAGGCTCTTGCCACCAGATATTAACTTCTTCCAAGAAATGTGTTCCACTGTATTGGGCATGGCAATTTGTGAAGATGGCACCATCATTGTCCATTTTATCCTATCCTTGACTGTGCAAACTTCTATTATAAGACATCACCAGTTGTCCTATCTTTATACTAGTAATCAGTCTAGAAATATTTTTTAAAGGTCTTTTGATTTTCCTTTTTATTTAAAAGCAGTTTGTGTTGTTCGGAGGAATTCTTCTGTGTGGAAGAACTTTCCAAAACATTTAGAGAATTCAGTGAAAACCTAATTGGGGGGAAAGGTGGTGGTAGTATAATAAAACACTCCAAGTTAAATCTGCCAAGCTGGTTAAAGCCATGGATTTCACCCAGTGGAAGTACACTTGGCCCCTCAGGCCTTTTTTTCTCTATGGATGATTGCTTTCATAACCCTATTATAAGAAGGCCATCTATGCTACCAATGTTTTCATTCCTCTACAGACTGTATTCCTGACTCTCTTGCCAGAATTTTTTAAAAAGGCTTCTGTACAGGGTAATTTCCTCTCCTTTTAAAATTATTTTTCAGTTTCCTTCTATATGTTGTCTTCTCCTGTTAGAATAGAAACTTCTGTGGGGAGGGATTATATTTCTGTTTATATTTGTATCCTCAGTGCTTGAATCAGTACCTGGCACAGAATAAACCCTTAACATATGCTTGTTGATTTATTATGGCAGTGATAGAAAGTCTGCAGGTACTTTCTGATGATGTCAATTAGTTTTACCTGACTTATTGCCAAGTCAGGTTCAAAAGAGGGCAAATGATACTGGGAAATATCTGCGATATAAAAAGAAGCATCAACAAAACATTAAAACAAAGCAAGAATATAATAGAGTCAAAAAGATATGGCAACCATTTTGAAGCTCAAATTGAGGTAGACAGTATTTAAATAGATATCATTTTGATTTGTCTTGGGTTTTGTGCCATTATTTTCTATGTTGATGGTAAATCACTGAGTGCATGACTCAAAGTCCCTTAAAGTATAAATATATCTTAGGGAGTAAGTACTGTGGATATTATCCTGGCTTTAGAATCATGGGAATTATGTTCAAATCCTAACTCTGAGACTCAATACCTTTGTTTTATTAGACAAATAATCAGTACTCTCATTCTAAAGTGAGGGAACTATCTTAGATGACCCCAAACTTTTCCCCACAGATTGTCACTATAAATTTTACTGATTGGTTCTTTCAAAACTCTAGTGTCTGTATTCATGGATAAAGTCAGTTTAGAGCCTCTTGTTAGCCTGAGGATATAGATTTAGAGATTGGCCTAACTTAAAAATATATATATATATGTATGTAGGTATATACACATTTGAATATTCTGTACACTTTTCCTCCCAGGCTAATTGTGAGGCTGATAAATAGACAGGGGATCTAAGGACAAAGTCCAAGAAAAACATCATATTCCTTTGAGTTTAGAGATTAAGATTTTGTTCTACTTGAAAATATTATCTCTAGATTTTTAAAAAGATATTTGACTTAATTTAATTTTTAAAAATTAAAATGTATTCTTTCATTACAATGGAAAGTACACTCATCATATTACAGCTTTTAAAAAGGCCACAATGAAAACTGGGAAGAGGCCTTTAAAAGTAATCTGGTTAAATCTGACAAGCCTGAATCCTCATTTAGGATGAATTGAAAAATGAATGACTATTTCTCCTTCCTCATCACCTACTAAACTATATAAACTCTGCAGTGAAGTATAAGATAGATAATCAATCTGGGTCAGTGAGCTCATAGCTGAAACCCTCCTTCACCTAAAACTGACAACACATTATTATTTGAAGAGAAAATCTTCATGCCACTGAAGGCTAAGGACAATAGTCCTGGATATTCAGTGAGGACAGTACATTGTTTAAAGGTCATCTGAGTAATATACTTAGTTATACAGAAAGATGTTTGGTCTTAATATACTGGTCATGAATCAAAAGACTTTATGGAGGCATAAAAATAAAAAAGAGGGAAATAAACTTAGGTAGAAGTAATATTTGTGTTGCTTAAGGCATTTAGAATTTCACAGCAATATCTGTTTGACTGGTTAGGATATATATTGACCTTGTTTATCTAGAAACTTAGCCTTATAATTAATAGGATAAAATATAAACTCCTGAGCGAGGCACTAAAAGCCATTTCTAATATAGCTTCAGCCTATAATATCAGGGTTATTCTAAAATATCCTCCACACACCGTACAACCCAAACAAATGGATCTCCTTTCTTGTTTCACAAATTCTGCATTGTATTACCCATCTTGGTACCTTTACATAAGCTATCTCCTATGCCAGAAACATATTTCCCTTTTTTCAGAATCACCAACTTTTCTCCAAGACTTATCTCAAATGACTACATTAATAAAAGGCCAGCCACAATGCATAGAAATAGTAATGTATTGGATTTGGAATCAATCACATTATTTCTTTGGACCTTATTTTCCAGAATTGTGAAGGATGAGCTAAATGATTTTAAGGGTCTCTTCAATCTATGGTCTAATAATCCTATGAATGTTAATTCTTTAACTATAAGAACAACTTTGTCTTTATTTTTTTTTATTTCCATCACCTAGCACGTTTAAAAACAATACTTGGAAGGGATTGGCCACTTCACTTAATACATATAGAATTGCAAATATAATTCAACTTTTAACAGTTGCAAGCATAGAAAAGTAAATATGATAGATACATAGCCATAGATGGCAGCCCAAAGAGCTATACACAAAGTACCTGTGAGGTAGGTGTTATGTGAAGAATTAATGAAATAATGGGAGAGTGGCTGAGACATATCTTCATTCAAATCCAGTTTCTCAGGTGGAACAACTCCATTTTCTTCTCCACTCAGATAGCGCATGAATCCATCTACTGAGATCTGTCCTAAAGGAAACAAAAAGAATTTGGGAAGGATCTGTATTTATTCACTGTTAATAATGTGTCTCATCATATTGCAATTATTTGTAGAAAACTTTTTGTCTAGACAAAGGACATAAGGGCAAGTCCATAGAAAATTTGCAAATAGACCATTTAATATTCATATCATTTTCATTTTTTGTATTTACCTCCAAGCTTTACAAATAATGTCTCATCAAGCTGATCCTTTCTTTACTTCCATATAATTTAATGACTACACGCTGATCTCTGGTTTATTAAACAAATCACTATTGAGAGAGACAGACAGAGAAAAAAGAGAGAAAAGCAAGGACAGAGGATAAGATTAAAAAAAGTAGACAGAAAAAGATAGAGGGATAGTAAGAGAGTGTGTCAGTCTATGGGTCAGTTTTACATTCTTATTGTTACCCTGAAATGCTATATAAAATAGATATTTTTGCTGAAAGTGGTAGTTTTACTCTTCCCGTGTTCCTTTATTCCACTTGGTTTTATTATTGTATCTGGTGAACAGGATCAATCAATTTCATTTTCAGAATTAAAATGAAGCTAGGGGTTTTTCCACAAGACATTTTAGCCTTAGGCATAGGAAATAAATATGACACCAGTCAATTCTTTTGGGGGAAGGGGAAAATTAAGAAGTGGATAGTTTACATGAGTGAGGAGATTTAGCATTCATCCCCAGAATGATTTTAGTACAAAAGGAAAGAACATAAGCATAATAGCCAATCAACACTTTAGTTTAAAAGTTTTCACTCTGTCATTATTTTGAGATTCCTGGATGCTAATGTACAAATTTCTTAAGAATTAAAATTCATATACAATATTTCACCACAAAAGAAATCAGAAAGAAATCATAATTAGCCCATCATGACAAAGTCCTTTTCTACCCTTCCCTAACTATCTCTGAGACAGAATTAGTGGTATCATTGGCAATTGTCTATAAATATTCTTTGCAATAGGCAGAAAAAATTGTTTATTCTTGAGCATTAGAAATCATCAGTGAGTGACCAGAAGAAATGATGTTGTCTTTAGCAATACAAATCTTTTCATATGATAGACAAGCATAAAATTGCTCAAAATGGCTGATAAGTGCTTTTCTTAGTTTTCAAAGATGAATAGCAATATAGCTTCTGGCATTTTCAAGAAAAGCAAAAAGAATCACAATTATTAGTTCCTTTAATTAGAATAGATTATATTTTTAATCTGAGTTTTATAAAGGAAAATTTATAAACACTTAAAAAGGAAAATCATTTTTCCAAGAATATTTATTTAAAAATTATTTTATTTGAAAAGCTATATTTATTTTCAAATATTTTATTTGAAATGAAAGTTCATCAAAAATGAACTGAGCTAACCAAAAATAAAATGGAATGCACTAATGGGTGATGTCAGTTTTTCTTTCATGGAGATCTTTAAGCATAGCATGATGGATAATAATTTATCTGGCATTTTATAGTTGAGAGTCCTCTTATAAATTGGTTGAGTTAGGCAGGGGTTGAGGTTTTGTCCAATTCACAAATTCTGCAATTCTGTAAGCATCCTGGGCTGTCAAATTAGTGATATGAGGAGGAACAATAAAATAGTGTGATTGATTTTTTAATAAAAAATTTTGTTGAATTTTTTTCAACATTAGTTACCAAAACTAGCACCTGCTAACTGAATGCATCTCCTTCAAAGTTATATTTCAGGAAACTGTTCTCTTTTTCAAATTTTATTTTTATTGATACCTTTTGATTGTACATAATTTTTATTGCTGAATATATATAATTCCCCCTACCCAGTGGGCCATCCCTTTATCAAAGATTTCAAGAACCAAAAAAAAAAAAACAAAAACAAAAACAAAAAACAAAAAACAGTGACACAAAACCAATCAACCTATCAGCTGGATACAATGAATAGAATGCTGAATGTGGGCTCAAAGATGCTGAATGCAATTCTTGGTTCGGGTACTTACTACCCATGTGATATAGAGGATGTTAGTTATTCTTGGGGCTTTAGTTTCCTTATCTTTTTTTTTTCATTTTTTTTTTATTATTGTAGCTTTTTATTTACAAAACATATGTATGGGTAATTTTTCAACATTGACACTTGCAAAACTTTCTGTTCCAACTTTTCCCCTCTTCCCCCCATCCTCTTCCCTAGATGACAGGTAGTTCCATACATGCTAAATATGTTAAAGTATATGTTAAATCCAATATATGTATACATATTTATACAGTTATCTTGCTGCACAAGAAAAAGATCAAGAAGGAAGAAAAAAAACCTGAAAAGGAAAACAAAAATGCAAGCGGACAATAAGAGAAGGAATGGAAATGCAATGTTTTGGTCCACACTAATTTCCCATAGTTCTTTCGCTGGGTGTAGCTGGTTCTCTTCATTACAGAACAATTGGAACTGATTCGGTTCATCTCATTGGTGAAGATGTTCACGTCCACCAGAATTGATCATCAGTCCTGCTCTTTTCACTCAGCATCAGTTTATGTAAGTCTCTCCAAGCCTCTCTGTATTCATCCTGTTGGTCATTTCTTACAGAACAATAATATTCCATAACATTCATACATCACAGTTTTACCCAGCCATTCTCCAACTAATGAGCATCCATTCAATTTCCAGTTTCTAGACACTATGAAAAGAGCTGCCACAAACATTTTTGCACATACGGGTTCCTTTCCCTTCTTTAAGATCTCTTTGGGATATAAGCCAAATAGTAATACTGCTGGATCAAAGGCTATGCACAGTTTGCTAACTTTTTGAGTATAGTTCCAAATTGCTCTCCAGAATGGTTGACTCCATTCACAGTTCCACCAACAATGCATCAGTGTCCTAATTTTCCCACATCCCCTCCAACATTTGTCATTATCTTTTCTTGCCATTTTAGCCAATCTGAGAGGTGTGTAGTAGTATCTCAGAGTTGTCTTAATTTGCATTTCTCTGATCAATAGTGATTTGGAGCATCTTTTCATATGACTATAAATAGTTTCAATTTCTTCATCTGAAAATTGTCTGTTCATATCCTTTGACCATTTATCAATTGGAGAATGGCTTGATTTCTTCTAAATTTGAGTCAATTCTCTATGTATTTTGGAAATGAGGCCATTATCAGAATTTTTAACTATAAAGATGTTTTCCCAGTTTATTGCTTACCTTCCAATCTTGTCTGCATTAGTTTTGTTTGTACAAAAGCTTTTTAACTTGATATAAAATTTTCTATTTTGTGATCAATAATGATCTCTAGTTTTTCTTTGGTCATAAATTTCTTCCTCTTCCACAAGTCTGAGAGATAAACTATCCCATGTTCCTCTAATTTATTTATAATCTCATTCTTTATGCCAAGTCATGAACCCATTTTGACCTTATCTTGGTGTACAGTGTTAAGTGTGGGTCAGTTCCTAGTTTGTGCCATACTAGTTTCCAATTTTCCCAGCTGTTTTTGTCAAATAGTGATCTCTGAGTCAAAGTTTATGGTCATTTCAGTGACTCTAAGTGTATAATCATTTCACTGATACTCTTTTGTATTGAATACTTCCATAATAGAAGCTTTTAAATGTAAAATTGGCTTGTCACAAAGATGTGGGAAATTTTAAGAAAAAGAATGCAAAACCCCCCCAAAAAACTGAGGACTGCAGAATATCAGGGCTGGAAAAGAGTTCAGAGACCTGCTTTTCAGTTAAGCTCTGTCTCTACAAAAGTTATTTATTTGCATGTTGTCCCATTAGAAAGTGATCTCTCTATAGGCAGGGAGTATATTTTTGCTGTTCTTTTCATCCCAACAATTTATCATAATGCCTAGTTTATAATAAGCACTTAAAATTGTGTTGACCCACTGATTGAAAAACAGGTATTCATCAGCCACTTGTTTCTTCTTATGTAGTTAGATTAAACTCTTTTGATTTATTATCAATTCATTTTAGGGGATTCTGTAATGTTCCACTACTTGATGCAATCATTACAATATCATTTCAATGACATCACAAATTGGAAGGTTTAGAAAACTGTGAATTCTATTAGGAATCTATCCTTAGTGAGAACATTGTGCTAACTAGCATCTGTCACAATGACCAGTACAATTGGCCGCTTTTAATGATTCACTCTATATTAATAATCAGAGGATCACTAAACAAAATTATCCTTTACTGTATATTTCACAGACTTTATAAGTGTGAATTAGGCAAGGGAACTATATTCTTAGAAAAAGCTTGTAGGGAGGCATTCTATTCTAACAAATCAAAGTATTTTTTAAAAATAGTCCTCATAAGAAATGACCAACAAGATGATTTCAGAAAGGCCAGGAGATACTTACATGAACTGATGTTGAGTGAAATGAGCAGGACCAGGAGATCATTATATACTTCAACAACAATACTACATGATGATCAATTCTGATGGACGTGGTCATCTTCAGCAATGAGATGAACCAAATCGATTTCAATGGAGCAGTAATGAACTGAACCAGCTACGCCCAGCGAAAGAACTTTGGGAGATGACTAAGAACCATTAAATAGAATCCCCAATCCCTATATTTTTGCCTGCCTGCATTTTTGATCTCCTTCACAGGCTAATAGTATACTATTTCAGAGTCCAATTCTTTTTGTACAGCAAAATAACCATTTGGACATGTATACTTATTTTGTATTTAATTTATACTTTAACATAGTATTGGTATTGGTATATGTATTGGTCATCCTGCCATCTAGGGGAGGGGGTTGGGGGAAGGAGGGGAAAAATTGGAACAAAAGGTTTGGCAATCGTCAATGCTATAAAATTACCCATGCATATAACTTGTAAATAAAAAGCTATTAATTTAAAAAAAAAATAGTCCTCATACAGTATACATGGTGAGATCTTCTATTGATTGTCCTTGTCACATGAATTTTTGAATTTTTCCCATCTTGTACTTCTGATATTGATCTTCTGAATTATAAACTTTTATATTTGTTCAGATATATTTTCATCCTTTAAGACTACATTTAATATTTCACTTTGTCAAAGTCTTTTTTCAGATTTCAATTCTATTAGGGTGATAATAATACCTGTAGAACTATTGGTTGTTATGAGACTCAAATGAAATAATGAATGTAAAAAGCTTCACAAAAATTAAATTAAAGTTCTATGTAAATATCAGTTACTGCCATTGCTATTGCCATTCTATTTATTCTAACTTCACTCCACTGAAATTAATGATTAAAAAGTTAAATAGCACAGATATCCATTAGAGATTTTCTTTCAATTAGATAGATAATGTATTAATGACAAGCTCAGCATCCAGTAATTTAACCAATCCACTGTATTACCATGTCTATGTATTTCCATTTTGTGCACAAGACTAACCTAAAACACTCTTCTCTAGATGAAACCATGAAGCCTTTTTGTGATATTTATTTTTCTAGATATTTTGACAAGCATATCTTTAATATCATCTTTTAGAACTTTATGAAAAATCAAAGTCTAGCTTACTGGTCTAATAGTTTTCAGGTTTCATTCTCTTCCTATTTTTGATAATTGGTATATTTGCTTCTCTCCTTCCTTTCTGAAAAATCTGTTTTCCAGGATTTTTCAGAAACTATTGACAATGATGTAGCAATTATGTCTACTAGTTTTTTTCACTATTTCTTGCCATGTGCTGAGATTTAGTTTTACTTTGCTTAGTAACTTGGATTCACCAAAATCAGGTGGATAGTTTTTTACTATCTCTTCATGGATCTTGGATTTCAATTTCTTATTAACTATTTTTGTTCATTCCCCCACCTAGATTATTCCTTTTTGACAGAAGAAACAGAAAAAAAAAAAGTAAGAGTCCAGGAGTTCTGCCTTCTTTCCATCAACCAGTACTGTTATCTAAACCATCAGGAGAAATGCTCTTATCCTTTCATTAGTTCTCTTTTCCCCAGGTTTAGAACTCCACCCAACTTCCACAGGACTGTACAATACCATTATATTAATGACCTAGCTTACTCTGTATTCCCTCTTTGGTACAAATCTTTATAAAATTTATGGCTAATAAGTTCTCTGTGTCCATGTGAATGTCTTTATATCATTATCCCTTTTCTTTCTTATTAAAATGATTTTTTCAAATCTTTAAAATTTCATTTCTCAGAGCTTCCTCTTTCTCCTGGATGTAGCATTTTTATCCATGGATGATGGTAAGAAAGATGATAAATAAAGTAACTTTGGTAGTGACTATGGCCATAACTCTAGGCGGTTGCATAGAGTGAAACTATATACTTAGAAATTATTAGAAGTCATACAACAAGATCATAGATTTGGAGCTAGAATGGACCTTAGAGGTCATCTAGTTCAAACCATTAACTTAAAAGATGAGAAATGAAGGACAAGAGAGATTAAGTTGTTCAATATCACAGAGCAGGTTTCTGAAACAGCATGAATTCTAAAGTGAATTAGACTTGGCCTTTCTAACTCTAAACTAGCATTCTAACCATGGTGATACCTTTACTTAATGAATTGACTATAAGATAATGAAATCATACAGACCTCTAGGGATCAGTTTCTTATTGATATAAGCTGATATTTAACATAAGTTCTATTTGTTTCCTTTGATATACAATTAAACATTTTCTTTTCTAAATTTGTGAATTGTGTCCTTGTAAGGGCTGGTGTTTTATAATTGGTTCAACTTCTGAACAAGGGCAACAAGCCAGTTATGTGAGAAGTTCCCACCCTAGTGCTCTGTGTCCTCTGAGAGCCTGTGACATGAGGGTTACATGAGGTTGCATTCCCTCTTTTAGCAACTACAATGCACTATAACATATGAACTTCAAGTTCTCTATTCATCTTTTAAAATATAAGTCAACTAAAATTCTTCTTCATTTTTTAAAAAAAATTGTTGCCTAGGTTTATCCTCCCCACCTTATACTTTTGCTGTTACTATTTGGAATCTAAGAGGAAAATGTTACATTTTATTCTTAAATTCCATCTCGTAAAGTAGACAGAATGCTGGCCTTGGCATCAGAATGATGTTCAAGTGAGTTCAGTGAGTTCAAGTCTTTATTCTGATAAATGTGTGAGCAGACATAAAGTACTTAACTTGCCCCCCCTTTCCCAACGACCCTAGGCAAATCCTTAAAACTATAAGACAGATGAATTGTCATTCTTTATCGTGAATGGAATTTTTATAGGGAGAGAACCCCAATCTGATACAAATACAAAACCTTCTTTTCCTCTCTCCCAAATGATGTCATTTGTTCCAGTCTATTCAAATATTTTGGATCTCAGTTTTGACATTCAGTTGTTACCTCTTCTATTTGTGTTAACTATAAATTTTAGGAACATATCTTTTTGTCATTGAACTAAAGCCCAGTTTCCTCTTGCATAAAATTTAAATGTTTGTACTATCTACTTCACCTATTATTTGACTTGTAAGCTTCATTGGAATAAGAAATTCCCAGGTAAGAGAATTCTTTATACCAATTAAGTAAGTATATCTATGTATTATATAATATTATGAAAACCTGTCTAGCATCTTGTTGGATGGTATCAGGGGCCCTCAAACTATGGCCGTGGGCCAGATGCAGCAGCTGAGGACGATTATCCCCCTCACCCAGTGCTATGAAGTTTCTTTATTTAAAGGCCCACAAAGCAAAGTTTTTGTTTTTACTATAGTCTAGCCCTCCAACAATCTGAGGGACAGTGAACTGGCCCCCTATTTAAAAAGTTTGAGGACCCCTGTAATGTAGTAATGAAATAAAATGAAGTTAGCATAATAAAATAGATATTATGCAAGAACCTGGAGTCAAAAAGATGTGAATTTAAATTCCACTTTTTTATACTTATTAGCTTTGTGATCATAGGTAAGTCTTTTAAATTTTTTGAGTCATTTTCTTCATCTGTACTTTTGGGTACTTTGGGGTGTTATAAGGCTCAAATCTCTATTTTTAAAAAAAACATATCAAGCACTTTCCAATTTTTACAGTGCTATTCAGTGTGTCTTTAAAGTCTTGATGAAATTTTAAATTTGCACTAAGATTTTGGGGACAACTGATATAAATATAATTTATTGGAACAAATTTGAGTTTTATTATAAAATATTTTTAAAAATTTTCTTTTATCTCTTGAATCTAAAATCTTTCCCCAAGAGACCACATAAAAATGTCAATTTTATTTAGATTTTTTGCTTCTTTTAATTATTTTCCAAATAATCAAAATAGTACTTTATGTCTAAGTAGAGCCATCTGGGTAAAGAAATTCAAATATATTATTATCTATCGTGGAAAGTGACAATTAAAAAAAGGATAAAGGAAATTTTTAGAAAAAAAAAGTTGGATTTTTCCATTTTCCATTTCCATTTTTCCATTTTTGTTGTACTAATCTTCATTAATATTTCACTTCGATTTGCATCACCCTTTGTTCTAGAGAAGCAGGAGGAAAAAAGCAACATCTACTCTGATTAAATATATTTAATATATTTAAAATATTCCTACATAATGTCAAAAAATGTATGGATGAAATATGTTTACTTAAATTCAGGTATTTTTTTTCCCTCAAGAATCACAAAATTTTTTTGTCATCTATGGCAGAGTTTAAAAACAAATTAAGGGATAGTTCCATAAAGTCTTGCAATGTGTATTTATTTGTAAACTCATCAATAAATCATTTAACCAAATATCTCTAGGGGAGGAAATCCACCAAATTAGAATAAAAGGAATGGCCTCATATGATGAATTTAAAAAAAAAATTTAAAATGAGGACAAAGAACAATTAAGAAAATGACCATAAGTGAGTATAAAACCACAGATCAGTCCATTATTACAAAATGAACAAATAGAGGATTTATACCACAAAAAGACATATAAATCAAACTCCATATGAAAAGCCCAAGACCAATAAATGGAAAAACAATCAATTGCCAGAAGTGTTCAGTTTCTACTTTATCAGAGGTAAGATGATCACTCAGGAATCCATTAACAAAAAGACACTATGACTTTATGGAAATGAAGCCTTTTGAAATAAAACTTTTCTCCTAGAGAACAAGGGAATATAATAAGTTACCAATAAATCAATTTTTTTGATCCATGTGCCTCTACAACTGAATACATTGATGATATTATTAATCAAAATGTATTGTTCTATCTACAAAAATTATAGGATCTTTTAAAGTTATTTCAAAGTACTTTCTAATTTATAATGTGTAGTTTCAGAGAGTTTGGAATTAATTAAATTCTATACCCTAGATTAAATTAGTAGGAACATCATTTTTTCAAATTATTAGAAAAAATAACTCATATTCACTTTATGAGTCAAAAGAAAGAATGGATGAATGAATGAACAAAAAGCTTTTAATTAAAGGCTTACTATATATCAAGCACTGTACTAAGGATTGCAGATAGTAAATAGAAAAGTAAAACAGTTCCTATCACAAAGATTCAAAAGTGGTGAACAGAACAACAAAACAATTTACTGAATGCTCTCTTTTTGGAGACAGTTTCTTAAGAATATAAAATTTGAAAAGGGAAAATCAATGATATCCAAAGTTTTTAATTATAATTTACAAATTATTTACTAATATTGCAGTAACAATTGAGACATGGAAATATCGATGAAAATCTGAAGCAGGATGGTGACAGTAGAAATGGAAGGGTAGAGATAAGAAAGGTAATATGGAGGTAGAATATGTAGATTCCATAATTGATTGGTTATGAAAGTGAGCAAGAAAAAAAAGAGTAAAATATAATCTCAAGATTTCAAATATGGAAGACTTGGAGAATAATGATGCAACTGACAAGAAATAGCAAAGTTGAAAAGGAACAGATATTAGAGAAAACAATAATAAGCTCTATATAGAATTTATTGAATTTGGATTTATAGGGACATTCACATGGAACTGTACTGAAGGCATCTATATATATACATATAGATATGCGAGTCCAGAGCTCAGAATTCAGGTCAGAGATAAAGTCATAAATAACATTCATAAATTAGTAAGTAAAATGGACCTTAGAGGTGAACTTTCACCCAGCAATATCCACAAGGATGTTTCTTTCCCAAAGTGATCAGGGAAAAAAGTAAAAAAATATTTTATATATTCTGAAATATGTATAGCAGCTATCTTTGTTATAGCAAAGAATGAGAAATCGAAAGGATGCCCATCAACTGGGAAATGGCTAAAAAATGTTGTGATATGTCACTATGATGGGGTAGTACTGTGCTGTAAGAAATGATGAGCTGGTTGATTTTAGAAAAACACAAACTTGCCTGAAATATTGAAAAGTGAAATGAGAAGAATCAAGAGAATTTTGTATACAGCAACAGGAAAATTGTTCAGAGAATAATTGTGAATGATCAAACTATTCTGAGGATTATACATACTCAAATTAACCAAAGAGGACCTATGAAGAAAAATGCTATCTACCTTCAAAGAAAGAATGGATAAATAGAAGCATGCATAGTATGGTTTTAAAAAAAAAAAAAAATATATATATATATATATATATATATATATATATCTGTCAAATGGTGGCATTCTTCTTTAATGTGGAATAAAGAGGGAGGAAGAGAGAAAGTTTGGAACTTAAAACATAATTAAAAAGTTAAATTAATTAAAAATAAATAAAAGTTCATTGATACTATTCTCCCCAAAAAAGAAGATTAATAAGAGAGGTTTTATTTTAGAAGAATGATCCAGGAGGGTGCAATCTTTAATTGAAGGGTAAGGATATCATTTCTATACTACCATCAAGAATAGAGTGTACAATGATTTTGAGAAGTTTAGAGAAATAAAGAAGGGGAATTTATGGGAACTAACATTCCATGTTCTTAACCAACAAGGTCAGCAAAGTAATAATGTCAGTAAAGAAAAATCATCTATTATAAGTGAAGAGGGTGAGATGCAGTAACAAGAGAGAAAAGATTTAGAAGTCTATGGGAGATAATATGAAAAAAATTTAAAAAGCAGAATAAAAGGACTTTTCTTGAGCAATGTTGGGGACAGTTTATTCATGAGATATAGAAGAATCAACTACATTGCATGTAAGCTTCCTTTGAGTAGGGATTCCTTCATTCTTTGTATCTCTATTGCCTAATGCAGAATCTTGTATCTAATAAGTGCTTAATAAATATCTGTTGACCGACTGCATCCTAATCAAGTAGTCACCATAAATTCATAAGGAATACATAAGGATAATAATAGCTTATATTTCTAAGTTTGGGTAAATATTCTCTGTGCTTAATCTGTACGCCATCATATATAATATTCACATTTTAGAGCAGTTTGCAAACAGAGTACCCACCTGCTAGTTAAAAAAAAAAAAAAAAGCATAGTTTAGATGTGAATCTTACTTTTAATACAAAACATAGGGTTCAATTGCATAAACTTTTCCTTTATAAATCTCATGAAAAATCTAGATTTACAGTTGACTATGTGATCTTAGAGAAGTCACAGTGTTCTCTGAGTCTGATTTTCCTTCTTTGTAAAATGAAAGGGTTAGCCTAAAATGGAGACAGAAATATTTACATTACTTATTTCCCTGAGTGGTTGTAGGGAACGCATTGTTTAAACATTAAAGAATTACATAAATATAAGTTATTAGTATAATTTTTATAACTAGATATTTTATAAGATCTCTTCCATTTCTAGAGAAAAGCTGATTGTTTTGAGTGGTCATATATTTCAGAAGACAAGCAGCTAAATTAAACAAATGTGAATCCCTGGAATTAAATTGTGAAACATCAAATTGCAGTTAAAAATGACACTCCAATTTTCTAGGATAAAATCAAGAATAACAGAAGCTAAGTTCAAAAGTAGAAAGCCAGCTGACAGGGACTAAAAATACAGTTTCTTTTCCATGTGTTATTAATAAAAGATTAGTATGCACCCAACTGGAGATGTCATTCACATAGTGAGATAGATAAAAAGATCTGTAAAAAATACATATTATTTGAGTCACTTGGAACTAAAGTAAGAAAAATATTATAAGAAGGTCCATTGGGAATGGGGGAAGTACCACATTATCAGGCTTTTCTGGTCAAGAACATGTACTCATATTTCATCAAAAATAAACTTTTTACAAAAGAAAAATAAATCCAACCCTTTTTGTAGAGAACTCTCCTTAATAATACCACAAAATAGAAAATGTGAGGCCAAATAAGGCCCCATTAGGAATTTAAATGTCCTTAGCATTCTTTTGTGGTATCTTCATCTCAATGAATTTTTCAAATGTCATACCGATTTGAAAAAAAAAAATCGCCATAGCCTGATGTCCGACTCTTCCTCCTTTATCAGCATACACTGAATTGAATATACTGTTCTGAAGCCATGATGAAGCTACCATAGCCACAAAGTTCTGAAATCAAGTAGTATGACACAATGAGGTTCTGCTACCTTGCCATTATTTATTGCAAAATGGATGCAGCAAAAAAAAAAAAAAAAAAAAAAGTAGGATATGTAGGAGACAGCTACAAATTTCCACCTTGCCATTAGCCTCCCTCCTTCCACTCTCTAGTCTCTTCTGGTATAGGTATGACCTTTCTTTCAATTTCTACAAAGACAGAAATCAGAGCTTTCATTTAGAATTGTCAGATTCAGATCAGATATCTACCCAAGCCAGAGGTGGGCCAACCATTATTATGTCAGATGTCTCTCTGTCTCTCTCTGAATCTCTGTCTCTATCTCCCCTCTGCCCCCCAGACAACATGGTATTCATATTTATTAATTTTTTTTTTTAAAGATAAAGCACATCTTCATTTCTTTGAACAAATAGTAGCACTCACCTGTAATTTCTGTTACTGAGCTGAGGCTGAAGTCTTTAAGTTGTAGAATCCTGAGCTGCAAAAAGGCTAACATCAATCACATGTCCACTGGACAAACATGGTGAACTTCTAGAAATAGGGAGCCCACCAGTGCAAACCAGCCCAGGACAGAAATGAATCAGGTCAAAGCTTCAGCTTCCATGAGGATAAAGAATGGGATTGGACTAGAAGTGGCTTTGACCCTTCTACACTTAAAATTCCAAAGCCTCAGTTTCTCAGATACAAAAAGCAGTTAGAACAGGTAATTTCTACATTATATCTTATAGATACATCTTATATGTAAGATATGATATATCTTTTATATCCTATATCTTAAGCTATATCTTACATCTAAAATACTCTGACTTTATGACATAAAGCATATTTTTATTATATTAAAAGAAATATACATTTACTCTGACCCTGTGATCATATATTGCAGGTTAGATATATATATAGAGAGATACATATCTATTTATCAAGAAAATAGGATATTAGTTAAGTACAACAGTAAATAAACATTTTATTAAAAATGCAAAACGGCCTATTTGATCTTGATTTTCACAACTTTCCCTGGCCTATAGAAAGTTATCTCTATGTCTCTAATATATCATACAATCACATGCCTCTTACCTTTTTTAAAGGCAAACCTTAATAATACAGACAATTATTAAGAAGACAAAAAGTGATTTTCCTAAGTCTAAATTTGATCATATTATTCTACCTCTCTTTGCCAATAAGTTCCAATGGCTCCTTATTACCTCTGGAATCAAAGTTTTGTCTCAGTTATTTAAACCCCATTCACAACTTAATCTACTTCTAGTCTTTTTCCATTTAATTTCCCTTAACTTACACTAAAATACACTGGTTTTATACCTGTTTTTTCCACACTACACTCAAAATAGTATTAGATTTTGGAGTCAAATGACATGGATTGAATCCCAGACCTGTTATTTATCATTTAACTCTATATTTCATTTGCCTTTTATGTAAAATGGAGTGGGCTAGATAATCTCTTGATTCCCCACCATGTCTAAACCTGTGTTCTAAACCTTGGATTATTTAAATATCTTTACTTTCTATATCATGCAGTGAAGCTAGATTGGAGCAATGATTAAAAAAAAAAGGGAAATTTCATTCAAAATGAGACACTGGGAATTCTTGAGATGATATGAACATTAATAATTAAGAAATATTTTTTGTGCTCTGAATATGCTTTTTGCCAAAACAGTTACCTTATGTATCATAAATCTGAAAAAAAAAAAAAAACAGTATTTGGCTTTTCTTCTTTTTTTTTTAAATAAAAAAGCATTTCTTAATCAAGTCAAATAGAATAATACTCCCTCCTGCTGGATCTTCCATATCAAAGAAAACATTATAGCATGCCTCTAGGACTCCTTCATTTAGCAGTCTATTTACTATAGTTAAATATTCAGAAAAATTAAATGAAATATTTAAAAGAAAGGGAGAACGTTGGGTATGGAAACAAGATAATAAAATAATACACACATAATTTTAACATTTTGAGAGGGACTACATTTTTTGAAAAATATAAGAACAACCACATGGATTCATATCCACAGTCCACTGAACTCAGTATTGACTGACTAGTGGCATCTAGGCAATGATGAGTATAAGGGCATGTCTGTCTTTTTTGATATAAATTTTAAGTGATTAGGGATTATTTGAATATACTAGTTATTATTATTATGGAGTTCTAAGTTTGTGGAACCTTAAATAAGTAAAAAAGTTACTTAATACTTTAGCCTCCTTATCTGTAAAATAAAAAAGTTATAGTAAAAAAAAAAAATCTCTAAAATTTTTTCCAGTACAGAATGGGAAAGTTTCTGTGGATTTTTTTTTCATACCTATAGAAACTCTTAAGTATTATACAATTTTTATTGTTATTACCTGCTCACTAAAGTAGTGTTATAGTTTCTCCTTTAACTTTGCTTTCTGATATTAATCTGGAAATCTATCTCATCTAAGTTTCATATAAACATCTCACCCATTCTTAAATAACCAAAAGAATTTGACTTATTCATTCTAGTAGTCCAGAATTTGGTGAATAAACCTACCTATTTATTGCATATGTGTCATTAATTTATCACTTTTTATTTAACAAAACATTCAATTAAACAAATATTTATTAGAGGGCTACAATATGGATGACTCTGTCCTAGGTACTGGGAATATAAAGAAGAAAAAAAAAGTCATGATTCCTGACTTCCCTATAGGAGTTTATAATGCAAATGGGTAAGTATGACAAACACACAATGATTGTGGCACAAGTCTGAACTTGACAAGTGCAATAATAAAAACGCAGTTGGCATTTAAACATTTTTTATTTCTCTATTATTTTCTGACACAATTTGATAATAATACCCATTCCAACAGCAATGCTACTAATATCTTTGAAGCATAATTAGACAGTATTACTTATCCTATATTGATTGATTGATCAAGGACTAACAGAAAATTGCATAGTACAATTGAAAGAGCATGATTTTTAGAGTCAAAAAGTCTCAATTTAAATTTTACCTCTACAACTCTACAACAGTTCTCTCCATATATATAGTCACAATTCATTTTACTATATATAAAATACTTTACCTCCTTGTGCCTCAGTTTATCTATAAAATAAGATTTAAAAAAGGGTGATAGTTATAAGTAGAAAGAATGAGACAAATATGGGAGGTTTTAGGGAGGCAGAAATGACAAAATTTGACAACTGGTTAGATATGTGGAGTAAGCGTGGAAGAAACAGATAATATTAAGATTACTAACTTGGGTGCCTGTTAGAATGGCAATAAACTCAACAGAAATGACATTTCAGATGAGCAATAGCTATTGTTTTGGACATCTTGAGTATGAGATATTTATGAAATTCCAGTTTTAGATGTTTGGTAGGCACTTGATATGTCATGGGAGCTCAGGACAGATATTGTAACATATTTAGCACTAATTCTGTTCCAGGGCTATAGTCCCAAATTAGGAGTCCCCTTTTGAAAATTTCAAACTCAAGATTCCATTGTCATGTGAAACTTAATTGAATCAAAACAGATGTCATCTTTTATTCTAAATCTACCCCAATTTCTATTGACTTTTACAGTCAATAGCACTAACCTTTAGTTAACAGAAGAATTGATGTTATCCTTGAATCCTTACTTTTGCTTACCTCATCTATTCAATCAGTTTTTATATCTAGTCTTTTTTCCCTCCAAACCAGCTCTTAAATAATTTCCCTTATCTCTATCCACATAATCACCACTTGAGCTCAGAAACACATTATTTGGCAGTGACTATAGTAATAATCTGCTGTCTTCTTCCTCTCTAAAGTATCCATCTCTTCTACTCCATAGATCTGACAAAATGATTTTCCTAATGCACAGATGTGACCATGTCACTTCCCTATTCAATCAATTCCAGTGATTCCCTATTAGATGTAAGAACATACATAAATTCTGAATGGTATTAAAGATACTTCAAAATCTACATCTAATCAACATTGCCTATTTTTTCATATACCATTCCTACTCATGAACTCTGCTTCTCAATCTGTGTTTCTTATTATTTTTTATCCACAGTATTCCATTTTCCATTTCTAAACTTGTGTAATTGCCAATCCCCAATATATCCAGAACACCCCCACCTCTCAAATCCCTTGTTTCCTTCGAGAATTAACTTAAGCTAGGGCAGCTAGGTGGCCCCATGGGTAGAACACCAGACCTGAAATCAGGAGACCTGAGTTAAAATCTTGTCTCAGAAACTTAACACTTCCTGGTTGTGTGATCCTAGGTAAGTCACTTAACACCAAATGCCTTAGCAAAAAACAAAACAAAATAAAACAAACAAACAAACAAAAAAAAACAAACAACTAACTCAAGTACCATTTTCTACAAGGCTTTTCAGTGCCCACCCAATTGACATTCCCAAAGATCGACTGTACATGCTATCTTTCTCCAGTACAAAATCTTTGATAGCAGAGGCTGTTTTGTTTTTGTACTTATTTGTATTCCCTAGGACCTACAATACTATCTGGCATATTGTAGGCATTTAATAAATGTTCACTGATTCATTATCTCTAAGGGCTTACTCAAGTGGTTGACAAAACACACCATCTTAATTTGTTCTCCTTAAGTACTTGAGGAGAATTTTTCAAATCAGACAAGGATGGGTGGGACTGTGTCTTTAGTCTTCTTAAGGATGTCCTCCTGCTCCTACTATTATCCTAAATTGATATGGGCTTGTGGGAGAAAATCCCCATATAGGCTATATTATAATGTGCTTATGTAATTATTTAAAATATATCTAAGTGTAAGTATTTTAAAATGAGTCTATTTTCTTCTATCATTTTCCCTTGGTACTTTAAGGAGAACACACTTAATGAGAAGTACTTCACATTATAATTATTATAATTATGTTTGTACCATGAGAAAGAAATAATGACCCATTATCAAAAGTTATTCTTTAAATAGAATTTATGGCTTCTGAATAGCTCCAGAGGGGGGCCCTTACCTGTTTAGTACTTGTCTGTACCAGAATATACTGTTTTCTAGGAAATGTCCCCAAACCCTAACATGTGATTATTCCATAGATGTTTCTGAAAGTTAATAGGAAGCAGTAGGAATCAAGAGTTTTAATACAGTCGCAATTCAATAGGGAGAAATACATTAATGTTTGCAAACAAAATGTTTCTAACAACCCAACTTTATCTTGGAAGAAAAAATAAGAAAATAAACAAGAACTAAGGGGAAAGGTTTTATGAATTTCACTTTAGAAATCAAAATAACATAGTAAGAGTATGTTTGCTGTCCCTTGATTTCAATGATATTTGAAATTCCTGATGAAGAAACTTAATCAACCATGGCAGCTCAGCACCTTTTCTGAAATAAAAAAATTGCATAGTACATTGAGTTTAAGTAAGGATAAGTGACTTATTCAGAGTTTCACTGCCAAGACAGAGCCCAAGACAGGCCTTGAATCAAGGTCTTTAAGAAATCAGCTCTCTATCCATTATGCATGACATGCTGTCTCTTGGACAAAGTTATCATGTAGAAAAAGGGTAAGGGGCAATGGGAAAGGGTCATAGAAATCAAAATTAGAGCTAAATATTGGTAAATGTAAGCATTTGCACAGTGCTATTGGAGTGACCATCCAAAAGACCTTTAATGACACTCTATGTGTGACCTGAGGTAATGCACATACTCTCTGAGCTTTACATTCTTTAATTGTAACATGGAGGCAATATTACTATAGTACCTATTTAGATTAGCAACAGAAACAACCTTGATATTGCACTTGAATATACTGAAGAAGATTTAGATGGGAAAAAAAGGAACAAAAGAGATATTTGGGAAATATTTTACCAACTTCTCCTAGAGGCCTGATGCAGTAGACATAGAAGATTTACATTACTCAGATATTTGTAGGAATCCTTTTTTTTCCCTGACAATCAAAGTAACTGATAATTTCTTTACCTGTTTTCATGATAACCTCATCCTTAAAAAGAGGAAACAACTAAGGGAAAATTATATTCTGAATCTACTTCTTATCAAAAAGGAGAAACTAGTTGGCAGGGTGAAAATGGCCCTCATTATTAGTTGTTTTTTTTTTTTTTTTTTTTTTTTGTGACAGAGGAGAGGAAACTTTCATGGGTTCAGAGAAAAATATAGTACTTATGGTTAAAATTTTCCTAGAGAAGTCATCACAGGAGGGATATAAAACTCTCAAGCATGCAATTCTGAAGCCACAAAGGGAAAGATTTTGCAACATAGAGAAAAAGAAGAGTCATCTACAGAAAGTGATATGGCTCTAGAGGAGTTTTAATGATCAAATTGGATTTTTTTTTTTTTTTTGAATGACATATTTGGGACAAGGAAGCAAGAGGGGCTAATAGAGCATGAGTACATCAAGGTCCTATAGCAAAATTGTCAGTGCTAAAGATCTGAATCAGCTGACACGGTAGAGGAAAATGAATCCACAAACAAACATTTATTAAACAAATAATATGTGCCAGGCACTGTGCTAAACATTAGGGATGTCAACAAGAGAAAAAAATAATCCCTGCTCTCAAAGAGTTCACATTCCAATGAGGAGAGGAGCTAAAGAGAGACAAAAGATGGTGCTAATTAATTTTTTCCTTTTTAATTGGGGGACAGGGAAAAGTCAAGGGACGGATGAGATAGCTATTTGAAGCAGACAGGACAGTAATGATTGACAAAAGAGTGCAGGCAGAGTGCTTCCCTATTCTCTCAATCTCCACCTCCTATAAATCACCAGCTTGGAAAGAACAAGGCACAAATGCCTAATAGCAAATTAATACTTAAGATAAGTAAAAAAAAAAAAAAAAAATACTAAGAGAGCATTTAGCTGCCCAAATAAATATGTTTAGTTCCTGAATAAAGTGGTATATGTGATTTGTTAAATCATGGTCAGTGATCTTTGCAAGTTCCTGGAAAATAGGAAGGATTCTCAAGAAAGGCAAATGTTTTGATTTTCTAAAAAAGGTAAGAGAAAAACACTTGCAAACCACAGCTCCATATGCTTGATTTTAATATTTTCCAAAAATTTAGCTATAAAATAAAATGTTGACAAATAAATCAATATGGCTTCATCAAGAACTTTGGATGTTGATAGAGTTTCTAGAATAGAAGAGCAGGGTAATGATATAGTTTAACTTGCTTTTAGGAGAATATTTCACTCAAGTGTTGCAATTTATTTATTTATTACATATTTTTTTAATGAAATAAAACTAGCATTTCCACTACATAGTACTAAAAAATATGATTGCACAGGAAATTGAAAATCTATTTTGTACAACTTGCTATTCCTTTTAGAGATATAATTTATTATATAACTTTTTTTCTTCCCTTACCTAACCCCAATTCTCCAAGAGATAGCTATCATTAGATATAAATATGTGTGTGTTGTGTGTGTGTGAATGTAAATAGAATTTACATTCTAAATGTAATTCTATTTGTCATTTCTTTTTTGGGATGTAGAGAACCTCTTTCTTCACATGTCCTATGTAGCTAATTTGGGTATTGATAATAATCAAAATGACTTAGTTACTCAAAGTTGTTCTTAAAACAACTTTGTTTCATTATGCAATATTCTCTTAGTTCTACTAATTTCTCTCTTCATTATTTTGTACAAGTTTATCCATGTTCTTCTAAGAATACCAAGCTCATCATTTCTTATATCATAGTAATATTTCATCACAATCATATACCACAATATGCTCAGCCATTCTCCAATGAATGAGCATCCCTGTAATCTCCTGTTTTCCTGTTCACAAAGAGAGCTGCTATAAATAATTTAGAAAATATAGGTCCTTCTATGTCTAAAAGGCTACAAAATTTTGCATATCCTTTAAACCAGAAGTTTTACTATTGGGTCTGAACCTCAAAGAGATCACCAAAGAGAGAAAAGACCCCACATGTGCAAAAATCTTTGAAGGAATTGGAAATTAAGGGGATATCCATCAATGGAGGAATAGCTGAGTAAGTTATAGTATATGACTATATGGAATATTATTGTTATATAGGAAATGAAGCAGGTTGATTTAAAAAAAACCTAGAAAGGGAACCAATGTTGCATTAAGTAAGCACAACAACACTGTACATAGTAACATCAAGATGATCTGATGATCAACTATGATAGATTTGACTCTTCTCAGCAATACAATAATCCAGATAATTCCAATAGACTTGGGATGAAAAGTACCATCTGAATTTAGAGAGAAATTAGGGAGACTGGACCAAAGTGTACTATTTCCACCTTTATTTATTGGTTTGTTTGTTTGTTTTTTCTCATAGTTTTTTTCCCTTTTCGTCTGATTTTTCTTACACAACATGACAAATACAAAAAGTTTAAAGGGACTATATATCCATATATGTTAAACTATATCATATTGCTTGCTTTGGGGAGAGGAGGAAAATTTTGCAACACAAAGTCTTACAAAAATGAATGTCAAAAACTATGTTTACATCTAGTTGGAAAAATAAAATACTATTGAGGGAGAAAATAAAGTATAGGTTCTTTTCCTTTTTCTCTAATAATTTTTGAAAATATACCAAGTTGTATATAATATTACTTTTGCAGAGAAAATGGAAACAATACTATAATTGGCTGGATTCTAAATTGACTAAATGGCCAGAACCCGAGTATAGTCAGTAATGATTATGTCAATTTGGAATGAGGTTTCTAATGAAGAGGCCCAGAGAATTATATTTGGCCATGTGCAATTTAATATTTTTGTCAATCATGTGAATGACATCAGTGGTAAATATAAAGATGGCATGAAGTCAAGAATGATAGCTAACACATTTCATATTTTGTCAAAGTATTGTGACAAACTAGAACAATGAGCTTAATTTAAGAAGGTGAAAAATCTTAGATTTGTGTTTAAAAAAATTCAAAAGGACAAATTAAGGGAAACATAGTTAGACAGCAGTTGATTTGCAAAATATTTGGAGGATTTAATGAAATTAAAAGAGCTCCAAATGAATCACATAATGATGGAAGCCAAGAAAGTCAAAGAAACCATCACTGTTGTTTAGTCATTTTCAGTCATGTCTGATTCCTTATGACCCCATTTGGGGACTTCTTGGTAAAGATATTGGAATGGCTTTCCATTTCTTTCTCCATCTCATTTTACAGATGAGAAAACTGAGGTAAAGAGGTTGCACAAGATCACATAGCTAAGTAAGTGTCTGAAGACAAATTTGAATTCTGGTTTTTCTGACCAGGCCCATTGTTCTAGCCCTTGCCATCACCTAGCTGCCCAAAGCAACTATTGTATGTATTAAAGGAGATCTAATGTTTAAGGCTAGAGAAGTTGCTGTCAAACTATTTTCTGCTTTGTTACACCATATCTGAGGTATTGTGTTCACTTCTAGGTATCCCATTTTAGGAAGACACTGATAAACTAGAAAGTGTTTAGAAAGAATGTAATAGGGATATCAAAGGAGTTAAGGACCATGCCATTTGAAAATCAGTTAAAGAAACAGGGAACAATGTCTAATAGCAAATTGATACCCAAGCTGAATAATAAAATACTAAGAAAGCCCTTAGTGAATGAAAACACTATTTTTAGTTCCTAAATAAACTGGCATGTGTGATTTATTGAACCACAGCCTGATCTTGGAAAGTTCCTAGAAAATAGGAAGGGTGCTTAAGAGAGGCAGATGTTTTAATTAAAAAAAAAGAAAGGTAAGAGAAAAAACATTTGCAAACCAGAATTCAGAAGAAAAGTCTCAAGGGGAACGTGATAGCTGCCTTCAAAAATGTGAAGGGCTCTCATGTGGAAGAGGGATTAAGATTGTCTGCCTTGTATTCAGAGGCCAGAATTAGGAGTAAAGGGTAAAAAAGAAGCAAATTCAGAGTTAATGTTGGGAAAAGCTTCCAGACAATTAGACCTATCTAAACGTGAAATGAGATTCCTGGGGAGAGGGTAAATAATTCCTCCCTTAAGGTCTTTAAGCAAGGCTGAATAACCAGTTGGTGATTCCACAGAGGATTTTTTTTTTTTTAAGTATCGCTTAGAATAGTTGGCTTCCAAGATATCTTCTTACTCTTGAAATTCTGTGATCTAGATTATACAATTTCTATTATTATAGAATCTCACAGAGTTGTTCTGGGGAAAACACATTATAATTATCTAAAGAGAAAATACAGGTAACTAGATAGCACATTAGATAGCATGCTTGATATTGAGTCAAAAAGAATAGAGTCAGAATCCAGTCTCAGATACTCATTATATGTGTCTGTCTTCCTAGGCAGGATATTTAACCTTTCTCATCGTTGGTTTCTCCCTCTATAAAATGGGGAAAGTAATAGCCCCTAATTCCCAGGATAAGTGCTTTCTAAACTTAGATATTATATAAGAGCTTTTATTGAGAAATGTGACTTACGAGTGTTGCCTTCTTTAGCTGAGATTATTAACATTATGTTCCTCTTTGGATTAAGGAATATAGGAAAATAATCTTAAAATGCAAATACATGGACCTGTAGTGATTAACACACTAAGCTATTATCAACAATGTGGGAAAAAAATTTTTTTTAAATCAAATGCTTCCTAGGATAGAAAGGTTATAAAGAATGGCAAAGAGAAATATAAATTTTGTAAAGGCAGAAACAAGAAATATTTGGAGCATGGGGTCCCTGGGAAAGACTCAGAGGGATTGACACAATAGGACATATTGCGAACCAGACAGCAGCAAGAAGATATTAGCCACATTGTGAGAAGGAACATTAAAGAAAAGAATGAACCTTAAAGTTTAGGTTGGAGAACAAACTTCATGACTTCATAAGCAAATACTATACTCTGGATGGAAAAAAAAAATGATGAAGATTTAGAATAATAGACCAAACAGTAGAATATGTCATCAAACCTATGAAATTCATTTTTTACTGTAGAAATCTGATTTAAAGTCAGTTTAAGCCCACAGCTTATATCTTGTCATCCTGAAGATTTTTTCCTACTTCATATCAGCTGTATTTTGAAAATGACTTAAAGTAACAGCCTATAAATTAAAATTTATAATTCATTAGAAATTTATTGTACAATATGCAAGGCATTATGATACTTTTAGGGACTATTTCCCAGAGATGAAAGTTGATACAATTCCAGCCCCCGAGGAACTTATAGTATAATTAAGGGGATTTATTTTTCCATTTGTATCCCTTTTGTATATTTGTATATATCCAATATGCTTTGTATATTGGAGGTACCCAATAACTGCTTATTTAATCTTGAATGAATGAGTAAAAAAATCAAATTTTCAAATAAGTATGATGCAAGGTAGGTTCCAAAACCCTCTGAGAAGTTCTTGGGTAAAATGTCACTTTCAACTGGGTAGATCTGAAGAGGTAGATGCTGAAGTACTGTATTAGGCAAGGATCAAGAGATAAAATGTTTGGAAGTAAAAATGGAACCATAAGTTATTAGGAATCAGCTTCCTGGGACACTGAGTGTTTATAGGAGAGAAGAGGGCTAAAAATGTAGGGTTGTACTAAGGAGTAAACTTTTTATCTCATAAGCAACAGGGAGTTACATGAGGGAGAGATGCTGTTGCTATGTTAAAACTGAGATTCTCTCTAAAGGCCAATAACCCTGATTGGGAAAAGTCCCAAATGCACTCTGTCTGTGAGAACACTTTTCTAGAGTTGATTGTCCTGTAGATAATAGTCATAACAGGTGAATAACAAGAACAGATCCCGATGAAAATTCAAAGGATTTGAGATAAATCAGAAACATTGAATCTTAGGAGATAAGACAATTAGACCTATGCTTAGTGCAAAGATATACTGAATCTTTTGAGTTCAGAGGTCAAACTTAGTCCCTTTGTGGTATCATGGAAAATAATTGCTCTTTAAATGAACTTAAGCATTGCAAGGTTTCAGTTACACTCAAATTCAATTGCACTTTTTATCTGTGCTCTTTTTGAAGAGGAAACCTATAGTAGAATTCCAAACCTTGTGCTGTGTATGAAACTGAAGAAGACAAATATACCTAGATAGAGCTTGAAGCAGAAAAACAGTAATTAAACATTATGCCATGGTACTAGGTGTTGCATTAGATAAGAGTGCAGAGCCTAGACTCAGAAAGACTCATATTGAGTTCAAATCTGTCTTTATATACTTCCTAGTGACTCTGGGCAAGTCACTTTACCTTGTTTGCCTCAGTTTTCTCATCTGTAAAATGAACTGGAGAAGTAAATGGCAAGCACTTCAGTATCTCTGCCAAGAAAACCTCAAATGAGGTCAGAAAGAGTAAATCAAGAATGAAAAATGATTGAACAACAAAAACAACATTTAAATGCATTCCTGTATGGGTTGTGCATCTGTGTCATAGCTTGACTGTAAAACTCCAGAGAGGCAGGAAAAATTATGTAATTATATAATCAGAGATCTAGCAATTCTCACTTTTTTGTTTTTAGTACACCCTTAAAAAAAATTAAGAATTCCCCAGACCTTTTGTGGATAACCAGTATGTGTCAATTTTATTGGTTATTAATATTTAACATATTATAAAAATAATATGTTGGTATGAAAATAATTTTGAGCCTTTTGAAAGGATCTTGGGGACTCCTAAAGGTTCCCTTAGGAGTATAATTTGAAACCACTAATCTAAAATACCATTTTTTTTTTCCAGATGAGAAAACAAAGGCCCAAGGAAGTTAAATGACTGGCTCAAGATCATACTGAGGTAGAATTTGAAGCCACTTCTGAATCAATATTCTTTTCTAACTCTTTTCTGTATCAATGTTTTTCCTCTATAGGATACTACTTCCTGGATCTCACAACAAATGACTAAAAACTAAATTCCATGGTTTATTTTTAGTCACAGGATTGAAAGCTCTTGGGAGATTTTACAAATCCTCAAGTCTGATTAGGAAATCCAGGGAGAGGAGCTAGATGATCAAAGGCTATTACTTATCAAAGTTGCCTTCTTATTTTCCAGTTTTCTTAGGCCTACCTTCCTTATGCCACTCTCCTTCCTCCTAGTTACTGTGGCTTTCTTTATCAATATCTGGCCCCTGGACTCAATTGACTCTGGAAGGGAAGGTGAAGCAGGTGACCTTGCCCAGCCCTCCCTCCCTCCCTCAAATCCAGTTCACCTGCATGTCATGGCATCCCCCTCCCTGATGTCATCTTCCTTTTGGAGAATGATGGTCAAACAACAGAACAATAATATTCCTTAAACGAGACACTCCTTCTCCTGACTATACCTTTCACTGGCTATCCCTCATACCTGAAATGCTTTCCTTCCTCAATTCCACTTCCTGCCTTTCTTGATTGCCTTCAAGTCCCACTTAAAATCCCATCTTGTATAATAAGCTGTTTGTGATGGCTCTTTACATCTAGTGCCTTTCCTTTGTTCATTATTTCTTATTTATTCCACATCATAGCTTGTTTCATCTTAATTGTTTGTATGTTGTCATTTTCATTAGCCTTGTGGGTGCCTCCTGAGCAAGGACTATCTTTTGCCTTTCTTTGTATTCCACTTCTTAGCACCAACACCTGGCACATAGCAGACACTTAATAAATGTTTACCAACTAATTGACTTTCTCATTTTATAGTTAAGAATACTAATGTCTGGCAGCAAAAAAATATATAACTTTTGTGCTCACTGAAATAATAAGTGGCAGAGTTGGAACTTCAATCTGGGTGTGGACTGTTGACCCAAATCTAAGACTCTTTCCATAGTACCATATCATTAAAAAAAATAAAAGAAGTTTGCTATGTATCTTCAAAACACATCACATATTCCTAGTATCTTTGTAATTCCTTCCTGCAAGGATAAGAGAGGGACTCTAGTATGGGATTTGAATGTCAAAGATTAATGTCTAAAAATATACCAGGATACAAAGAAAAAGCACATTTCCCCTACTGCTACTTATCATGCCAAAGGAAGTTCTATTTTATTTCTCCTGTTAAGGAAGCTGAGACATAGATAAGGTAAATAAATGATCAATTTTTGTGGGTGGAGATGTTTTACTTTTGGGACCTTGCCCTTCTCTTCAGAGCTCAAAGCTCCATCCTCTTCCTAATTAGTGATATTCTCTTCCATGCAAATCATGCAGAATACTTCTCCTATGAAAACTTTCTCTGTTTATTTTCTGTTTCTGAGCAAGGGTTCATCTTTTACCACTGCAAAGTAAATCAAATATAGGAAGAAATATTATCATCATACCTACTATGGGCATAAAATAGATCTTAATCAGCTAAGGCAACAAACAATGATTTGTGAGTTATGTGAAAAGTTTCCATGTCAGTTTCCCAAAAAATGCAAATATCTCTAACCAGAAACTTAGAGTAGGAAAAGAAGTCCAAATCCTTCTATAGAAGAGGAATAGTTTGCAAATTCGAAGGAGATCCACTGAATACCAGGGATGAGTAAACAGTAGCCAACATAGTGGAGAAAAATTACGAGTTTCCATTTTCTTTTGTTTCATTTATTTTTTTTTCCTCAACCCATATAAGTAACTTACTAACTCATAGAGTTGCATGAGGTAATTGAGAAATTAAGTGACTTGGCCAGAGTCACAGTTAGTACATGACATAGGCAAACTTTAGTCCTGGTTTTCCTAATTCTTAAGTTTGTCTCTCTAACCACTATTCCACACTGACTTTCTTTGGATTTGCTCAAATTCCAATAAGGTAGGATTTGACTTCCTGGTATTTGTATGTCACTCAAATGATATATCCTAGTCTGTCAGCATGCCATCATCATTTAATCCATACTTTTTTCTGTTATAGCAACAGAGTCTATTAGAATGATGCTGTTCCCTAACTTAAGAATAAATCACTTCCCCATCTAATGGAAAGATTTTATTTCACTGGCTCAAGATGGTTTCAGGTTCTCTAAACATTAATGTAAGGCCTGCCCACAGACAACACAGATGGTTTTGGAAATCCCATGACAGATCAAAAATTTATTTGCCCCCTGTGGGAGATAAACTTATCAACTACAACCTACTTTTATTAACCTC
This sequence comes from Sarcophilus harrisii, assembly GCF_902635505.1. Classification (NCBI taxonomy): domain Eukaryota; kingdom Metazoa; phylum Chordata; class Mammalia; order Dasyuromorphia; family Dasyuridae; genus Sarcophilus; species Sarcophilus harrisii. The sequence continues at coordinate 163,612,522 of NC_045427.1, forward strand.
ATCCAAGTTTCTTCAAGATTTTCCTCTTTTTCCAGTCTGAATGTAGGCATCGTATTGAGATTCTGTGCCAGATGTTCCTCTTTTATATGTTTTCTCTCTTTAAAAAAAAAATCAATTAACAAGCTTTTCTTAAACATTTGCCATGTACCTGGCCCTATAATTGTTACAGGGAATGGGGAGATGGTTCACAAGTGGGGAAGGAGACAGACAAAATGAAGCAGTCTCTATTCTTTATTCAGTAAGTTTACATTCTAACAACAACAAAAAAAAGTACATTTAGGCACAACACATTTATTCTGTGTTTGTGTACACAATATATGTATGTGTATATGTATAACAGTACATATACATAGAGACACAAATAAATATACACAGAATAAATATAAATGAATACAAAGTAGGTAAATTCAAAGTAGAGCAATTAGGTGGTTAAGTGTACAGAACAATCAGCCTAGAGTCATGAAGACCCGAGTTTAAATGTGGCCTCTTAAAGTAAATTTGATTCTGGGAAAATCTCTTAACTGTTTCCTTCAATTTTGTTATCTGTAAAATGAGCAGGAGAAGGGAATATCAAAGAACTCCAGTATTTTTATCAAGATAACCTCAAATATATTCACAGAGTCGGACATGTGAATAACAACAAAAATTCAAGGAACTTTGGGACAGGAGAAAGCAAAAATTTGGGATGTCAGGAAAAAGCTTCATTCAAGGGAATCTGAAAAATCATCTAGGTCAGTCTTCTTATTTGAAGATGAGGAAACCAAGACTTATAAATGTTGTGACTTGATCATGCTCACATAGGGAGCAAATATTAGAGCAAGATATAGAATCAGGTCTTTTGACTCCAAATCTGGAATTCTTTTCTCTATACTGGCCCCAACTTCTCTAGAAGAAAAATTCTAGAAGCAGTGAACAAGTGCTAAGAACAGTGGATGTGAAATCTGAAAATATAAAGTCAAATCCCAGCTATCTATCTATTCCTCACATGGTAAATCACATAATTTGTTTTGTCATCAGATTACTGATCTATAAAATGAAGAAGTTATACACATGAATAATTCTTAATTTTTCAGACTCAGAACATTTTTATCCTCTTAAAAATTAATGATGAATGCCCCAAAAGAACTTTGTCAATGTATATTATAGTTATTGACATTTATCTTATTAAAAATTAAACTCTACTAATATTATTGCATAAAACTTTTGACCTCATGGATCTCCTGAAAGGGTCTTAGGGAGTGAGAGAAATCTCTCTGTTAGATCATATTTTCAGAACCACTGGATTACATTATTTCTCAAGGCTCTTTGATTTTAAATCCTGTGATCCTATAATTATACTCACTGACTTGTCTTGTGACAAGTTTGTCCAAACTGCTCTGTAAACTACCTAGCACAAACCATGTAGACACAAATACCTGATGATGCTTTTGGATGATGCTAGTAGGGTCAGTGTACACAGTGTATGCATTGATTTCCACTGGCTCTTTCAATGTTTTTTCCAAAGCCTTTTTTGATTACTCCTGCCTCTTTTTGATTGCACTGATTGTTATATTATTCTACTCATCATCCATTTTCCGCTATATTAATTTTTGCCAGTTGATTAAAAACAAAGTCCCTTAAAGTTGTCCTGTTCTCTTTCCCCTTTCCTTTCACTGACAAATTGCTCATTAAACATACTTGTCATTCAGTTGTTTTTCAGTTATGTCTGATTCTTAGTGAACCCATTTAAGATTTTCTTGGCTGAGATACTAAAGTGGTTTGCCATTTCCTTCTCTAGCTGATTTTACAGATGAGGAAACTAGGGCAAACAGAAGTGTTAAGTGACATGCTCAACCAAAGTCAGATAACTAGTAAGTGCCTGAGGATAAATTTTAACTCAGGTCTTCCTGACTCTAGGAACAACCCCTAGTTGCCTGTATCTAAGCCCTTAAAAAATCTGACTTGCCACAGGGCCAATTTATTAAAACCTCTCGAAAATCATTCATGACTACCTAGTTATCAAATACAATACTCTTTCCCCAGTTCCATATCTATCATTTCTCTGAAGCATTTAAAATTTCTAATAATAACCAGACTCTCTTCGAAAATTTTCTGCCCTTTTATTACACTATACTGCATTCTCTTGGCTCTCTGACTTCCATAATCTCTTCTATGTTGCCTCAGGACTGTCTTCCTATCAGTCACTTAATAGACATTTAATAAACACCAGCTATGTACCAAGCTCTGAAGGCATTAATGATTTTTTTTATGCTGGGAGTTTTTCATTCTGAGGTGGTGGGTAGATGGCACAGCAGATGGAATGCATAGAGTTAGGATGACTCATGTTACAGAGTTTAAATGCATTCTCAGGCACAAATTGTGTGATCTGGGGCAAGTCACTTTACTCTGTTTACCTCAATTTCTTCAACTGTAAAATTGGCAGAGAAGGAAATAGCAAAATACTCCAGTATTTTTACTAAGAAAACCACAGATGGGTTCATGAAGAGTCAGGCTTGAATGAAATGACTGAACAACAAAAACAACCTTATAATGAAGTTTTTTGCTTTGCTAATTGCTTTCATTCCCCCGGCTTTGCTTATCGCTGCTTCCCAGATGTTTTTCAAATTTATTTCTAGCCTAAAATTCTATTCCTGACTAGTTCTCTATTTCGAACTACTACCTGAATATCCCACTTAAGTCACAAACTCAATATGTCCAACCCCTAATTCTTCATTTTCTATTTGATTTAGCTCCTCCATTCAAATTGTCTTTGTCCATCAATTGTACTACCATTCTCCCCAGGTATTCCCCTGAAAAATCTCATTATATAGACATCTTTCTTTCTCTTTCCACCTACATCCAGATTTGCTATAACACCATAGCTTCTATCTTTGTACCATCTATCACTTTCTCTACTTCCTCTTTTTATTCATCAGCCTATGTCCAGATTCAATATATAAAGTGCTACATAAATATGACCTATTATCTCTTTTTAAATTCAGAAGTTCATTATATCTGGTCTACAACAATGATAGCTTCCTTAACTGGCCTCTCCATCATGCAGGAAGAGAAAAAGAATTTTTTTTTTAATTCTTTTTTATCCCTGGACTTTGGAAACGGTTTTACTATATACTAGGGGAAATATATATATGCTATGCATACCTGTGTTTGTGCATATGAGAAAGAGAGACACAGAAAGAAAAGGAGAGAGGGAGGAAGAAAACAAGAAAGAGAGAGAGAGAGAGAGAGAGACAGAGGGGGAAGGGAGGGATAGAGAGAAAGAAAGAAAAAGAGAGAGGAAGAGGAGGCAAGAAGAGGGAGAAAGACAGGGAAGGAAGGAAGTAGAGAAAAGGAAGAAAAAGAGAGTCAAGGAAAGGAAGAAAGAGAGAGAGAGAAAAAGAGAGAGAGAGAATTATGTGTGTGTAGATCAGACTAAAAATTATAGGCTCATATCATCATGCCATGCTGTATTGACTAGGATAGGCAAAATTATTCTTTATCTCTATTTCTATTTATCTTTTTCTATATCTATTTGTCTTTCTTACTATCTACACACCTGTCTATCTATATACCTGTTGAATACCTACTACATGCAAGGCTCTATGCTAGGCTGTGAGAACTATCAGGGTTATCATTCTCTAAGTATGGTCTGTTATCAGAATGGTGTTAAACTACATTGTCTACCCCTAACTTGTGATGCTAGGTAGAGTTAGAGCTATTCCCATAAAAAGCTCTAGTAAAATCTCTGTATTAATAGATGAGGAAACCAAGACACTTATAACTAGTAAGTAGAATTTTGGCCTTCTGACTGCAAATATATGCTTCCCATTTCATATCTGGAGGTTTATAGACCAGAATTTGGTAGCTCAAATTATTTCAATACCTTACTTAATTGATCTCTCCATCCTGGTGGTACAGAGATATTTTCTTATTTAATTCCTTTTTACATCCCTCCTTGAACTCTGGATGCCATTTCTGCATCTTAATCACCTCCCTCTGAAACTATTCCAATAACTTCCTAATTCAATTTCCTCCCTCAAACTTCTCCCTTTCCAACCGTGTTCCATATGAGTTGCAAGAGAGATTTTGCTAAAGCATAGAGGTCTGATCATATCATTTCCCTACTCAATAAACTCATGACTCTATCACCTCTGTACCCAAGTATTTGGCACATAAAGTTCATCATATCTTGGTCCCAACTTACCTTTCTAGGCTTATTATATAGTTCTCCACTTCATGTCATGAATACAAAGAGGAAGTGGATAATGTGAGAGATAGTAACGGAGAGAGAAGCTATGGTATTATGGCAAATGTGGATGTAAGTGGAAAAAGAAAGAAGGGTGTCTACATAATGAAATTTCTCAGGAGGATACTTGGGGAGAATAGTAGTACAACTGAAAGATATAGAAAAATTGAAGCGAGGAGCTAAATTGAATAGGAAAATGATGAATTAGGGATTGGACATACTGAGGTTGTGACTTCAGTGGAATATTCAACCAGTAGTTATAAACAGGGAACTAGTCAGGAATAGAATTTTAAGTTAGAAATATAGATTTAAAAGACATCTGGAAAGCAGTGATAAGCAAAGCTAGAAGAATGAAAGAGATTAGCAAAGCAAAAACTTCAAAATGAAGTTGTTTTTGTTGTTCAGTTATTTCATTCAATACCTTACTCATAGATGACAGTCCATTTTCCATCTTCACATTTTTTGACTGACATTACCCCATATATGGCATGCTTTCTTTGATTTCTTGGTTTCCTTCAAAGGTCAGCTTAGATGACATATGGAGCCTCTCCTGATCTCCTTGACTCTGAATCCTTTAGGTCCCTCTGAAATTAATTTGCATTTATTTGGTATGTATCATTTCACCTGATATAATATAAATTCTTTAAGGGCAGGAATTGTTTTGTCTTTGTCTTTCTAACCCTAATGCCTAATATCATAGCTGTTACTGATGCAGGTATGTAATTGTCCTTCCTTCTCTAAAAGAACCATCAGGGAGGCAACACCATGATATGCAAGGAAATTGGACTTAAGTATGGGAGGACTGGGCAAGGTCACCAGCCTCACTTTTCCCCCAGAGCCATCTGGGTCCAGTGGTCAGACATAGATCAGGATGACTGGAAGTTACCCTAGATGCAGTGGGAGATCTTGGCCTTTTTAAGCTTATGCTTTCAACAAGTCTAGTCTGACTCAGGCCTCACCTTTTCAATAATAAGTGTAGGTAGGGACTAAGGTAAAGAATTTCCTCTTTCACCTAGTCTCCCTCCCCCGCCCCCCAAAAAAAATCTAAATAACTAAATAAATGGTGAATATTACTTGAATGATGGATAGTCAAAGCAGAGCTATCTTAACTTCAATAATGAGTGGAAGAATTTGTTTCTCTTTTATTTTGCTATAGAACTCTAGTATAGTGATTGAACAATTGAGGCTTTTACCCTTTCAGTTGAGAGCTGGATGGATCATCGCCTGTCCTTGTTACATGTGGCTACACACATCTTTGGGCATAGTCTGTTTTCTACAGTATTCATTTTCTTCTCCAGAGAAAAACTAGGATCCTTTTCACCCCTTCTGAGTCTGGTAAATGATCAATTTGTAGTTAAAACTGGACTATGTCATGAAGCAACCTCTATGTAATCCCTGCTGCTCTGGGGTCTTTCTGTCTTCTAAAAACCCCAGGTGCACTATGCCTTTAGAACTGCATCTTTCTGCTACATTAAAATTTTATGATACTTGTTAAAGAATCTTATGTGGTCTAACATCTTATATGCTATGGAGAGCAAAATGTTTAAAAAATGCAAGTGATAAATGTTAGGTTTTGCTGATATGTTGCTTTTAGCAAAAATCATTCTCTCTCCTCACCCCCACCTTTGCTCGGTTTCTCTTATATACAATAGAAAAACAGCAAGGAAATAAATTCCCAATCTAAATAAGTAAATAATATGTCTCTGGGCTCAGAACCTCCTAGGATTCTAAGCTCACACAAATGAGTTCTAGCGTGGGTGGAGGGGATGGTAGATTCAAAGAAATAGAAACAGTTTCTTTGCTTGGCCCCTTTCCCCATATTCCAGATATGTACATTAGGGAAATATCGAAAATCTTTAACATTTCTCTACAATCCATGTTTGTCTTTCCTCAAATATGGGTGAAAGGGTACCTAACTCCTCAGCAAACATTCCAATATACTGTATAAATATAAAGGATAAAATATCTTTTATTTCATCTACGATGGAAAATGTTTAAGATGTAAAGGACTTGTGAGTCCTTGGACAAATATAAAAACAAAAATAGAAAACAATGAGAGGCAATCAATTTTATTGAAGATAATAAAAACACCTTGGGGATTGCCTAACATACACTCCTCATTTACCACAGATCTCATTTGTTCAAGGAACTCATAGTCACAGTACAGAAAAGAATGCAAGGCCCAGGTCTCTTGCTCAATCAATCCCCTTCTTTCTCCTCTCCTCTACCTTATGACTTGGCTTAAGTCATCTGGCTACAGAGGCCATGGTAATGGCCTCTCCTTCACAAAATATGCTATTGACAAAAGGGAATGCCCTTTAGGAAGCTATCACTAAAACACTCAAATTTGAAAATTCTCCATTTTATTATTATAAATAACATTTAAGCATTAAGACCAGCAAAGGTTGATTTCAGGATTTCTTCTTTCAAGCTATATGCAATTCAATGCCTACCATTTTCATGGGCTTCTATAGGAACTTCATCAATGGCCTGGTCATGGCTGAATTTTAGGTGAAGAAAGATCATTTATAACTTGAATCTTTTAATTTGGCTCAGAAGGCTCTCAAGAACCTGAGGTCCAGGTATGTGTTACACCTGGATCATGAACACCTGGGCATGAATATTCTCTTTGGCATTTATTTCTTCTATAAGTCACTGCTTTCTGCTTCAGGATATGTGGGGGAACAAATCCCTGATTTCTCATTTAGTTCCATCCCTTACTCTACTCTCTTATAGTAGTCCAAGGAAGAGTGAAGAATTTAGATATTTTTTTTTTAAAGGGAAGCTGGTAGAAAAACTATGAACAATATAATTTGGCCCTCAGACTGGACCCGATTCCGAAAACAAGTCTCCTCTTCTGCCCTTCTCCCTTCCCAATGAAATCCAATCATTCATTCTGTAATGCTTTTAGTATCAATAAAACTATAAGCTGTCACAAAAAAAAATCTCATTACCAGAGACAATAAGATAGGAAAATCAGTTCTATTTGTCTTATAGAGTCAATCATCAGAAGGTAATCCCAATTTGTGAAATCCAATCAGTAAGGCAGCAATGATCATACCTGAAAAAAATTGGCCTAGATTACCATTGCCTTTTTCTACCCATTAGTCCATCCTCCTAATTGATCTTTGATTTCAACTTTTGCTCCCAGTTTTCCACATTATGACTTTCTCTCAATTACAAAACACATGACATTTTTCCTTTTACTGAATGTTTCTTAAACAAAAGAAGCTTCATCTCTAAATGGTGACTGTAATTTTTGAGATCAGGGCTGGAAAACCAATGTAAGACAGTCCTTGGGTTCACTGAAAGGTCTCTATATGGCAGGACTAGGAGCCCTCCACAGGCAGCTTGCCTGTTCATTAGGACTCAGTTCTTTTCTTCTGCTCAAACACTGACTGCTTTGTCTGTGGATTAGGCAAAGAAAGAAAGGAAAACCGGGAAAATGGGGAATTGCCAAACAAACCTACAAACTGATAGGCACAATTCAGAAAATCTGGATGACTCCATAACTTCAAAAACAGAGAATGTTTTTTATCTTTTCCTAGTCATTCTCAAATACTGTGGGAAATGGGAAAAAAGAAAAGGAGAATTACGCAAACTTGAAGTGGAGAGATAAATTCCAAATCATGTACTTTCGTGACCTTCTCTCTAGACTAATATATCAACAGGAGGAATTTAAGTGGAATCTTAATCAATAAAATACTAAAAATGAGAGTAACTTAATCATGTAATGAAAGGAAGTAATTATCATCATATGGTTTCCATTTAACTTTTGGAAGCAAATTCATTTTTTGTGAATTTGTTTTATTCTTTCTTATGGCCCATTGTTCTGAAAACTATCGCCTTTTTCTAATCATTTATACAAAAATAACTAAATAGGTTAATTCTGTTATGAAGACCTAAAACATATTTTAAAACCATTTTATTGTTCCTTCATCTCTGCAGCTAGATGATAGCTTGATTCAGTAGTAGATATAGCACTGTTCTTGGAGTCAAGAAGATCTGAATACTAATCTTGCCTGAGATAATTAATGGCTATATACCCTGAAAGCTACAAAACCCCTATCTAGAAAATAGAAATAATAATAGCACTGATCATCCAGAGATATTATGAGACTCAAATGAAATAATTTACATAAAAGGCTTTACAAATCTTAGAATGCTAAGTAAATGTTAAATACTATTAAGATCTTTACTCAACGTTGCCATACCTAACTTCTTATTAGCATAGGTTGCTTAATATGATGCTGTTGGACTAGCTCCGATTTGAGAATCAGATCAGTATTCTAGTTTTTATTGTATAACTGATCAAATCATTACATTCTTATGTGATTAAGTACAGTGGTTGACATATACTTTATTAGATCCATCCTTCCTTCCTTTCTTCTTTTCTTCCTTCCCTCCTTCTCTCATCTTCCTTAATACAAATTTGACGTCAGACACTTACTAACTGTGTGATCCTAGGAAAATCACTTTACCTTGTTTGCCTCAGTTTCCTCATCTATAAAATGAGTTGGAGAAGGAAACACCAAACCATTTTGGTATCTCTGCCAGGAAAAGCTCAGAGGAGTCCCAAAAAATTCAATCTGACTGAAATGATTGAATAACAATAAAAACAACAAAATTCACAAAATAAGAAAGATGGATTTAATATCTCTACTTTGTCAAGATATTTTTGAAGCACTTATTTAGCATCTACTGTACATCAGGCACTATGCTAAATGTTTTACAAATTTTATGTCATTTAGAGCTCATTCTAGATCTTAAAACTGCTTTAACACTAAGCACCTGGCTAAACCTTATTAATTATTAATTGATGAAAAAATGTTTCACTTAAGATGGTTAAAAAAGAATAAGTTGAATTCAGGAATTAAGGCATAAGTAACTGAAGAGAAAATTTCAGGAAAAATTTATGGAAAAGGAGAAGGTAATTGGCAAGGTGAGATCAGTTTTTTGTTTGTTTGTTTGTTTGTTTGTTTTTTAAAGGGCAGTGGAACAAATTGGTGAGTAAAGCAAGTTGACAGAGTAGATTGATTGGTGAGGTTAGCTGGTAAAACCAATAAAGGAGTTGGTTAGTTCAAAAGATGAGGAGGAAGTACATAATAGTATATTTAATGACTTCAAAGGAACCTGATTGTTCTTGCCAAGTTAACCAAGAAGATTAGAAAGATTGTAACAAAGTTTTTAAGGGCTCTAGTTAAGAGCATTTAGAGGAAAAAGAAAAAGTAGGCTTTGAGGAAACTGTATGAGATTGTCATCGATTTCTAGTGTTCTTTTATTTTTGTTAAAGACTATCCGATCTTATTTTTCTTAAACACTTATAGTTAAATCCTGTCCTATATATATATATATTTTAAGTCTCTTTATTCACACTGTGAATACAGTGGACAGCTCTGAGAGCCACAAATAAGTGAATCCTAGAACAAATCCCAACTCCCTACCTCTTTGTAAAAAGTTTTATTTCCCTGGTTTGGGGAAACCAAGACTATAACCCATTCTTATGTTCCTTAACTATGCTTCTAAGGATAGGATTACTATGAACACTGGACTTTAAGTCTTTTCATCAAATTATGAGTCTATATTGATGATTCTTAAGGATAAGCTTAAATGCTCAAATGAATCCATCATCTCTGTGATATGAATGGTCCCTCCAATGAAGTAGCCAATCTAATCCTATACACTATACCTACCCATTCAGTGATTCATGTTTGTGTTTCATGAGTTCACCACAGAGATCAGCCCACCAAATTAGGGGCCTTCCTCTCTTTATGCTAAAATCCTGACTATAGAATTATGCCATTTTCTTATTTTAGTATACATTTCCCTGACAGCATTACTTGCTCTCAGAGGTCCTTATTCTATATGGGGCAGCTTTCTCATGGTAATTATGCACCTGCCCATTGCCCCGTGTAATGCTTATTTAAATTTTTTTCAGATACCCTATGTGACTTTCAGTCACATAATAGCTCCACAATAATATCTTTATTGAAAAAAGATGGACTTTTGTTTCCTTGATCATCAAAGGAATTTGCAGTTTTCCTACAAAACAATGCAGACTGTTTGACTCCCTAGTATCATAATCTCTGTCAAAGTGCCAAATTCATTTTGAATCATTATAACATATATCTATTTCAAGACTGATTTGAGCAACAACTATGTGAAAGGCATAGAAAAGCACATACTGAGTATTTTAGATCATTTATGTTGGACACCTGATCTTGAAGTCTCAAAAACAAATTTGGATAATGAAAAAATGACTAACAATTAAAAGCTATTCCAAAGTGAAATGCGCTATGAGGAGAGGTAGTGTGTCTCTCTTTATTGAAGGTCTTTTTTTTTTTTTTTTTAATTTTTTTTATTTAATAGCCTTTTATTTACAGGATATATACATAGGTAACTTTACAGCATTAACAATTGCCAAACCTCTTGTTCCAATTTTTCACCTCTTACCCCCCCCACCCCCTCCCCTAAATGTCAGGATGACCAGTAGATGTTAAAATATATTAAAATATAACTTAGATACACAATAAGTATAGATGACCAAAACACTATTTTGCTGTACAAAAAGAATCAGACTCTGAATTACTGTACAATTAGCTTGTGAAGGAAATCAAAAATGCAGGTGTGCATAACTATAGGGATTGGGAATTCAATGTAATGGTTTTAGTCATCTCCCAGAGTTCTTTTTCTGGGCATAGCTAGTTCAGTTCATTACTGCTCCATTAGAAATGATTTGGTTGATCGTTGCTGAGGATGGCCTGATCCATCAGAACTGGTCATCATCTAGTATTGTTGTAGAAGTATATAATGATCTCCTGGTCCTGCTCATTTCACTCAGCATCAGTTCGTGTAAGTCTCTCCAGGCCTTTTTGAAATCATCCTGTTGGTCATTTCTTACAGAACAGTAATGTTCCATAATTTTCATATACCACAATTTATTCAGCCATTCTCCAACTGATGGACATCCATTCAGTTTCCAGTTTCTAGCCACTACAAAAGGGCTGCCACAAACATTCGATGCACATACAGGTCCCTTTCCCTTCTTTATAATCTCTTTGGGATATAATCCCAGTAGTAACACTGCTGGATCAAAGGGTATGCACAGTTTGATAACTTTTTGAGCATAGATCCAAACTACTCTCCAAAATGGTTGGATTAGTTCACAACTCCACCAACAATGAATCAATGTCCCAGTTTTCCCACATCCCCTCAACAATCATCATTATTTTTCCTGTCATCTTAGCCAATCGACAGGTGTGTAGTGGTATCTTAGAGTTGTCTTAATTTGCATTTCTCTGATTAATAATGACTTGGAGCATGTTTTCATATGATCTAGAAATAGTTTCAATTTCTTCATCTGAGAATTGTCTGTTCATATCCTTTGACCATTTTTCAATTGGAGAATGGCTTGATTTTTATAAATTAGAGTTAATTCTCTATATATTTTGGAAATGAGGCCTTTATCAGAACCTTTGACTGTAAAAATATTTTCCCAGTTTATTGCTTCCCTTCTAATCTTGTCTGCATTAGTTTTGTTTGTCAAAAACTTTTCAGTTTGGTATAATCGAAATTTTCTATTTTGTGATCAGTACTGATCTCTAGTTCTGCTTTGGTCATAAAGACCTTCCCCTTCCACAGGTCTGAGAGGTAAACTATCCTATGTTCCTCTAATTTATTAATAATTTCATTCTTTATGCCTAGGTCATGAACCCATTTTGACCTTATATTGGTGCACGGTATTAAGTATGGATCAATGCCTAGTTTCTGCCATATTAGTTTCCAATTTTCCCAGCAATTTTTATCAAACAGTAAGTTCTTATCCCAAAAGGTGGGATCTTTGGGTTTGTCAAGAGCTAGGTTGCTATATTTGTTGACTGTTTTATCCCTTGAACCTAATCTATTCCACTGATCAACTAATCTATTCCTTAGCCAATACCAAATAGTTTTGTAGCTGCTGCTCTATAATATAATTTTAGATCTGGTACAGCTAAGCCACTATCATTTGATTTTTTTTCATTAATTCCCTTGAAATTCTTGACCTTTTGTTTTCCATATGAACTTTGTTGTTATTTTTTCTAGGTCATTAAAATAGTTTTTGGAGTCTGATTGGTATAGCCTAAATAAATAGATTAGTTTAGGTAATATTGTCATCTTTATTATATTTGTCGCCCTATCCAAGAGCATTTAATATTTTCAATTGGTTAGATCAGACTTAATTTGTGTGAAAAGTGGTCTGTAATTTTGCTCATAAAGTTTCTGAATTTCCCTTGGCAGATAGATTCCTAAATATTTTATATTATCAGTAGTTACTTTAAATGGAATTTCTCTTTGTAACTCTGACTGTTGGATTTTGTTAGTGATATATAAGAATGCTGATGACTTATGTGGGTTTATTTTATAACCACAACTTTAGCAAAGTTGTGGATTATTTCTAATAACTTTTTAGCAGAATCTCTGGGGTTCTCTAAGTATACCATCATGTCATCAGCAAAGAGTGATAATTTGGCTTCCTCATTGCCTATTCTTATTCCTTTAATCTCGTTCTCAGCTCTTATTGCTATAGCTAGCATTTCTAATGCAATATTAAATAATACGTGATAGTGGGCAACCTTGTTTCACTCCAGATCTTATTAGGAATGGTTGCAGTTTGTCTCCATTACATATGATGCTTACTGATGGTTTTAAATAGATGCTGCTGATTATTTTAAGGAAAAGTCCATTTATTCCTATACTCTCAAGTGTTTTTAATAGGAATGGATGTTGGATTTTATCAAATGCTTTTTCTGCATCTATTGAGATGATCATATGGTTTTTGTTAATTTGGTTATTAACATGGCCAATTATATTGATAGTTTTCCTAATATTGAACCAGCCCTGCATTCCTGGTATAAATCCTACTTGATCATAGGGTATTATCTTGGAGATGATTTTCTGTAGTCTTTTTGCTAATATCTTATTTAAGATTTTAGCATCAATATTCATTAGGGAGATTGGTCTATAATTTTCTTTCTCTGTTTTCAGCCTACCTGGTTTAGGTATCAGTACCATGTCTGTGTCATAGAAGGAATTTGGTAGGACTCCTTCATTCCTATTTTATCAAATAATTTATATAGCATTGGGGCCAATTGTTCTTTAAATGTTTGGTAAAATTCACATGTAAATCCATCTGGTCCTGGGGATTTTTCTTAGGGAGTTGTTTAATTGCCTGTTCTATTTCTTTTTCTGAAATGGGACTATTCAAACAATTACTTCTTCCTCTGTTAGTCTAGGGAAGTCTGTATTTTTGGAGGTAGTCATTCATTTCACTTAGGTTATCAAATTTATTGGCATAAAGTTGAGCAAAATAATTCCTTATTATTTCTCTAATTTCCTCTTCATTGGTGGAAAGTTCTCCCTTTTCATTTTTAAGACTACTAATTTCATTTTCCTCCCTCCTTTTCTAATCAGATTTACCAAAGGCTTATCTATTTTATTGGCTTTTCATAGAACCAACTCTTAGTTTTATTAATTAGTTCAATAGTTTTTTTACTTTCAATATTTTTAATTTCTCCTTTTAATTTTAGAATTTCCAATTTAGTATTTGATTGGGGGTTTTTAATTTGGTCTTTTTTTAGTTTTTTTAGTTGCAAGCCCAATTCATTAATCTTTTCTTTCTCTGTTTTATTCAAGTAAGCCTCTAAGGATATAAAATTCCCTCTTATTACCGCTTTGGCTGCATCCCACAAATTTTGGTATGATGTCTCATCATTGTCATTATCTTGAGTGAAATTATTAATTGTATCTATAATTTGCTGCTTCACCCAATCATTATTTAAGATGAGATTGTTTAGTTTCAATTACTTTTTGGTCTATTTACCCCTAACTTTTTGTTGAATGTAGTTTTTATTGCATCGTGATCTGAAAAGAAAGCATTTACTATTTCTGCTTTCTTGCATTTAATTTTGAGGTCTTTATGTCCTAATATATGGTCAATTTTGAATAGGTTCCATGAACTGCTGAGAAGAAAGTATATTCCTTCTATCTCCATTCAATTTTCTCCAAAGATCCAATATACCTAAATTTTCTAATATTCTATTTACTTCTTTAATTTCTTTCTTATTTGTTTTCTGGTTTGATTTGTCTAATTCTGAGGTGCAAGGTTGAGATCTCCTACTCTTACAGTTTTGTTGTCTATTTCTTCTTGCAACTCTCTTAACTTCTCCTTTAGGAAGTTGAGTGCCATACCACTTGGTGCATATATGTTTAATATTGATATTGCTTCGTTGTTTATGCTCCCTTTAGCAGGATGTAGTTTCCTTCCTTATCTCTTTTAATTAGATCAATTTTTACTTTTGCTTGATCTGAGATAAGGATGGCTACCCCTTTTTTTGACTTCACCTGAAGCATAATAGATTTTGCTCCAGCCTTTTACTTTTACTCTATATGCATCCCCCTGCTTTAGATGTGTTCTTGTAAACAACATATTGTAGGGTTCTGACTTTTGATCCAGTCTGCTATCTGCCTCCTCTTTATGGGGGAGTTCATCCCATTTACATTTACGGTTAGAATTACTAAATCTGTATTTCCTGCCATCCTAATAACCCCAGATTGTGCTTTACTTATTCTTCCCTCCCCCAACCCTCTTTCCCCTTTTAAACTTATGACCCCTCTTGTATCACGATACTTATCCTCTTTATAATCCCTCCCTCCCCCTTTGAGTCTTTCCCCTTCCTTCCCTTATTACTCTTTTTCTTTTCCTTTTCCTCTCCCCCGTTTTAATGAGGCGAGAGAATTTTCTCTAAAACAAATGTCAATTATTTTTTCTTTGAGCCAACTCTGATGAGAGTAAGATTCACACAATGTTCCTCCCCCTCTCTCAATTCCCTCAGATATGATAAGTTTCCTTAGCCTCTTTGTGGGATGTGGTTTCCCTCTTTTATCCCTCCTTCCCACCTTATTCTGCCATCATCCCTTTTCCATATCTACTTCCCTTTTTATGTTATATCAGTACAATCAAATTATACATGTATTCTTTTTGTATATCCACAACAGAAATACAATTCTCAAGAGTTATTTTTACCTTTTCTGCATCTCTTGAGTTCTATTCTTGGAGATCAAATTTTTTGTTTAGTTCTGGTTTTCTTCAGAAACAAATGGAATTCATTTGTTTCATTAAATGTCCATCTTCTTCCCTGGAAGAAAATGCTCAAGCTTAAGCTGGGTAGTTTATTCTTGGCTGCATCTCAAGTTCTTGTGCCTTTCGAATATCATATTCCAGGCCCTTCTTTCCTTTAATGTAGAGGCAGCCAGATCTTGGGTGATCCTTATTGTGGCACCTCGTATTTAAATGGTTTTTTGGCTGCTTGTAAAATTTTTTCCTTAATCTTATAGTTCTGAAATTTTGCCACAATATTCCTTGGGTTTTATTTTAGGGTTTCTTTCAGAAGGTGTTCGATGAATTCTTTCAATGCCTATTTTACCTTCTGATTCTATTACATCTGGGCAGTTCTCTTTGATGATTTCTTGTAAAATAGTATCTAGGCTCTTTTTTTCATCATAGTTTTCAGAAGTCAATAATCCTCAGATTATCTCTCCTAGATCTATTTTCCAAGTCTGTCGTTTTGTGAGTAGATAATTCAGTGGTTTTTCAGTTTGTCATTTTTTTGTTTTTGCTTGACTGATTCTTGCTGTCTCAATGAATCATTAGTTTCAATTTGTTCAGTTCTAATTTTTAAAATTATTTTCTTCAATAGCTTTTTTACTTCTTTCTGTATATGTCCAATTGGTTTTGAATGTATTGTTTTGGTCTGTGGAATTTTTTCCATTTCACTAATTTTTTTTTTTAGTGAATTATTTTCTTTTCAATTCACAGATCCTACTTTCTTCGTGTTCTTTGTCTTTTCCAATTCACAGATCCTACTTTCTTCGAGTTCTTTGTCTTTTCAATTTCACAAATCCTACTTTCTAGTGAATTCTTTATTTTTTCCAATTCACAATTCTTACTTTCCTGAGATTTTTTTACTTTTTCCAATTCGTATTTCAGGAAGTTGTTGCTCTCTTGTAAGGCTTCTCTTTCCTTTCCCCATTTATCTTCTAACTCTCTTTTGAGACTTTTAATGGTCTCTTCTATGAAGCATTATGTAAGGAGGACAGTCTGATGCATTTTTGCTGTTTGAGGTCTCTTCAGGTTTGCTGACCTGCTCTTTTTCTGCATAGAAGCTGTCGATTATTCTTTTCATCTTTTTATTCATGTTTGAAAGCCTTTAGGGTAGGTCTCCTAGGCAAGGGGGTTACCAGCTTCCTCTGCAGAGCAGGGAAAGATGTAAACCGATTTCCGGCTCCGAGGTATGGGAGTGCTCTGGGTGAGAGTTTTCCCTTCCCCCAACAGGAAGTGGATTCAGCACTGGCCGAGCTATTAAACTGCTTAGTAGGGCTGAGTGGATTATCGATTGCCCTGGGCTAGAGACTAAGTGGTGAAAGTGTCACCGCCCCAGGCCGGAGCCTCTTTTGGGACTGTGAGTATTAGCAGCTGACTGCAGAATGCAGACCGCCACAAACTCTGCCCAGCGTCTCTGCCTGATGCAAATCGGCCCTGGAAAAGCTCTATGGCCCCAAGCCGAGCTCCCACTCGCCAGATTGAGGCTAACCGGGCTGCGTCCTCCTGCCGTGCAGGATCACAACTGCCCCAAGGAGAAGCCCCGTACTGCGGGTTGGGTCTGCGCGCTTGTGCTGAGATCTGTGCCTTCACCCTCGGTTTTCGACTCTCCTCGGAACCTAATTTCTCTCCCCGTCTGCGCCGATCTCCTCCCTGGCCCTGGAACCAACCTTTTTTGGTGAGACTGCAGATTTTCTTCGGCCGGTGAGTTGTTCTACTTCTTATCTTTACGAATTGTAGCAGTCAAGACTATTTTTGAGGCTCGATATAATATTGATAAAGAGGGTAAGAGAAGAGCTTAGAAAGTCGCGTGTGACTTCTCCGCCATCTTGGCCCCTCTATTGAAGGTCTTCAAGCAAAGGCTACACATGGATTTACCTTTTTCTGTATCTTCAGTACCTCACACATAATAACTGTTTAATAAATGTTTGTTGATTGCACAGGAGGTTATTTTTCCACTCTGATTTGGATTCCTTAAAACACCATTTATATTGCACTTTAAGATTTGCAAAGCACTTAACACAATAATCAATACTCAATAAACATTTATTAAGGAAGAAGAAGAAGGAGGAGGAGGAGGAGGAGGAGGAGGAGAAAGAAAGGAAAGAAAGAAAATGAAAGATATTCTCTGCCCTCAAGGAATTTGAAATTTGAAAAAAAACTGAAAATTAGAGGGTACCAGAAGATAGCCTTAGGGGCATTGAAGAGAAAACAGAAAAAATTTAAAAAGTACTGTTGAATGATGTCTTAATTTATTATCACAACAATTTTGTGAAATAGATACTATTATTATGCTAATTTTACATAAGAAGAAACTGAGGCAGGCTGCAATTAAGAGACTTGCCCAGGGTCAAAGAACTAGTCTATGTACAAGGAAGGGTTTGAGTTCATTCTAATACAATTATTTTGTGATATGACAACTTTTTTCTTTTTTTTCCTTTATATTTTCTCAGTTCAAGAATTCAACTGTAATAATGGTAATTTTAATGGTAGGTATATCATTTTTTAAAAAAGAAATACTGAGTGAAAAACCATGAACACATGGTCTATTTACATATTTCCATTTATTTAATGCTAATTAGCTAAGGACTCGTGCTAACCAAAAGGTTTGCTTATGCCTGGACACAATCCTATTCATTTAAAAATTCTAAAAATATGTTATTTTCAATCTGAAGATTTATTTTATTCTACTTTAGCTTCAAAATTTTAAATGCAGTGGTTACTGAGTAAATGCACAAGATTTACTAATTCACCTTTCATAATTTATTACCAAACTTTAACATGGTATGACATTCTCTATAAAGTAATAGGATAACAGGAAGTGTCTTTGATTAAAATAATGGAATTAAATAGAACCTTAATACTTGGAATCTGCAGTGCCATAAAATCCTCAAATCATACTCCAAAAGTATTAAAAGATAGTTAACACATTGAAAGGCAAAATATATCAATTAATTTGTATGCCTCAAAATTACTCTGTAGAAAAGGTACTATTCTTTTTCCTATTTTATAGATAAGAAATTGTGCCTCTGAGGTGAGTAACTAATCCTCAGTCACGTAGCAACTGTCAGAAGGAAGATCTGAACATGTCTTCCTGACAAGTGCAGAACTCTATCAACGACCCTCAGGCTATCCATCAATGAGTAAGGTATAATAAAGTTTTCCTTTAATTTAGCCATTGACAAGCTAAATTTTGCCCTAAGATACTATGTTATTGATTAAATCTTCAAGAACTGGAAGCAGCTAGTGCTGCTACCACAATATACCAATTGAATTTATTATGTTAGAACTACTTAGTACCTTTCTTCTGAAGAGTTCAAAAGATAAAATCACTTCTATTCTAGAGATTTCAATCTTAAAGCTATGAAATTTGTGTTGTGTGATTTTTTTTTAAGAGAAACAGAAATCAGTGCTGACTCGGCTTTAAATACACACACACACACACACACACACACACATATATAATATATATATATATATATATATATACATATATATATATATAATGCAAATGTGCAAAAAAAAAAAAAAAAGAAAAAAACATGGCTTTTAGCTGCATCACTGACATTTACCAGATGCACTTTTTAAATTTGGAAAATATTCTATGTGGCAACCTTTAAATTGTTTCTGTGACACTAAGACAATGATTTCATGTCAGATCTCATAGACACAAAACAATTGGAATGTCTGTGGTCAACTGATACATTTCTGAAAAATCATAATTTACTTGAAGGAAAGTAAAGTGTACTCATTAGAACAATAAGCTGCTATTTTGTTATTATTCTTTTTTAAAAAAAAAATTTTAACATTCACTTAAGATATAGTTTTTTCAATTCCAAATTCTTTCTTCCTCTAGCCACTATCCAATAGGGAAAGTGGGAAAGTACCCATTATACACTGAAGTCATGCAAAACATATTTCGATATTATCCTACAATTATTCTTTAATATTTAGCATTCTGGGAACTATGTTCCAAAGTGAAGAAAAGGACTGCTTTTTATAATTAAATAAGACACGTGATAAAAATTCACTGAAACCACTTTTGAGGTAACTCCATAATAGACAGGACACATGAGGATGATAATGCTATTACTAATGATAATAACGACTCACATTTATGTACCTCTTTAAAATTTGCCAAGTCATTCATATATATATATATATATATATATATATATATATATATATATACATATATACATACATACATATTTACATGTGTTATCTAATTTGATCTCATTTTTGCAGGATACAATGTTGTACAAATTAACTGGAACAAAGAAAAAACTAAATGTATTGACTTATTTTTAAGACAATATTTTGATTTTCCTCAATTACAATTTTTTAACCTTTTTAAAAGTTTTGAGTTCCAAATTATATGCTTCTTTTTCCCCCTTCTCTTCCTCCTCCCTGAGACAGTAAGCAATCTGATATACGTTTACATGTGCAATTTTGTATATTAGTTATTTTGTGGAAGAAACTTATACAAAATAAAAGAAAAAAAGTGAAAAATAGCATGCTTTGATTTGTATTCAGATATCATCAGTTATTTCTCTGGAGGCAGATAGCATTTTTCATCATGAATCCTTTAGATTTATCTTGGATCATTGTATTGCTAAGAATAGCTAAGTCATTCACAGTTGTTTGTTGGACAATATTGCTGTTACCATGTACAGTGTTCCCCTGATGCTGTTCATTTCATTCTGTATCAATTCACATAAGTCTAAATTTTTGTGAAATCATCCAGTTTATCACTTCTTATAGAACAATAATATCTCATTGCATTTATATACCACAACTTGTTCAGCCATTCCTAATTGCTCCATATTCCCTCAACTTCCAATTCTTTGTTCCCACAGAACTATTTGTTTTTCATATAAATGTGTTTCATACCCCCCCCTTTTTTTTAATCTTTTGGGGATACAGATTTAGTTGTGGTATTGCTGGATCACAACGTATGAGCAGTTGGATAGTCCTTTGGACATAGTTTCAAAATGCTCTCCAGAATTGATCAGTTCACAACTCCACAAACAGTACATTAGTGGTTTGCTTGTGTTTTTGTTTGTCTGTTTGTTTGTTTTTCCCCCCATATCCCTTCCAGTATTTGTCATTTCCCTTTTTTTTTTTTTGTCATATTAGTCGATAAGATAGGTGCAGGGTAGTATCTTGGGGGTATTTTAAATTATATTACTCTAATCAATTTGATTTAGAGCACTTTAAGTAACTATAGATAGCTTTGATTTCTTTATCTGAAACCTGCCTGTTCATATCCTTTGACAATTTATCAATTGGGGAATAACTTGTATTCTTATAATTTTGACTCTGTTCTTTATATTTGAAAAATGAGGCCTTTGTAAGAGACACTTGATTTGCCAAAAAAAAAAAACAAACCCAAAAAACAAAAAACAAAAACCCACAATCTTACAACTTTAGAAAATTTTCATATTGAATGTCATCTTTCTGGTGAAATCTCATTTTAAGTGATTAAGCATTGAGTTTACAATAATTTGATAGATATTTTTTAATTTCTCATTATAAAATCATAATGTTTGACTATTAAGCATTTCTTTGATCAACAAACCATTTTTAAAAAATAATTCTGGCCTTAATTATAACTGATCAGTTTTAAATGAGGTTTAAATCCGAAGATTTTCCAAGCCATTGAAGCACATTTGTCTCCTTCTTTTGATTAAATTCATCAATTTTTCATAACTTGTAGCATAGTTTATTTACTCCATTTCCATTTAGAAATTTCTCTACCTACAGAACAATTTTTCTACTCAGTATATCAATCTATTTATAAGAGTTAATCTCTTCTTCAACAGGGACAAGAACAACAAAATTGTGTGTGTGTGTGTGTGTGGTCATTTTACAGTCTAATGAAGATGCCATGTTATATAGATCCATCTGGAATCTTGCAATGATTTTTACCTTTGAAAAAAAAAGTGAATTTCATCAATATAAATTACCATATTTAATTCATTGGTATTCCATCCTTCTTGTCTATAGTAAGATTTTTTTCCTTCATAACAACAGTTAGTGCTTTGTTGGGCAGTTATTTTGCTATTCTTTTGACTTATAGAAGCTAGTACCATTATATAGAAGAATCAATAACAAACCTTTCAGCTGCTAGGTTCTTTTGAAAGTCATTTTTTATTTTCTGTAGATTCATTGTTCTGCATCAGTAGGTTTCAGTTATTGGTGTTTTTCATTTTAGACTATTTTACTGTATTCACCAAAATTTTTCATACTTTACTGTGAATCATTCTGTTTCTGTGTGCACTTGAAGGGTTCTTGAAGCAATTAACTTCCTTGTACCAGTAGGCACTGCAATATCTTTAACGGTCAATAATGTGTGCTCTGTCAAAGCTATAACTTTTGTTTGCTTCTTTAAAGAAATATCTATTTAAAACTTCACAATTAAAAATCTAATAGAGATTTTAATGAAAAATGTATATGAAACCTATTACTCAACTAACAGAGAACTAACAAAAAAGATGGAAGAAGAAACTAATCAATTTGGTTTCATGTCATCATCATAAATACTAATCAGTGTAGTGTTAGTATAAGCAAATATTTAACCCTACTGCCATAAAAAATGAAATAATATTAAAATAAGTACTTGCCCCAAGTAATTCACATACATAATCATATCATGAAAAATTTTGTGGATGAGCAAACTTGTTATAAAACAGTTTAAATACTTGTCCATGATCATACAGCTAATAAATATTTCATCTAAGATTTGAACCTAGGTTTTCCTGATTGCAAGTAACAATTACTTCATACTACCATGGTTTGACAGATACTTCATCCTATTTCCAATTGATTCGTATTTCATCTGTTGTTAGGGTTTTTTGTTTTTTTGTTTTTTGTTTTTTTTTTTGGTTTACATTTTGAAAGTTTTTCATTCTATGTATTTGAAAGACTGAAACTATTTCATAAAGTCAGATTAGTTGAATACATTGTTTCTAAATTTTATGAATCAATGGTTTATCTAAAAAAGTTTTTTAAGGTTCTCTTTTAATGATTCTTCAGTTCCATCACAGTTAATTTGTTGAAATAACAAGAATATTTTGAAGTTTGATTTTATTATGGACTTGCCAATTTATAAGGAACGTGGGTATCTAATCAGAACACCCAAGTTCAAATCCAGCCTCAGATATTTATGTTTGTGTGACTCTGGACAAATCACTCAAAATTCTGGTTGCCTGATTCCTTATCTGTAAAATAGGTATAGTAATATTCTTTACCTCATAAGGTTATTATGAGGCTCAAATGAAATAATATTTTAAGGCACTTTGCACAGAGGTTCTTCATAAATGCTTGTTTCCTTCTTTTCCTCCTTTAATTCTACTCATATAATCATATCATTTTGGGTATCTAAGAGATGCTAAATTGGGACAGCTAAGTGAAACAGTAGAGACAGCCTTGGGCCTGAAGTCAGGAAGATGAATCTTTCTGAGTTCAAATCTAGCCTCAGACTCTTACTAGATGTGTGACTAGATAAGTTGCTTAAATCTGTTTGCCTCAGTTTCCTTATTTACAAAATGGAGTAGGAAATGGCAAACCACTTCAGTTACTTTGCCAACAAATGCCCTCAAATGGATTCACTACCTGCAATGAAGTGCTAAAGTTTCCACTATCTTATTACATAGTCTTTACCAATCAATATAATTTAAGCTTTTGTGAATAATCATTCTATAACTTCTAGTGGCAATGACCCTGATCCTGAATAGGTATCCTAGTCTCTTCAGTTTTTGTAAATAAGTCCACAAGCCTCAATCATTTGTTTGATGCTTTGTTTGTCAAAATTTTTGTTGGATGAGTTCGTGTAGATATTTCTGTGTGTGCCTTTTAGTTCTACTCTTGAATCTTATCTCTCTTATAAATTCTCTTTAGACATAAACTACTTTCAGTTATATTCAACACATTCAGTAGCATATACCTGCTGTCATCCTCTACTATTGTGTTTTGAATTTAAATTAAGATACTTTTGTTTCTTTCAAAACAAACTTCTATAAGCTTTTAACTTCTTCATCATGTGCTCTGAGAATATGTCATTCTTCCTCATCATTAGCATTAGAATTATTATTATCTGAGAAATAGGGATAATAACTTCTTTACTTCCCTCATTCTATTTTTGTAAGGCTCTAATGAAGCAAGATATGTGAAGTATTTTCTAAAGGTATTATGTAAATGAGGCAAAATCATTATTCTTTGTGTAACTTTCTAATATTAAGCATGCAACTATCTTTTTACAATGAACATAACATATTTGGTTGATCAGAAAGATGAACTTTTTAAAACTTGGAAAATTACCAATATTTGAAGGAAATAATCATCAGAATTTAAATTTGAAAGATTTTTGAGTACAGCATAAGGAAAAAGAGTACTGGACTTGTAAACTGAAGACATGGACTCAAAACTCCTTTCTGCTAGTTAGCTTAATGACCTTTGGCAAATAAATCAGTTCTCTATGTTTGTGTTTTTCATCTGCAAAATGACTGCATTGGATTGGATGACCTTTAATGTTCCTTTTATTTCTTAATCATACAAACATATGATTTCATAGATTTGGGTGTCTATTCCCATGAAACAAATGAGAACCTATATGTACTTCCAATTCTTGAATTTTAGAGGCTAAAAAAAATTCTCCACCTGAGTGCATACATTCTTATGATTATCCTCTCTGAATTTAACTAGGCTATTTATTGAACTTAAACTAACACTCAATTAACTGCCAGATTCATACTATGTACCCTCGCATCACATTCAGACTTAAAGCAGATTACACCATGTTGGCATAAATTTCAATAATCCAGAATATCCTCCAATTCACCAGAGGGAATTAGAGAAGGATTTTTGTATAAAGATATTTGACTGAGAAATTTTCCTCTCTCTGTAGAAGTTTAGGGAACTTTTATATTCTATTCTGAGTTGAATTCTTGAATAGAATGTCACATAAAAAATTAGCAATAATAATGATAACAATCATAATTGTGACAATAATTTACTTTTATGTTGTCTTATAGTTGCAAAGAAATTTACATGTATTGTGATTTGATCCTTACAACAACATTTGAGAGGCAAGTAGCATTATTCTCATTTTATAGATCAGGAAAATGGGTTATAAAGAGAAAATGACTTACCCACGGTATCTCAGCTAGTAAGTCACAAAGGACAACTGAAACCATTATTATATAATTCTAAGACTTTTCACTACATTATGGTTCTAATTTAAAAAGTAGAACATGCAAGAAGAATCAAAACACAAATATATTTCATAGCCCAACCTTGATTATGAAGGTCAAAACAAACCCAATAATATTTGTATTAGACAACTATCAAAATAAAAAACACTGAGTAAAGACCAAGTAAGAAAATAATTTCTCTTTGATTATTTTGCTTTTTAACTTTCAAAATTCATATAACCCTCACTTTAACAGGGCAACTGGACAGCTAGATGACACAGCAGATACAGTACTGGGCCTGGCATGAGGAAGACTTCTCTTCCTGAGTTTAAAGCTGGCCTCAGACATCTTTGACAAATGAACTAAAAAAGGAAATAGTAAATTACTCCAGCATTTTTGCTAAGTATCTTTCTTAAATGAAGTCAGAAAGAATTGGACACAGATAAAATGACTGAAAAACAACATGACATTTGTCTTCTCCATCAAACAAAAATTTAAAATAAATATTTTGGATATCTCAAAAAAGATGATGGTAACTCAAGTGATGGATTTTTCAGTTTAGCAACTTCAGGAAAAACTTATCCTTTGAAATTCACTGGCTAAGCATCATAGTTAAATTTTGGCCATAGAAAACTTACAAGTACTATAATGTGAGGGATTGAGAGATTGTAAGAGATATTAGTGGATTACCTATACCAATAAAAAAATCACAGGATTATGAGATTTTGAAGTTCAATTAAGCTACTTAGGAGACTTCATGGTTTTGACAATGGAAACATTCTGAATTATTTCAAATTTACAGTATTATCACAACTAAAAAAATAAAGATTTTCATTGAAGAATGTTTATTTTGTAATAATATCCTGATTTTTTAACTGATCATACTCCTCATCCAACTAAATAAAACTTCAAGGTATAGAGTGTTTTGAGATTTTGTACAATCAGTGTACTATAACATGTAAGTGATTATTTCCTGCAATTATATTTTCATAATCTTATTATAGCAATACTTTTAAAGGAAACAAAAATTCTTGCATCAGAGTCATTTCCAGGCAACAAAGAATCACTTCTCTGATATCAATCCTTGTGGTAGTCATCAAAATTCCTGGTCTGGAATCAAAATTAACTTTATTACAATTATAATGTTTTAGGAAATTCTAAATAATTTAGGAGTGGGAAGTTATAACCATATGAAAACAAATCCAGTAGGGGATGTAAAAGCAGGAAAATTGAATTGAATTATATTGAATTAAATTGCTATTTGTCGATTCAATGCTTTAATATAAATCTTTGAGTTGTTATATGAATTAAAACTTCATATTGCTGCTTGAAACCAAAGCTTAACAAAGAAAAGTTAGAGCAGAGGAGAGAAAAAGGAAAGGAAAAAAATCTTTAAGATGTTCAAAAGTAGATTTTCTCATAGTAAAAACAAACACCCCGTGATGAGTTAATGCTAAGGGTAAAAAAATTATGTTTCTGCCTGTCACTATATTTCATTATCTACTATTTATTACTGATGATTTGGCATTTCATAAGTTCCTTAACTAAAGGCAAAGAATTATTCCTAAATACTTTACTAAATACATGTAAAAAATGCAATTTTTTTTACAGTAGAACTACTATGAGCAATTCCTAATGACAAAGATCAGAAGGAAAGCAGAGAAATAAATATCTCATACCGAATATTTGAGAATATTTGAGAAATCTGAAGGTAGTTCACTGGTCTGCCTTCACAATCTCATGCAATATTTGAAATTATTGCAAACTAATTTATCCACACTTTCAAATAAGGGGCTGGAAAACATGTGAAGCAAATCCTACTGACCTTTTTTTGCTAAGGAGTTGTTTGGTTCATATTTCTCAATTAGCACTTGGACTTGTTCCTGTTTTAATGGTGGATAAAGGATTTCATTCAGTCGGGGATCTCGTTGCTTTAAATTGATAAACTCCATCATTTGATCAACAGTAAGATATGGTCTACTCTTGGCACCACTAAAAATAAGTAAAAGAAAAAAAAGAAATTACATTGTTTTTTGGTAACATATTTAATCAACCAAAAAGAATTTATTAAGTACTCATAAACGCAAGTCACTGCTTAAATAGCATCACAGAGAAAACCTATCTAGATCTTATAAGATCAAAGTGCTTTTGCAAAAGATAAAAATGGTCACATTGCCCCAACTAATTTTTGTTTATGTTTCAAATTATAATTGTTCATTGTAGACATTGTTTAATGTAATTAGAACTGATTTGGCATGCCTGAGGAAAATACCAACCACTGGCAAGGGCAAAAAATACCTAGGAGTTCATGATCCCATAAAGCCAAAAGGGAATACTTCAAGGAGGAAAAAATATATATAGGTATGGTTTACACAATACAGTTAAAGTTCTAGCTGAATCACCAACTTCCCATATCCAGCTTATTTCCGTAAGGATGTATCTATTTATGGCAACTGAAAAAGTGAGCAAATTCTGTCATGTATTTCCTCTTCTCACAAGGGGAATTATAAACATCATCTCCTTTAGGACAGCAATTGTATTTGATATAAATAATCTTCTCAATACTACAAGAACTAATTCCATAACATGTACCCTATGGGCACTCCTGAAATGTTTGATGGTAAGAAATTACAAAAATAAAAGTAATCAGGTGCACCAAGAATGTAATGATATCAATCATAATCATAAGTACCAAACACATTCCCTTTGTGATTTCACAGTTATACTTTCCATCTTTTTCAATTAATTTATTTGTTGACTTCAATATCAGATAAAATGTAAAGGTGCTATTTTCTTACTTTTAAATAGGTTGCTTTTCTTATATATTTTCTCTTTAAAATGAATATGTGAGTTTATTACTGATGTAATAAAAGATGAAGAATTTCTGTGATATTAATAGATCCTATCTAATCCAGTGAATTTTACTTATTCACTGTTTCACTAAGATAAAGTTGCTATTCTTTGAAAAATGATCTAGAATTTTTTTTTATTATTATAGCTTTTTATTTAGAAGATATACGCATGGGTAATTTTTCAGCATTGACAACTGCAAAATCTTTTGTTCCTATTTTTCCCCCTCATTCCCTCCACCTCCTCCTCCAGATGGCAGATTGACCAATACATGTTAAATATGTTAAAGTATAAGTTAGATACAATATATGTATACATGAATGATCTAGAATTCAAGGGAGGAGTGGGATGGGATAATCTGATGCTTTCATAGGGTACTTTTTAAAAAGGCAGGTAACAAGATTTAGGAAGAAGGAGGTAATATATTTGTGGAATACCCAATCAGATGTAAGACTCCTGGAAATTGGGAAATTTGAGTCCTGGAACATTCTCCTCGGAGCTTCAATTCCTCCTTTATCAGAGGTATGGGGAAAGGCCAGTTTAGAGGAAAGTATCTACTAAAAAAGAGGCAATCACCTCCTACTATTAATAGAACAATGTAATTCAGTCCTCTTGGTTTAAAAATGAGGGAATTAATGTTGCGACTAAGTCACATATATGCTTAGTGACTCAGATGAGACCTGTAGCCACTTAAGAATATTTCCAATCCACCATTCATTCTCTTGCATTACTTCTTCTTTCCCTCTACGTTGCTAAAACCAAATATGGTTATATGAGAAAAATGCAATCCTTATAAGTACTAATTTATGTTAGGTAGCAAAAACCTCTGCCCACTTAAACTAATGGATATTACTATGGGAAAATAGTATGTGATCAATTAATGAATAGCTGGGTGATTTTTCTAAACTCAGATACCCAATCTAGCATTATTAAATGAGAAAAAAAGCAAATTTAAAAGAATCCCTTACAATTCAGAAAAGATGTTATCAATTTCAGGTCGAGGGCAAAGGTTGTTTAAGAAAACTCTATATACTTCTGGAGTGAAGTCTTCTTGAGGTATTGAATCATTCTGAGAAAGAAAAAAAAAAAGAAACAAATCAAAACATAAGAATTCTTTTTAAAGCCAGCATTAACATGATGAATATATCTGTGGAACAAATTATTCATTTTATCCTGTGCATTACTGAGAGTAAGACTCTCCCTCATTAGCCACTGGATAAATGTAGCTACTACTAGAATAAGATATGTTCACCAAAGAATTGAAGGGTATAGCAGACACATCAATAGCAATATGAAAATATATACTCAAATCTAATTGTACATAAAGTTTGGAAAATTCACTACAGATATTGTTTGATCAACTAAATTTTATAAATAATAAAATACTTTCCCACTGAATACTTTTGACCTTGATTGTTTAGAAAATAAGTAGTTAATGTAGGAAACAGTTTTCATAATTTATTTCATTGTTTTTCTATGTTACCATGCAAACCGGAAACAGGCATTCAAGCTTTTGTTAATAGGAAGAGCATTTTTTCATAACCTTTCCTGTTTCAGGTACATGTGTTATGTTTGTTTTCATTTTCAAGTCAGTCTAATTGGGAAGACAGAATTCCTTCCCCTTATATTCATATCAGTTTTGAAATATGCATTATTTTAGAATAGCTAAACATATATCATTAAATCATTCTTAATGCATTGCCTGAAAGTGATAACAGAAAGTCTAATCCAATACAGAAGCTCAATAGATATTCATTGAATAAATGAAATACTTAGAAACCAACTTTTTCTCCAGATGATATCATAGGGAAGAAAAGAACATTTTATTTTTTTGCTATAGAAAAGTCTGAAGAATTGTATTCAATCACATAAAAAGCTATAAAGAAAAGACACGTCAAGGACCATTACGTCTTAGATAATTGAAGACCAATTTTGAAATCATGAAATTAGAAATTTAAACCAAAGATATATGAAAGATACACTTGAGACCATCAAATCACCTTACTGACCTATTTCATTACACATAAAATGACAAAGATAATTAAAACCTTCTATTCTTTATAATTATTAAAATTTTCCATCCAATTGGTTTATAAAATCTTCATTTATCATTGTTGATCTCTCAATCATTTAGCTAATTGGTGTAGAAATTGCCTTACAGATAGATGATATAATTTCACACCTTTCTTCTTTGAGCACTGCTAAATGAAGTGCACAGTTTATTCAATAATTTTTCTAGAGCAATCTTGCACAAGAGATAGTATATCTAGCAAGGCTTTCTTCTTCTTTGTTTACCATTTTGTCAATCAAGTGAGGGTTTTTAAAGAATAGAAGAAAATTTAGAATGTTTATAGATAGCAAAGATTAAACTAATTTTGGGAGAGACTAAAGAGACATATAGAAAACGTCATATAGATACAAAGACAGAGGTAGAAGAGGCAACAAAGGCAAGACATTGATAATGGTGATGGTGAAGAAGACAATGAATTTGATAGTGGAGAAGCAATAATCTGACAGGAGTGAGAAAGCATGAGATTGAGGGTGCACATAGAAGACCTAGTACAATGTTATCTTTTTTATCATAGACTAGAAGAAAGATAGAAAGAAGAATGATATGAGGAAGCTTTTATTTGTAAAGTGTAACAGAGAAGATAGATGTTGACAATTTAGCTGTATTTTTTCATTAAGATATAAGGGATGGGGACAGCTAGTTTGTGCAGTAGATAAAGCACTAGCTCTGAAGTCAGGAGGACCCGAGTTCAAATCTGGTCTCAGTTCAAATCTGGTCTCAGACACTTAACACTTTCTAATTGTGTGATCTTGGGCAAGTCACTTAACCCTATTGCCTCAGCAAACAAAGCAAAAAAAAAAAAAAAAAGATATAAGGGATGATGTATGAAGGGCAACTAATTAGTGCATCTTATAGAGAGCCAGATATGGAATTAGGAAGATCTGAATTCATGAATGACCTATACACTAGCTGTGTGACCCTGGACAAGTCACTTAAACTTGTTTGCTTAATTTTCTTCTACTGTAAAATGAGCTGGAAGGAAATGTCAAACCACTCAAACATGTTTGCCAGGGAAGCCCCAGATGGAGTCATGGAGAACTGGGAATGAATGAAATGACTGAACATCAATAAATAAACTTGAGGATAAAAAAGGAAATTGGGATAGCCTCTGAGGGAAGCGTGATATAGAATTAACTATGGAGGAGTAAAGACGGCTCAATCAAGACTGTTGTAATTAATCCAGTACTTTCAATTGTATTCAACTACTTGTGATCCTACTTAGGGTATTCTTGGCAAAGATATTGGAGTGGTTTGCCATTTTCTTCTCCAGCTCATTTCACAAATGAGGAATTGGGGCCAACAGTATTCTGTGATTGCCCAGAGTCCTACAGCTAGTATCTGTATCAGATTTGAATTCAGAAAGATGAATCTTCCTGATTCCAGGCCCAGCACTCTATCCAATGCCCCATCTCATTGTCTAGTTAAGATTAGATAACAGAAATTTCTAAGGGACCTAGTCAACATAATTGTTTAATTTCCTCCAGAATGATTCAACAGATAAAAGGAGTATGAGAGTGGGAATACTCCAGAGTTGATACTTGGAAAGGAATGAGTAATGGAATTGTAAAGTGGGAAAAGGGATTTGGAAAGGAAAAAAAAATAGAAGACAGAGAAGTCTGGGTAGAGTACTAGGGTTAGTGAGATTGGAGGTCACAGCAAAATCATATGATAGGTTTACAAAGAATGAGACAAAGAGGAAAATGGACTGATAAGAGATTATAATCAGGCAAAGTAACTTTAGAATTCTCAATCATAGAAGTGAAATATTTTGTGCAAGAATGTTTGTGGCAGCCCTATTTGTAGTGGCTAGAAACTGGAAACTGAGTGGATGCGCATCAATTGGAGAATGGCTGAATATATATGAATGTTATGGAATATTATTGTTCTGTAAGAAATGACCAGAAGGATGATTTCAGAAAGGCCTGGAGAGACTTACATGAACTGATGCTGAGTGAAATGAGTGGGGCCAAAAGATCATACTTCAACAATAATACTATATGATGATCAATTCTGATGGACGTGGACCTCTTCAACAATGAGATGAACCAAATCAGTTCCATTTGTTCAATAATGACTAGAACTAGCTACACCCAGAGAAAGAACTCTGGGAAATGAGTGTGAACCACTACATAGCATTCCCAATCCTTCTATTTTTGTCCTCCTGCATTTTTGATTTCCTTCACAGATTAATTGTACATTATTTCAAAGTCCAATTCTTCTTGTGCAGCAAAATAACTGTAGGGCTATGTATACCTATATTGTATTTAACATATACTTTAACATATTTAACATGTATTGGTCTACCTGCCATCTGGGTGAGGGGTGGGGGGACAGAAGGGGAAAGTTGGAACAAAAGATTTTGCAATTGTCAATGTTGAAAAATTACCCATGCATATATCTATCTATCTATCTATCTAAAGTGGAATACTTGTGAGTAATAGCAAGATCAGAGTTGTGACTATCCTTGTATATGGCTAAATTGAAGTTAAAATATAGGTTGTGGGAGTTAAAGAGCCTGAGAACTGGAAAGGTATATAGTGTTTGAGAGAAAAATCACCATGTATGTTGAAGTCTTCTATTATCAGAGTTGCTTTGAAAGAAAAGACTGTGGTCTAGGTACTGCATTTCTTGAGAAAGAAGTACAAATGACTTGGAGCAGTACTTGGATTGGGTAATAAATTGGGATAGAACAAATCTCAAAAGTAGAAAGATTACTGAGTGATGGCAGAAGAGGAAGAATCTCAAAATAGCAGTGTAGAGCAAAGAGTATATAGAGTTTCTCTCCTGGTTTAGTGTACTGGGGGACACCAATAATGGAAAGGATGGCTAAGGCTACAATATCTTGGGATTCATGAATGCCAAAAGATGAAAGGAACAAAAGAAGAAGAAGTCTAGAATAAAGGGAAATATATTAATGACAGAATGGAGATTCAAGAGGGTGGAATAGAAAAGAAGGCATAGATAATATGGAACATGAGAGATATGTGGATGAGTTGGATGGAGATGAGAGAACATTAAATTTTCTGAGGGGGAAATGGATGTATTTAGCATCACTGGGATTAGAAAGTTAGAGATAGGGAATTACTACGTGTAGGAAATTTAATACTTTATACTTAATTACATATTTAATTATATATATGTAATATTATGTATTATCAGGAACCCTTTGAAAGACAAAGGTACGTCACTTCTCCTTTAAATGTAAAGGCTTGCCGATGACATGATGGTATACTTAGAGAACCCCAGAGATTCTGCTAAAAAGTTATTAGAAATAATCCACAACTTTAGCAAAGTTGCTGGTTATAAAATAAACCCACATAAGTCATCAGCATTCTTATATATCACTAACAAAATCCAACAGTCAGAGTTACAAAGAGAAATTCCATTTAAAGTAACTACTGATAATATAAAATATTTAGGAATCTATCTGCCAAGGGAAAATCAGAAACTTTATGAGCAAAATTACAGACCACTTTTCACACAAATTAAGTCTGATCTAACCAACTGGAAAAATATTAAATGCTTTTGGATAGGGCGAGCAAATATAATAAAGATGACAATATTACCTAAACTAATCTATTTATTTAGCGCTATACCAATCAGACTCCCAAAAAACTATTTTAATGACCTAGAAAAATAACAACAAAGTTCATATGGAAAAACAAAAGGTCAAGAATTTCAAGGGAATTAATGAAAAAAAAATCAAATGAAGGTGGCTTAGCTGTACCAGATCTAAAATTATATTATAGAGCAGCAGTTACCAAAACTATTTGGTATTGGCTAAGGAATAGATTAGTTTATCAGTGGAATAGATTAGGTTCAAGGCATAAAACAGTCAACAAATATAGCAACCTAGTCTTTGACAAACCCAAAAATCCCAGCTTTTGGGATAAGAACTTACTGTTTGATAAAAATTGCTGGGAAAATTGGAAACTAATATGGCAGAAACTAGGCATTGATCCATACTTAACACCGTACACCAAGATAAGGTCAAAATGGGTTCATGACCTAGGCATAAAGAATGAAATTATTAATAAATTAGAGGAACATAGGATAGTTTACCTCTCAGACCTGTGGAAGGGGAAGGTCTTTATGACCAAAGCAGAACTAGAGATCATTACTGATCACAAAATAGAAAATTTCGATTATACCAAACTGAAAAGTTTTTGTACAAACAAAACTAATGCAGACAAGATTAGAAGGAAGCAATAAACTGGGAAAATATTTTACAGTCAAAGGTTCTGATAAAGGCCTCATTTCCAAAATATATAGAGAATTAACTCTAATTTATAAAAATCAAGCTCATTCTCCAATTGAAAAATGGTCAAAGGATATGAACAGACAATTCTCAGATGAAGAAATTGAAACTATTTCTAGTCATATGAAAAGATGCTCCAAGTCATTATTAATCAGAGAAATGCAAATTAAGACAACTCTAAGAGACCACTACACACCTGTCAGATTGACTAAGATAATAGGAAAAAATAATGATGATTGTTGGAGGAGATGCGGGAAAACTGGGACATTGATGCATTGTTGGTGGAGTTGTGAACGAATCCAACCATTTTGGAGAGTAGTTTGGAACTATGCTCAAAAAGTTATCAAACTGTGCATACCCTTTGATCCAGCAGTGTTACTACTGGGATTATATCCCAAAGAGATTATAAAGAAGGAAAGGGACCTGTATGTGCACTGAATGTTTGTGGCAGCCCTTTGTAGTGGCTAAAACTGAAACTGAATGGATGTCCATCAGTTGAGAATGGTTGAATAAATTGTGGTATATGAAAATTATGGAATATTACTGTTTGTAAGAAATGACCAACAGGATAATTTCAGAAAGGCCTGGAGACTTACATGAACTGATGCTGAGTGAAATGAGCAGGACCAGGAGATCATTATATACTTCAACAACAATACTATATGATGACCAGTTCTGATGGATCAGGCCATCCTAGCAACGAGATCAACCAAATCATTTCTAATGGAGCAGTAATGAACTGAACTAGCTATGCCCAGAAAAAGAACTCTGGGAGATGACTAAAAATCATTACATTGAATTCCCAATCCCTACATTTATGCACACCTGCATTTTTGATTTCCTTCACAAGCTAATTGTACAATATTTCAGAGTCTGATTCTTTTTCTACAGCAAAATAACGTTTTGGTCAGTTATACTTATTGTGTATCTAATTTATATTTTAATATATTTAACATCCACTGGTCATCCTGCCATCTAGGGGAGGGGGTGGGGGGGGTAAGAGGTGAAAAATTGGAATAAGAGGTTTGGCAATTGTTAATGCTGTAAAGTTACCCATGTATATATCCTGTAAATAAAAGGCTATTAAATAAAAAAAAAAAAAAAAAGAAGGGAAAGGGACCTGTATGTGCACGAATGTTTGTGGCAGCCCTTTTTGTAGTGGCTAAAAACTGGAAACTGAATGGATGTCCATCAGTTGGAGAATGGCTGAATAAATTGTGGTATATGAAAATTATGGAATATTACTGTTCTGTAAGAAATGACCAACAGGATAATTTCAGAAAGGCCTGGAGAGACTTACACGAACTGATGCTGAGTGAAATGAGCAGGACCAGGAGATCATTATATACTTCAACAACAATACTATATGATGACCAGTTCTGATGGACGAGGCCATCCTCAGCAACTAGATCAACCAAATCATTTCTAATGGAGCAGTAATGAACTGAACTAGCTATGCCCAGAAAAAGAACTCTGGGAGATGACTAAAAACCATTACATTGAATTCCCAATCCCTATATTTATGCACACCTGCATTTTTTATTTCCTTCACAAGCTAATTGTACAATAATTCAGAGTCTGATTCTTTTTGTACAGCAAAATAACATTTTGGTCAGGTATACTTATTGTGTATCTAATTTATATTTTAATATATTTAACATCTACTGGTCATCCTGCCATCTAGGGTGGGGGGGGTAAGAGGTGAAAAATTGGAACAAGAGGTATGGCAATTGTTAATGCTGTAAAGTTACCCATGTATATATCGTGTAAATAAAAGGCTATTAAAAAAAAAAAAAAAAAGAATTTAGGCAGAAGATGGCCTAGTTTGATTTCCCAAAAGAATCAGACTGAGAGGGGGAAGAGCCTCAGACAAAAAATAAATAAATAAATAAATAAATAAATAAATAAATAAATAAATAAACAAATAAATAAATAAATAAATAAATGTAAAGGCACAGGTCCTAGAGGTGAGACCTCAATGTCACAGATTTAGATACTGAACTGAATCAGGAAGGCAATGTAAATGATTTGAGACCAGAAAGCAAAAGTCAAGGTGGATAAAGGTCAGTTTTGATGGAATTAGTTCAAGCAGAGTAGTAGTTATGCAAACCCCCTCTTGAACTTTTGGGGAGATGGGAGGGAAATTCTGAGGAGCTCTCCTCTG
The DNA here is from genome assembly GCF_902635505.1 of Sarcophilus harrisii. Lineage (NCBI taxonomy): Eukaryota > Metazoa > Chordata > Mammalia > Dasyuromorphia > Dasyuridae > Sarcophilus > Sarcophilus harrisii. The sequence continues at coordinate 163,648,421 of NC_045427.1, forward strand.
GGAGAGACCCACCTTAGAGAATCAAGATAAGTAGTTTCATTCTGTTTACTTGGTGGGACTAGTTACACCCTTTATTGAGTAGCTGTATTGTTTATTGAGTAGTTACACCCCCTATTGAGTTAAAAATTAGTCCAAGACCACTCCTAGTAGCTTATTCAATTGGAGATCTTGGTCTGACAATCAGCTCAAACTTCCCCCAGCTCCCAGGCTATGATTTGGCCATAAAACAAAGGCCTATGAATGTACTCTTTACAAATCTCCTAATTTGATTAGGGGTTGGTGCACTAAGAGAATTCTTTCTTAGTGAAAAATAAAACTTTCCTTTTTGCCACAGTTTTTCAGGTTCATGAATTCTTTGGATCTGCATCTCCAAGTCCATTCTCACACCTCAACAGTAGGAGATCTTGTTCTGATGAACAAACCAAGGGGCTAATCCATAAAGTTCCCCAAACTCCAGGGGAGTTTTAAAAGTTATTGATATCTTCTGGATATTACACTACCCGCCCCCCTCCCTCCCTCCTCCCCCCCCCGGCTTGTTCCATGCTGGGTCTAGTTGTTTTCTCATTGAATGCTGATTCACTGAAAATGATATTTCAAATACCTCAGACATTGTAGGATCATCAATATCTTTTGACAGTGTCAAAAAACTGCCTCATTGGGCTGTCTTTGTTGGATCAATGTTCTACTGGATTCCAAGAATCACAAAGACTGCTAAGATTAAGCTTGTATAAAGTGAATTCTACTAGTTTTGTGGGGACTGCTGGGCATTCACAAATGTAGCTCTGGCAGTTGCAGGTGGGCAATATCTGCTGGGTGTTTTATCCTGGCTCATCTCTTCAGGGCTTCCTATTTTGAACAATAATTTTTTCCCACAAGAGATGTTACTGAGTTGAATCTTAAGAGAACATTCTAAGAGCAAATTAAGGAAAATTCTAAGCGTAAAAGGTGAGGAGAAAGTGAATTTAAGTAATGGGATGATATAGGCCAGGCAAAGATAGGAACAGTCTACCATGAGAACTAGGGCATGAAAAGCAAAAGAAAAGAAAAGAAACAAACAAAACTGATTTTGTAGATGTGCTTTGTGTGCTGAGTTTTCACAAAGGCTATGTGAATTTGTTAAACCCACATATTCCAGCAGAAAATAGTTGATGGTGATTCCTAAGGTAGGTAATGAGTAAATATTATAGGCAGCTGGTAGAAGTAGGAGAAGATAATGAGAAAGCAGAAGACACTCAAGAAATCTTATCTGTGACCACCTTAGGTTTGTTAACCTAGTGCACAATGACTGTGACTAGGTTTTAACTCTGTTGTATACATAAGACAAAGAACTATTTTCAACTATTCTCTCTCTGTCAAGCCTTTAAATTATGGTTTCTCAGTAAATTCAATGAATATAATCTGTTTTTAACTGTTTCTTTAAATTAAGTTTAAAAACTAGAGGTTAAATTCAATAGTTAAAAATGAAATATTAATAAGGAGGAATTTAAGAAGGAGGAAGTGTGATATTCAACTATAATTTCCATGCTGTACTAAACAGGATTTGCTTCTTCTAAAGAAACATATAATTTCAAAAGTTACAATAATTACATTGAAATTCTCATTGGTAAATGGTGAAAACAAGACATGGGAATAGAAAACACACTTTCAGTTGACCTGGGGATGGCAATTTAATACAATATATTTATAAATTTAAGAAAACATATATATGTGCATGTGTTTCCCTATAGAAAATGTAGGCTTATCAGGCTAAGTAAGATTTTTAAAAATATATTAATGTATTTATGGATTTGGGGAAAGCAGGGCTATATAGTTTAAAAGAGAACAAAATTCAAAACCTACTTCAGACACATACTAGAGCAGGGACTACAGGAGAATTATGTAACTCCTGAATGATCCAGACCTCTCTAGGCTACAAATCACAAAGGTTGCTGGTCTGTCTCTCAGTATTAGTGAAAAGAATTAATATATCTCGAATTCTTTTTTGCAATAAAATTGTCAGTCTAGACTTATCTGCATTACTCCATAGAAATAGAAATGGAATTAACTCATTTTCAAAAAATTGTATATTCTTATGCCAGTGATACACAGAAATTCACAGGAACTACTCTAATTACTTCTCTACTCAGTTCATGTTAATGGTCCTTAAATGTGGAATTGTAAAATTATATCAATCTAAAATCTAAAGAACTGCTATTGAAAAATCCCATTTTCTAAATATAGAAAAAAGTTCCAAAGACTTCAAAAAAGGCAAATGCTTTGGGCTTATTTACAGATGAATAGAAGGCATTTTGTCATGATAAAAACCTACTTTTCAACAGTTAACTTTCTGAAAGGTGCTTTAATTTGGGCAGACAGGGAGAGGAGGTGTGTGAAAGGAAGGCAGGGAATGTTACCAAGAATTTTGAGGAATACAAGCAGAATTGTCTCTTACAAAAACAAATTTTCATGTATTCAAGTAAAGTATGCAGAAAGACAAGGAAAAAGAAATCATTGCTAACAAATCCATTTATACTGTACAATTAAAACAAAAGGAAAGGACTTCCCATCCTCCTTCCAACCTCTCCATTTTGTTTTTTACATTCTATAGAATGCTCAAGACCTCCCTCACTTAGCTTCACAGAATCTGTTCTGGTGACTGAAAAATGTCATAAAAGGCTATGGAGTTAGTATGTATAAAAATCAAGTACATATTGTTGATGTGGATGCAGAATGGCAATTTACCAATGTTAGTATTTCCTAGTTCTGAAATAGATTCTGGCTTTCACATCTTTACAAGAATAAACAAGTACTAAGTAGAACCCATAAAGCTAATTATATTTGTAATGAATAAGGTCTATTTTCTAAAATATAAACTGATTTAGAAAAACAAACAAATGCCTTAGGCATTGTTTCTTTGTTTAGAAATTTTTCATTATCTTTTAGCCACTAGAGATGTTTATTCAATTTTATAATTCTTTCAGTCCTTTAAAATCTCATTTTGCATTGAAGGTCCCTTGAAGTGGGACTAATTAAATTGCAAGCCAGTAGTCTGAAAGAATGGAAATTTGCTTGAAATACGAAGCAGACAGTTATATTATTTTGTTTGTCTAAAGACTGAGTGGTACACAGTGGACCAGAGAGTCTGAAAACTTCGATATGAATACACATCACTTGTGGGACATTAGGTAACTCTAGGCCTCAGTTTCTGTAAATAAAATGAAGGGATTAGGTTAAATGACTTCTTTAGTTTTTTTCTCGCTCCAAATCTATGACTGTATATAATTTAGTTTTATATTACATTATTTTGACTAATCGAGTACTATTAGGCTACTATTTATTCTTTTCATTAGCTTAGATTTTTGATGTTTATCATAAGTTGCTCAAAACATTCCACAAAATTCTATTATCCTAAGTATGTAGCACAGTGCCTGGTACAGAGAAGGCTCTTAATAAATATTTATTAACTATCAAATTTACTTCAAATTAAGGGAGAGTTCAGAATAAAAGAAATAATAAATTAATAATTAGTTAGTTTTTACATATTGCTTTAAGTTTTACAAAGTTCTTTACAAACATTATCTCATTTCATATTCATAACAACTCTGGGTGCTAGGTGATATTATATTCATTTTAGAAATGAGGAAACTGAGACAGACATAAGTCTCTTAAATAAGTTTCCTCATTTATGTGTTCACATTATTTATTTATTTATTCATATTATATGAATAAGACACTATTAGAATTTCTCCATCTAGGCCTTGTAAGGTCATCTGTTCCCATTCTATCACAATTTCCAAAGTCAAAATCATCAATTTTAATCTCCTAAACTATACAATTTCTGAAGCCAAATTTTTTTAAATACACAAGACATGAAACTGAAGATAGAGACAGCTGATTCAGCTCTTGATAGACCAAAAAAGCAATTAATATAATCCTTAATTACACAATATAGCCAGCCAATCACTTATTCTAAGTTTTGGGGGTTATGATAAAAATATAAATTGATTTTTTAATGCTCCAAAAATATAAATTGATTTTTAATGCTCCAAAAATATGATAGAAGGCTGTTTAAAGGAACTAGAATTTTCCCTATTAAATCAATTTGTCCATAAATAACTCTATCTGTGTTGTTGAGAAACCAATGTAAAAATAAGTTTAATTTTCCATCAAAAATGTGAAAGATTTCATGGGCTAAATTCAGTTCTTTCAAAAACAATAACAAAATTTCTTTTAAAGCAAGAAGTGAGAAAATTCTTGTAAAATGTAAGATGACTTGTCTAGGGAGGCATGTTGAGGACTCCAATAAAAGAACTCCTAGTGGTTATAAATCACTTCTTCCATCATATTTGAGGTCTAAGCATGTTTCCTCTTGGATTTTGTTTGTACCAGTAGGAGAGTGTATCACAGATTTTGAGGGAGGAGATATTTTGTACCAATTATTCTTACAGTTATTATCATAGTAAACAGTCACTTTTAAGACTAATTAATATTAATTGTAATCATGGGATAAAAGAACAGTAGTGGAAGTTCATAAGCTATACCAATAAAAATATATTCAAACCTTTCAAGGTACACATAGAAGCCTAAGGGGGAGATGAAGTAGCTGTCTTTGGAGTATTACACCTGTCAGTGATAATAGGATTTGGGAATATTCAGAGCATGAACTATAATTATAATCATTGTAAAATTTACCACAATGATGAGTTCCAAAGAGCACAGAAATTATCTTAATCTCCTTGCGAAAAAAAAAAAAAAAAGACTTATGGTATCTAAATATTATGTTAATTTAAATAACAATTCATTTTTAAAACATTACTGATGAGGAAGAAAATTTATTATAAACAGTACTGCCTCAGGAAATCTCAAAACAAAATTGAGGAGAAAACAAGCTTAAAGTGAGATTATATTAAGAACATTGTCAATTCAGCTAAAAGATAGACTACAAACAGATAAAATAGAAAACATCTGCAGGCAGTTTTTTCAAAGAGATCTCTTCATACAGCACAAAAGTACAATTTGGACTTCACCAGCTCTGTTTCCAGTGTGACATGCAATGAAATAGCCTTGTTATTTAAGAAGATAAAGTCTTGAACATAAACTATAAGGAGAGAAAAATTACCTAGTAGAATGTAAACCTCTTGAGAGAAGAGATATTTTTGTTATTATATTCTTAACACAGCATAATCTTTTAAAATAGGAGTTATTCCATTTCTGGATGGCATTGGAGGCTAGGGATATCATAATTTTTAAGGGGATTAATTCTTTAAGACACTGATGAATCAAAGGCTTTGATTCTCAAAGTATGTCAAAAAAAGGAATTTAGTCCAAATTAAAAAAAAAAAAAAGAAACGTAACAGCAATTATTCACCCCATATTTCTACTTTCTCATCCCTTCAAATGCCTGTTATGGCAAATGTATATATCTAGAATGTTGTATGAAATTACAAAAAGAGAACAAGAGAACATGTAGGATTTCAAATATTATTTTTATAATTCTAGATCATGTTTTTTATAATTGCAGTTGATTTAGAGTTATAGACAATAAAATATTCTGCTTTATGCTTTATTGATTTTAAGAAAGCATTTGATTTGATAAAATAAAATATAGCCTTGAAAACTCTAATCAGAAAACATGTGTTCTATGGATATATCCAAATTTCAACCTTTGCAAAAGAGTTAAATGACTCTATTTGATACTTCTATTACCTGATAGGTTTTACTTTTGATCCAGAAACAGATACTTGTGTCATAATGATGTCAAGTATTTGTTAGCTTTTGACACAGAAAAAAGCAAAGTGAGAGATCAAGGGAGCCAAAGAACTAGATAGTTTTAAATGTTAAATAAAATTGCTTTCCCCCAAAAAAAGAAAAAAGGGAAGAGAAAGTATATAATCATAAGCAGTAAATAAAGATGTTGAACTGGACTTATCCCTGAGTTTTGAATAACCCTGGGCTAAAATGACAGTTTGGAAAGCATTCAGGAAGCTATGGAAATACACAAATTTCCCTTTCTGGCTGCAGTCATTAAGAAGTAAGATATTCCCTTCAGTGTATCAGGATAGTAAGAAAAGGAAGAATTTTCAAGAAATAGAATAAAAAATCCTAAATCTATGTTTTCAGAATAGGAGTGCAACTCTGTCTTTGATTAGTACAAACCGTGACAGAGAATCTGATTGCTGTTTGGTAGCACTCTTTGGAAAGCAGATGTCACTAACATGAAGTATTAGAGTAAAAAAAAAATTAGTTTAGTACTGAAGGCAGTGGTCTAGTCACAATTGTCCTGGTAGCTGCACGAATTTTTAACAGCTGTTTAACTTCTGTAAGACTCTGTTTCCTTATTGTCAAATGGGATGTTGTGTCTGTCCTACTAATGGTAAGGTTCACTATGATGCTTTAATGAGAAAATAAAAAATGCTTCGAAGAATAGAAAAGTAAGCAACATGTTTGGAATAATTAATATTTTCTGTCTATTGAGACCTTTATCCTAAAGATACCAGAAAACTGTTATAAAGAAAAATACATGTAATAATAGATAAAATAATAATAATAATAGAGATTGGCTTTTCAGCAGCCAGTTTAACAAGGTGAAGTTGTATAATTTGGTAGAAAGGATGGTGGCAGAAGGCCCGAGTTTTAGTAGCATAGACATAGAAGTAGAAAGTACCTTAGAAATCATTAAGTAACAACCATCTTACTTTACAGGTGAGGAGTCTGGAAGCCCAGAGAGAAAAGATTTATTATTGTTCACCCATTTTAATCCTGTCTGATCTTTCATGACCCAATTTGAGGTTTTCTTGCAAAAATATTAGAGTGTTTGCCATTCCTTTTCCAGATCATTTTACAAATAAAGAAAATGAAGCAAATAGGATTATGTAACTAGCCCAAGGTCATCGCTACTGTCTAAGGCTATATTTGAACTTGGGTTTTCTTGACTCCAGGCCCTGAGTTCTATCCACTGATAAACTTCACTGCTCTATTGGTGGAAGAGCCATGATTAAAAAGAGGTTCTCTGACTCCCAATCTAGGTCATTTCCTCTATACCATATAGTATATTCGATCTATCTCTCCAGACTTATCTCACATTACTGACCCTCATGTATGCTCTATGCTCCAGTCAAGTTGGCAACCCTGATATTCTTTGTACAGAAAATTCCATCTCTTGCTTCTGTCTCTGACTTATAAAATCCCTAACTTTCTTCAAGGTTCAGATCACGTTTCACCTTTCCCATAGGGATCACAGTATCATAGTTCTAGCTTTGAAAGAGATCTCAAAGACCATTTATTTTAACATCTCAATTTTACAAATGAAGGAACCGAGCCCTAAAGATATTAAATGACTTATCCAACTTTACACTTATCAGTGAGAAACTGAAGTCCCTTGATTCCAAAGTCAGTAGTTTTTCTCCTGTCCTACCTTATTAATAGGGGTCCTTCCAATTTATAGAATCCACTGTAATTATTTTACTATTAGTGAGTATTTGTGTTCATATTTCTCCACCACTACTTCCAGGAAAATGTGAGTTTGAGGTCTGGACTTGTTTTGTTTTTTGCTTTTATGTATAGGACTGGTACATAACAGGCATTTAATAAATGTTTATTGAATTGAAAATGAGAGTTTGGGATAAGATCAGTTTCAATTCAAATATTTTCTGGTTTATTTCCCACAGCATGAAAATCAAGAATAGTGATCCAAAGGCCTTGGGCAATGCTCAGATTTATTCTGTAAGCAAATTAATTAAATCATATAATAGTTACTACTAACAATAGTATTCAAGTCCTCCTTGTTACTACTGAATAAAAGAAGTGTTTTAAATCATGGTAGCCAAGTAATATTACTCTGAAATGTCTTATGATTGATCATTACTATTTTATTCCAATATTCAAGGCAAACAATCACTAGTAAGTAACCAAAAGTCAGAGCTGAAAGTCATGGTGTAAATTTGTTTCCCTCACTTAGGATTATATTGAATAAGTTATTATTATAATTATATCTCATATATAATATTATGTGTAATATATATAATATGACATAAAATATGATAAACAGTATAAATTATTATTAATTAAAATTATAACAAAGCTTCAATGGAACAAGGAAACAGATTAAAGAAGAGATTATCTTTTCTTTATGAAATGATCATTGTTCTCATAGGTAAATATGTTCAAATTTCTATAATATCAGATAGAATTTATAATAGAAATATAAAAATGGAAAATAAATCAAATATGTTTTCATTTGGAAAACATACTATGAAATTCAATTTTAAAGGAATGTTTTTTTTTTCTTTTGGGTTATTTTAGTAAGTATGACTTTTCATGACCCCATTTGGGGTTTTCTTAGCAAAGTTACTAGAATGATTTGCTATTTCCTTCTTCAGCTCATTTTATTGATGAGGAACTGAGACAAATAGGCTTAAGTGACTTGTCCAGGGTCACACAGTTAAGTAAGTGTCTGAGGCAAAATTTGAATTTATAAGGCTTATGCTCTACTCACTGTGCTACAGTGAATGGCATGCTTTTACATCTATCTATCTATATATGTAGATAGAAAAACATAGATTTATTTACACACATATATAAACACACACACATATATATACATATATATGTATTGAGAATAAAGAAAGAAAAATTACTTTTAAGGAATGTTATATTCATATATCCATATATTTCTCGAGAAGAAAGCAAGGAAAAAAGTATTTGAGTGAATATAATAGTCTCACAAATTTCAGAGGCATAAACAACATGCCATTGTTGTTTCCCATGTTAAAAATAAATAAACACCTTTAAAATCTCTGGGTTACAAATATATTTTGGTAGAAAATTACAAGAAATATGTCAGATTTGCTATTCTTAGGTTGTCCATATGCTTACCCTTGAAGATGGAAGACTACAAGCTTCTAAAGCAGTTTCAACTCGTTTTCGGTCTGCTGAAAACATGCGATAGATGCTATGAAAGGAAAAAAAGATAAAATGGCTGAAAGGTATATTACATTGTCTTATTCTTAATTCTATAGAAATGATTCAAGGTGAAAATGTTTTATTAACTCGAATATTCATAACATTTTTAAAAAACTCACAAATTCATAATAGAGGCAATATAGAATCACAGCTTCAGGGCCTAATTCTGACACAAAGTTAACTATGAGATTCTGGGCAGGTCATTTAATTTCTTAGTGACCTGGATAGCTCTCTAAGTCTAAATTACAGGAAGGACACTGGTTTTTAATAGTAGAGGAAATTCTTCCCTGGGAACTTCCTTTTATAATGAAATAATAGGCCCAGTCTTCCTTGCTATTTCTATCTCTTAAAAAAAAAAAAAAAAAAAAAAAAAAAAAAAAAAAAAAAAAAAAAAAAAAAGGAAAGAAGGAAGGAAGGAAAAAAGGAAGAAGGGAAGGAAGAAAACAAAATTTTATATGTCCACTGAGGACTCATTTACTATCCTCATTTATAATTCCTGAGGATAATTCCTGAGGATAATTCCTGAGGATAAAAAAAGAATAATTGAATCAAGCACAATCCTTTTCATTTATCACAGAAATCACAGAAATCACATTATTCTTTTTTTTTCCCCCGAGGCAATTGGGGTTAAGTGACTTGCCCAGGGTCACACAGCTAGGAAGTGTTAAGTGTCTGAGGTCAGTTTGAACTCAGCTCCTCCTGACTTCAGGGAGGGTGCTCTATCCACTGCACCACCTAGCTGCCCTTTGATTTAATTATTCTGCCTAATGTCTAAAACAGATGTTGCTTTGTTGGAACATAATAGATATTATGAATGGTGATAATAATGATGATGATGATAAATACAAATTAAAGTTCTCAATATGTTTACAAATACCATGTTATTTGATCCTCAAAATCACCTTGTGAGGCAAGTACTGTTACATCTTTTTTTGCAGATGAAGAAACTAAGGCTAAGTGACTTACCCAGGATTTCACAGCTAGTAAGTGTGTGAGATTCAAACTGAATTCAGTTCTTCCTGATTCTAGATCTAGCACTCTGTCCATTGTATTTATTAACTGGCTGCCTCTTCAGTTGAAATATTGATTTAGATGAAGGAAGATCATTTGAAAACATGGAATTGGTTCCCCCTTCCCCAAATAAACTTATCGTAGGTGAAAAGATTCTGAAACTTTGGGGAAAATGATCTAACAAAATTAAATAATAAAACATAGAAAGTTCAATCACAGACAGAAAGTACTATCCTCATTTATAATTCTAGAGAAACCACAGGTGAAGAAAGCAAGACTATGGCTCAAAGAGCAGGACATGTTAAAACTAAGATTATTTCTATTACACAATAGATTCTTAACTTTGAGTGTTCCATGGAGTCTTAGCACTCTATTAAAATCTAAGCATACCTTCTCAGAATAGTGTTGTTAAATACATGAAGTATAATATATGGTATTACAAAGAAACCAATTATACTGAAAACAGCATCAAAAAATTAATAGCACATCATATATAATATAAAACATTATATACTTCTATATGACATACATAATACACATATACTATGTATACATGTACAGGTAATTCTCAGTTGTGTTTAAATATATTTATCTATTTTTATCTACGTTTTTGTTTCAGGGAGCCAGGATTAAGGATTCCTGTACTATACCATGTTGTCCACTACAATATAATACTATATCCTCATTTACCCATTTATTTTCATTCATCAAATTATTAACCTAGGGTGTTATTCTGAAAGAGGTGTGTGTGTGTGTGTGTGTGTGTGTGTGTGTGTGTGTGTGTAGTTCTTGAAATTACCAGTAAGGATAATGTCACAAAAAAAGAAATGTCTATATCAGAAAAAAGCAATTTTCTAACAAGGATTTCTAATTTGATTTCTTTCATTAGTTAATTGAGTGATAGGTCAAATCACAGAATTTCCTTCTTCCTCAGTTTCCTTACCTGTAAAATGAGGTGATATCAATATGATATCAATTCAAGACAATTAAAAGGTTTTTAATGGAACTTACTTTTTGAGAGGAATTCGTCCTTCAGGAGTGACCTGTAGCTTGAGTTTGGTATAGCTGTTGGGGAAAAAGAAAAAACAACATTCTTTCTTATTCATAGTACTTACAAGAAAATAAAAATAAAACTTCACTAATCATATACATTTATATATTCTACTGTCACTTATCGTTTTGGAGAATATCACTACTATTTTCATGTAACTGAATTATAGATGAGCAAGGAAAATGATTTAGATTAAAAATACTGTTATAATAACATTTCTTAAATACTGAAAAAAAAAGTCCTTTGGGAGAGTTTGATTTATTACTACAATTCATCATTTGTTAGTTTTACCCTGAACAATAATTATATAGATTGAGAAAAAAGGAAACTAAAAGAATTTTAGACTAGAACTTAGAACATGTTTCATATGGTTAGTTTAATAATAACTTAAAATAAAATAACTTCAGTATAAAAATATGAATTCTTCAATATATGTGTGATCTCTCTGACATGGACACTTTCTTCACTAGTGCAGATTGCAACCCACATATATTCTCTCACCATGAATAACTTTTGCCAACATTCTTCTGTATCTTATATTCCATTTTATGAGGTCTCCTAGATCTCTCTACATTCCATGGGCACCATTAGTGTTCCAGTTGCCTATCTTTTATATATTATTTTCACCACAAGACCAGTACATTTTCTCAGTGATATCTGCTATACTGTTTTTTGCACTCATTAGGTCATCAACCGAAGTCTTCTGAAGCACCCACTAAACCACTACATTGCCTTTTGAATCATGGTTAACTTGGATTACTCAAAAATTGTGTTCCAATAATCCCTATACAACATTTCCAGAAGATCATATGAATTAAACAGATGTGTCTTTGTTCCAAGAAGTAATCTAGAATTATTAAGAACAGTGTATTTTCTCAAATGTAATTAATTCTTCCATTCTAGGTCCAACTTCTTGTATATTTATTGTTCCTGTCCCAGATCTATATATAGGCAATCTACCCCATTGGATTGGCTATCAAATTGCAAACCACAGTTTGGTAGTAGGCATGTTTTGTTCACTCAATTTAGTTTTGTTTGAACCTAGTATTAGGCCTATCTCTTTTAAATAATTATAGATCTCATTGAGGATATCTTGTATCACACTTGGACTTGATGCTATCAGGAGACTCACATGAAACAGGGCCCTTGGAGGACCTAACTAACCATTTATCTCTTTATAACAGAGACTTTCAACCCAAAGTTCATTATCTATCTATCTATCTATCATCTATATATGTATGTATACACACACACACACACACACACACACATATATATAATGGTATTTCAACAAAATTTTTTGTAATATTTTATGCAATTGGCAAACAATTTTTTATGATGCATCAGTAGGCTTCAGTAAATATCCAACAAGGACCGTGACACAAAAAGGATTAAAAACTAATATTAACTATATCTCTTCTCCATAATTACAGTCATAGTGGCACATAATATTGACAATGCATCATATAAATGCTAGTAATTATTATTTGTCACTTGGTGATGATAATAATCAAACAGTCACTGAATAAAATTATCCCTATGGTTGCATTTTCTAAGGAATATTTTATAATCTTATACACATGAAAAATTAGATAAACTTTTTAAGGTTGAATTTTACTGTACTGGATCAAACATTTTTCTTTTTTTTTTCTTTTTTTTGTCAATCAAAAAATTTAAGTCATGAATCTTGTATTATCTATACTTTTCAGTTAATTATAAGACTATAAAGATGGAATCTGTTATAGAAAATCATTTGCAAAACCCTGGCTTTTAATTTTTTATTGTCATGGTGGATACTTTTGGCATGTGTACAGACAGAAGATAAAAAACAGTTGTAGGCATATAGAGTTGTTTGCTCTCGATCATTTTATTTCAGGACTGATATTTGTCATTCATTTTTGATTCCTAGTATAGTTTATAAAATAATTCTTCAATGATTTCAAGACTATATCACATTTATCTTTGATTTCTACAAAGTATATTTGTGCTAGTCCAGCTGTTTTGTACAACTTCATCTTCCTAACTGCTATTTCTATTTATACAGCAAATCGGGTGCTAAGATGTTTAAATACAAATATAATAATCACTTATGACAAAAATATATCAAAATAGAAATATTGAAAAATTTGCTCCATTTTGTATTTACTTGTTCTTTTGCTAGTTTCATTCTTGAAATGTCCTTGAGACAATAATATTCATTTGGGTATGAATGCCAAATGCCAAGCTTTAAGGGAACTTCACTTTCACAGCTTATTGCTAATTTTATAAGGTGACATTGCTTATAATTTCCAGTAATTGTTATCCATCATATTTTATACATGTGATTGGTAACACAGGATATGAAACAAATTTGTAATCAAAACTCTTGTTGTCCTTGGCTCCATGTTTCACTAATGCAAAGAATTCAAACATTGGTATAATAAGTGGGTGAAAGCCCAAGACTCAAAGCATGCTTGTTTCTGACCTTCTCAGTGGGTTATATACAGTTTGTTTAAAACTTCCTCCTGGTTCCAATCCAACATAAGGAGATTTGATGAGCCTGCTCCTCACATATATAACTGATGTTCCCCTCCCTCTCTTTTGAGTATGAGCAGGAATCCTGTGACTTTTTATTGTTGGTACAGAGGGCAACAATATATTTTTTTTCAAATTAGCTGTTGAGTTGGAACCAAGAGTGCATACAAAAGGTTTGAACTGAAAATCTCAGTCTCTTCCCTGGAAGCTCTGGACTGACAAATATTATGAATACTTGGATGAGGGAGGGGAAAATATACCTTAATTTCCTACCTACCTACTATGTGGCCTTAGGGACATGACAATTCTGTTTGCATTGTATTTCTTTTTTCGTGATATTAAGTGTATGAGGATTCTGGGTTGAAATGGCTCAGGTTATGATTTCATGAATGTGAAGAAATGAATAATTAATTAATAAATTAGATGAATAATTAATAAATAATTAATAAATTACTTATCACTTCAGTAATCAGAAAAACAGAGACCTTAGTAGCAGCAGTAGTTTAATTGAATGAAAAATGTCCCACTCCCCACCTCCTAAAAGCAGCTAAGCTACCTTCTTCACACTGCTCAGCAGTGGATTGACCTAGCAGTCAAAAAATCATATCCAAGAAGGAGCCAGCTCAATTGAGTAAAGGAAAAAACTCATCAACTATTATGAGCTTATGCTCTCAAGTAGGAACTCTGTGAAGAGAGAACAAGATTCTCAGGGTTAGGAGTCATAAGGTATCACTTGACCCTACTAGTCCTTCACTATCTTAGGTGTTAAGTTTGAACATGTATGAGTCAGTGCAGTCCTAACTTCGCATAACTGATGCTATAGAAACATCAGTCTTTCTTAGTCTATCTTCTCAGTAAATCTGTTTTTGTTGCTGTTGTTGTTGTGATTATTATTATTATTATTGGGGACATGTAATTTGGTTAATTGATAGAAGAACCCAGGATGAGGGTTCAAGAGAGATCATATTATAAATCCTAATGCTTCAGGGTTACCTTAAGGGGTTTTTTCAAGTGTTCAGAGGTGAAGAGGCTACATTTGTTACTTCCATTTCTGAGCTTTTTGGCCTCTTATACTGCCTGATTTATGTAAGTTTAAGATAAAATGCCACTGATACAATTTCTTTGTATCTTTGCTTTTTTTTTTCATTTTCCATTTTTCAGCAATATTAATTCATTTGAATAATCATATTTAAATTTTAAAATCATTTCCCTGCCTGGGTCTCAGTACTCCCATTTGGAAAATTAGAGGACTAGATTAGTTGATCTCTAAAGCTTCTTTTAGCTATAGAATGCCTGAAATATATGAAGAAAATGAGAAGAGAATCTCGGGTTGGATCATATTTGGGAAATGGTGTTACATTTGTGACAGTTGGCTATTGGGCTGTTCCTTCAATTCTACAAACTGATCTCTCTCTTTTTTTAATACCAATAAATGGCCATGAGTCTTGGAATGCATTGTTCTCAGAGAGTAAAAATTGAAATTATCCTAAAAGAAAATGGAAAAAAAAATCATAGTGGGTACTAATAAAAAGATTTCTGATTTTGAAGTTCATGGAACTGTGTTCAAGTCCTAACTGTTAAAAGAGATTTGTATGATGATGTATAAATAAAAACTTCCTTTATTCTTAGTTTTCTCATCTGTAAAAAAGAGTAGTTTAGACCTCAGCTTCTTAAACTGTGGTTAGCCATATGGGTCTTAAAACTGAAAGTGGGGGTTTTGAAATTATGATTTATTATATTTGATTTGTAAAACTATTTTAAATATCTACATATCTACATGGAGTCATGTAAAAATTTCTTAGATAAAAAGGAATTGTGTGTGGAAAAAATTTAAGAAAACCTGGTTTAGACCATATAATCTTAGAGTCTTTAAAATTTCAATTAATGCTATGATCCTGTTGCCAGGAGCATATTGTCAACAATGATATGCAGAAGAAGGAACATAAAAGGCATTATTAATAACATAAGAAAAGGGCATAAATATCACATAAAAGGTCCATGTGGTACAATAAGAGATGGCTATACCAAGGAAACAGAAAATACTAAAAGAATCTGAGAAAATCTTTCTTATGTGCATCCTCTCTTTGTGGATGATTTATGGAAATGCATGAATAAATAGTAATTTATTAAGCCCTAATAATGATAGATGAATAACTTGGGACAAGCAATAATTTGGATATTATGTAATTTTGTAACAAAAATCTAAATGGATGTGGTGCACTGATCTAAGACTGATTCAGAATAATTGACATGGACCAGATGAAACTGGATAGGGATTTTTTAGGATGCCCAAATCTATACATTTTATTTTATGTCAGTAAAGTAATTTTACTCTATCTTTTGCAATTTATATTCCACTGCACTATGTACTAATATAATATACCCCTTGCTCCCAAGAAGTAAGTATTCTGATTTTTATATGTGTCCATATATATGCATGAATTAAGATTCATGAAGATGAAAGGGCTCCTTTGATTAAAGAGTATACCTGAAAGGTGAATGACAAAGCCTGGGAGTTGGGGAGTTGTTAGGGTGCACTGGAAAGTAAGTTAGCAATAACTGGACACAAAATTAGGGCAGATGTCAAGGTCCAACGGTCCATCATCTTACTGGAAGGATTATAGTTGGTGACTCTTAGCCTAAAAATTGTGTGAAAGACTTTACCTGACAAAAGATAAGGGAGGTCTAGAGGGCCTAGTCCTCCATTTTGGGGAAGATAAAAGTAGGTGACGCTAGAATAAAGTGAGACTTTTAATTCCTTTCTATAGGAATAGGAATGGAGGATGGTGAATAACTAACTAGGAAGGGAACATTGGAAGGAAAATTGTGGGAAAAACTTCCAATGGAATCTGTTCCTTTTGGGCCCTCTGCATAGAATCTGGATCCTCAGGGAGGCTAGGACAGGGAAAGGGGGGAAAGAAACATAAAAGATTTAAATATTATGAAAAGACAACGAAGGGTTACGCTCTTCATTATGCCCAAAGACTACCTGTAATTGAGCTAATTGATCCATTGACATATCTATATATCAGATGTAAGACAAATATGTTAAAATAGTTCTATCCTGTGAGTCCACATTTAAGCACAAGGTAGGGACAGAGTTAGGGTCTTCTCCATTTCTCCTTAAATGGAAAATGAATTAGTGAAATTGAGATAATTGTCACCAGTTACTAAATGCTTCTACTAGTTGGTACAGTTTCTTAGCTATGAATATAGCAGAGGAAAATGTGATATCAGTTTAATAATCTAGCCTTTGTCCCTTAGCAAGTTTTTCAGGATCTCAGCAAGTAATTCAGACTCCCACAACATCAAATCAAAAGTTGGGTCTGTCATCTGCAAATCATGCAAAATATATGTATATATTCTTTATTTTGTTACATTACATAAGTGTAGAATCCATTCATGCTTTGATCTGAATGAAGTGAGTTTTGGATATCTTTGACAGTAAATATCTTCCTTTGCCATGATGAAAGGAATTATTTAAAAAGTACTTGGCCTAGTTCTAAATAACTGGATTCCTTTAATTATCTTAAGATATAAAACTTTTGTTGTCAAAACCAATGCCTGCTTGAATGAGTCTGATTTATAATTATAAGTATACACTGGGAATGCAAGAACCCAAGGGATTATTAATTAATGAAACTCCTAATTGATTTGTAGCCTTTTCAGCCTACAACATCAAGTAATTTAACATCGACCATGGGAGGAGAGGACCCAAGAAGGACAACTGGTTATTAAAGCATAAAGATATGAGACTGCATGGTCCAACCTTAGGTGTTGTGTATAGGTAGGGCTGAGTAATTCTTTTTTTTTTTGTAATTATAGCTTTTTATTTTCAAAACATATGCATTGGTAATTTTTCAACACTGACCCTTGCAAAAGCTTCTGTTCCAAAATTTCCCCTCCTTCGCCCCATTTCCTCCCTTAAATGGCAGATATCCCAATACGGGTTAAAATATATGTTAAATCCAATGTATGTATACATAGCCATACAGTTATCTTGCTGCACAAGAAAAATCAGATTTAGAAAGAAAAAAAAAAAACCTGAGAAGGAAAACAAAAATGCAAGCAAACAATAACAGAAAGAGTGGAAATGTGATGTTGTGGTCCACACTCAGTTCCCACAGCTCTCTCCTTGGGGGTAGATGGCTCTCTTCATTATTAAACAATTGGAACTAGTCTAAATCAACTCATTGTTTAAGAGAGCCATGTCCATCAGAACCTGATCATCATATAATCTTGTTGTATGGCTGAATTTTTCTTAAAATAAATGTTAAACATGAAACATTTCACACTAAAAGCAAGTGAATTGGTTCAAGGAACAATGTCCATCTTTTTACCCCACCCCACCTACCCCCACCTTGAATCTTCATTCATAAAACCAATTACAATAGTTATACTACTGTTTTATTCATCCTTGTACTTTCTCCTTTCTCAGATTATTTAGAAATGAAGATATTTTTTGGATATATGACTAATTACATGTTTAACTCAAACTTACAACAGGACAGGACTAGTCCAGATTAAAACAATGAAAGAATACACGAGTGACAAACTAATCAGGATTTATATGTTACAAGAGTAATTCAGACAAGGAAGTAATCAGTGTGAGCAGAGAAGCAGGAAAGGGTTGAAAGGGGAAAATTTTCTTGAGCTGGGCCTATTGGTAGGTTTGGAAAAATAGAAGAGGAGGAGGAAATGCATTATTTATAGTCCAAAATACAAGTCCATGGTTATGAATTAGTGAGCTGTCCAAATTCCAACATGATCACAGCTCAAAAGTAATTATCACCATTTGCCTTAGCCAAGTAGATATTGACAAAATGATTTTGACTGCATCATATTTTATTAATGCTTTTCTTTTTCCTCCTTCCTTTTATCAAATTAATATACTCTTTATTCCTACTATCATATCTTCCCATGGCACCTTTCTGGGGAACATCTGTTTTCATTCTGGCAAAGACAAGAATCAGGGCATATTGACTCAATGATTTATGGATATTAGTAGCTTCCCTAAGGCTCATTATCAGAACTTTAAAATGAGAGAAAATCAAGTAGCCTATACTATATATTCTCCCTCCTGGACTAATAATAAAAATATTTATATGCATATATACGTATATGAATTCATGTTTATAGATAGGAAGTTTGTTGGCACAGTAGTATCAAAGTTCCAAGCCTGGAGTCAGGAAGACCCGAGTTCAAATACAGCTTCAAATGTTTATAATATTGAAGTCCTAGACTTGCTGGGTACCCTCTGCCTTAGCTTCCTCAATTATAAAGTAGAAATAATAATAGTAACAGCATCTATCTTCCATGGTCATTGTTAGGGTCAAATGAGGATTTATAAACCACTTAGCAAAGTACCTGGCACATGGTAGGCACTATGTTTAACAAATGCTTGTGTCTTCCTTCCCCATGGGGGTAGGAGAGACTATGATTTCACTGGCAGAGCATTTAGAAGTTAAAATCTTGCCCACACAGCCAGTATATATCAGAGATGAAACTTGAATCCAGGTCATACTGATTCTGAGGCCAATTTTCTCCTCCCAGTTACCCTTATCCTTTCTAATAATAGTCATATTCAAATGCAGAAGGAGGGTAAGATAAAGCATTCCTTGTTTTTTAATCCTGGAGCTCCTTGCAGGACTTGGAAGTTCTTCCCTACCATGTGCAATGGAATTAACACATTGGCATGCAAGCATGTTGTTCATCAATAACTCTAAAAGACAGTTTCCTGGAAGGAGTTGTGTTTCTTGGCAATTTTCCACCATCATATAGTGGAACACAAGCCGAGAGGAAGATCCGTGTTTATAACTATGAAAAAGTAGTAATTGTATAAACAAAAGACTAACAAAGGGGAAAGGAAACTGACTCAGAAGGATAAGTAACACCCTAATCAACAAATATTTGAGCTACTTACGCTTTTTCCAGAAATGCGTCTCTAGACATGTTTTGTGCCAGCAGGTTAGTTGCCAAACTGAAAACCTCATCTGTCCATTCCTAAAGAGACGTAAATTAGACTTTTGTTAGCTCAGATAAAGCATTGTCATCAGATGGTTTTTATGTTTATCCCCAAGAAGACAAATGTTCAATTTGAATTTCTGTTACTTGTAAAAAGTGTATAGCCCAAATAGGTTCCCCACCTCCTATCTCAGCTTTACTAACTGCTCCTTTGTTTAATAAATATGTGTGTGCATGTGTGTATTTGTGTGTGTATATGTATGTATATATTTTAAACTTGTATTGATCATTTCAGTAATGTCTGACTCTTCTGGATCCTTTATAAGGTTTTCTTAGCAAAGATATTAGAGTGGTTCACCATTTCCTTCTCCAGTTCATTTTACTGATAACGAAACTCAGGCAAATGGGATTAAGTGACTTACCCAGGATCACAGAACTAGGAATTGTTTAAAGCCTATTTTGAACTCGGATGATGAATCTTTCTGACTTCAGACTAGTATTCTGATCTATTGCACTGATTTGTTGTTTTATGTATATAAATATATATGTCTAAATTTAACTACATTTTTTAAAAAATATGGATTTCAATAAGTTTGTGGTCTATTTTATAGAAGATAGAGTATCTGCCTTAGAACCAACAAAATCCAAATTCAAATCCTGTTTTTTTTTTTTTGTTTGTTTTTAATTTATAATAGGAGACACAGACAAGATATTTAACCTCTTACTACCCCAGGTAACTATTAAAGATCATAGGTTAAAGATGGAGTTCACATAGATAAAACCAAAGGTCCTGTCACATCCAACATAAAACAGACATATATGCCCCATCGATTTACAAAAGAATTTCTTGTCTCAAATAGACTGAAGACCAGACAAAATTTTAATTATAGGTCTAGAACTGTGGACAGATAGGTGGCTCAGTGGGGACCTGAAGTCAGGAAGATTCATCTTTCTGAATTCAAATCTGGATTCATATACTAACTCTGGGATCCTGGACAAGGCACTTAACTTTATTTGCCTCAGTTTCTTATCTACAAAATGAACTGGAGAAGAAATGGCAAACTGCTTCAATATCTTTGCCAAGAAAACCCCAAATGGGGTCATGGAGAGTCAGACATAACTGAAAAAAGGCTTAATTTAGACCAGCAGATTAGAATCTGCCAGTGAACTTTGAAGTCTTTGTTGGCTCATTTCCAAAGCAGTTGTCCCTGCCATGCCCCCTTATGAGGATATTTTATCCTGTTGTTTTACATAATCCTTGGCAGGAAAAGGAACAAATTTAACAGTGGCAACATTTCTATTTTCTTCAGATATTTCCTTGTAATCACTATGCCCCTGCTGATCTTGAGGCTTCTAGAGAAATGAAAGGCTGGGATTTTTTAAAGAAAAAAGTTTGAGAATTCTCTATTCTTTATGAATACTGTAAAGCCACAGTAAATTTTATGGTAAAGACTTTTTAGAAAAGGGTAAGGAAATAGTGTACTGAATAATTAGTTGGTAAATTAATTGGATGGTATATTTTCAAGAGCAATGAATTAAATTTTTTTAACCATTTCTTTCTTTTTCCATTTTCTTTACTTCTCCTGTCTCGAGAAGGAGTTTTCTTCTCTTGCAAAGCTGATCTCTTTTCTCTGTTCCTGACCTCACCCATTGCTTCAACAGTTATGACCCCTTTTCAGCCCTTGCCACTTAAATTTCTCTCTCTCTTTACTCATACATTTCCCTAAAAGCATATACTTTGGTCTATTCTTTCCAAAGGAAACTTCTTTCCATTCTCTCCCTTCACATATCCTATTACTCTCTCTCATTTTTACACCAAACTTATCAAAAAGATAGAGCTACTTATACTTTGTGGCATACTTACCTTTTAACCCTTTAAAATCTTGTTTCCATACCAATTACTCTTTTCAATTGCTTGCTTACAAAAGGCCATGTGACTTCTAAATCAAGCAATCAATAAGTATTTATTGAATCCTTACTAAGTGTTAGGTGTGATGTTAAATGCTGGTGATATTAAAAAAATCAAAAGGGTTTCTGCATTTAAGATTATATGTCTAAATTAACATATGCAAGATAAATGTAGAATAAATCTTATATATATAGTCTTAGAGAGAAAAGCACTAGCATCTAGGAGAACTAACAAAGACCTCCTGGAGGAGGTAATCCTGGAGCTGAGTCTTAAGGAGAGTAGGCATTTTAAGAGAAAAATGGCAGAAGAAAGAGAATTTCAGTTTTAGTAAAAAAACTTGTACAAAGGTTCAGATGGGAGATGGGAGGTGAGGTACAGTACACTTGATTAGAGAATATGAAGAAAAGAGTAATATGTTAAACAACTGGAAAACTAGGAAGGGACAAATGTTAAACAAAAGACTTTATATTTGATCTTACAGGTAATTTGAAACCTTTGGAGTTTAACTAAGTAATAGAATGATATGGTCAGAGCTACATTTTAGGAAAATAACTACATGGAGCATTAAATAGAGTGGGGAATGATGAGTCAGGGAGGCCAATTAAAAGGATAATGCAGGGGTCTGAGCTAGAGATGATGAGGACTTGAACTAGGATGGAGTTTGTGTGAAAGGAAAGAAAGATGAGAGAAACATTTGAGAAAATTAAAAAGAAATTATAAGATTTAGCAACTAATTGGATATGTTTAGTAAATAAGGGAAAAGTTGCGGAATTTGGGTAACTAGAAGGATGGTATTGCCTTCAACAATAATATGGAAGTTCAGAAGAAGGATAAGTTTTGGGGAAATAGAATAACTTCTGTTATGGACATATTAAGTTTTTAAAAAATTTAAGACATCTATTTCAAAATTTCCAGACGTCAATAGGGGTTTGAAGTTCAGGAGAGAGAGGTAAGCAAAAATAGTCAGAAGAGGATAGTGACTTGGGAAAGACCTTAGAAGATTTACATCAAAGTATAAATTTAAGAAGGAGTAAACTATAGGAAGGTGCCTGGATGAAGTATCTCTTCTTTACATAGTCTTTTATTTTCCAATCCTTTGTCTAACTCCCACCACCCAATTACTTTATTCATCCTCATAGGCTCCTGAATGAAACTAGAGAAAAGCTTGAAATCATGCTGGTCCTCAGTGCAATAAGACTCTTCCTCCCAAATTGAGTTTTTTTAATCAGTTGCCACAGCACCTGTTCCAAACACTGTCTTTTCTAAAGTTTACCACAATAACCACTGCCCTGATCTGTTCATCTGAAGATATCAACTTATATTCAGTGAAAAAAATGAAGCCAGTCAGTACAACAATAGACTAATCTATTTAACCTCTCTGAGTTTCATTTACCTCGGTTTTGTGTATTGAAGGAGAAGGAGCAGGTTGAACTAGATTAATTTCAAGCTGTAAATCCAAGACATTAAGGTTATCATAGCTTATTTATTCCACCATAAATCAGATGTCAATCTTGACACTATTGGACATCCTGATTCTCCCTCACATATTTTTTTTTTTCTTTCCATGCCACGCACTGGCATTTACTCATTGCAATAATCGTTGCAGTGGTTAGGGCTAACCATTCTTTTATGACTAAAGTTTTTTTTCTTTTATTCAGTCATCTTTGGCACCAAGTTTTCCTTCCTCCTCTTTTCTGTATGACAGGGATGTCTACTCAATTGCCTTTAAAGTCATAATAGCAATGAGGCTTCCAAGGAAAACAAGGTCATCCCTAGGGGCTACACAGCAATTTTACTCTATAAACACGAAGTCTGAGCCAATGAGTAACAAAAAAGTATCCCCAAACTTGGGCTTTAATAATTGTAGCAGTTAATCCTCATTCTCAAACTGGCTTTCAGTCTTTATAATCCTCCTCCAAGCTTATATTAAGCAACATTACTTTAGGTCCATAAAGAAAACAAACAATAAAACAGAAACAAATGTTAAGCCCGCAAATTCCTCACTCAAAAATTCCTTTTTAAAAAGTCTGTTTTCTCCATATTGGTATCTCTCATATAAGTTGTTCAGAAGGAAGAAGGCAAATGGTCATAAAATGAATCAGAGTCAGAAAGACCTGAATTCCAATGTGACCTCAAACATTTAACTTCTCTCTGCCCCAGTTTCTTTAACTATTAAATGGGGATATAAGCATCTTTATCACTGGGTTGTTGTGAGAATCAAATGACATAATATTTGTAAAGCACTTAGCCTTTTGCCTGGCATGTAGTAGATGTTTAATAAAGATTTGTTTCCCTTCCCTCCCTTCAGTAGTTCTAGATTACCAGTGTCCCAACCTAAGTGAGAAAAGATATAAAACAGTATAACTAGTAATCCTGAGACTCATCATTAACCGCTTTTAGCTCTTTCTGAGTATTTAGGTATAGAGATTAATTGGTAAATTAATCATTTTTTCAGTTTCAATAAGCATTTATTAAAAGTACTTTCAATAAGCACTTATTAAAAGCCTACTATGTGACAGTGTATGTGCTTGGTTGTAATGACACAAAGCAAAAACAAAACTGCCTTTTTATTCAACATACTTATCAGGGCATGGATGCAGATAAAGTAAATACAGACATGTAAAGCCAATACAAAGTAATATCCTGGAGAGGGCCAGGCAACTAGCAACTGGAGGGATAAATATAAGCTTTATGCAAGAAGCAGCACTGAGCTGATCTTTAAAGGAAGCAATCCCTTCACTTTACAGATGAGAAAATTTTGAGACCGCCAGAATTTGCTGAAGGTAACTCAGGCAGTAAGCAGTAGATCTGGGATGAACATCAATTCAACCAGCACTCATTCTCCAAACATACTAATTCTCAAGAATAAGAAGTGAAAAAAATGACTAAAAACTACTTCTTTTCTAGGCATTCAGATATGAAGAGAACACATATAAAATTATAAGTTCAAGTGAAAAATCTTTTTCTTTTTTTATGTAGATTGTGTAGGCAGACTTGTAGTTAGTAGAGAAGAAGCAAAAAGATAGGGAGGACTGAAAATTAGAGGCAAATATGGGGATGATTGTGGGGTCAAACTGCCAGAGGACACAGACGGGGAATGGATCAAGAACATAAGGTAGAAGAGTTATTGGCAAGAAGATGAGTTATGTTTTCATCAAGAGAAAGCAGCATATGATGTTAAGGAGTTTTGAGATGGAAAAGGAAGGCTTAAGGAAAAAAGTCTAAGTTTGGAACAGCAATTATGTGTATTGTGATAGGGGAGAACCAATGTGTCTTCATTGCAATTAATATTATTTAAAAATAAATGTGGAGAAGACCCAATCAGCACAATTGTATGATTCTTCAAATTCTGTTCTGCAAAATGCAAGTAGGAGTAGATAAGGAAGATGATGGGGGTGATAAGATGAGGAGAAAGATGCTGCATCATAGATGAAGACCTATCATTTCACTGGTTAGAGTGCTGATATCAGGAAGAGAGGAAAATAAAAGCAGAGAAGGAGTAATGCTGGTTTGATAAATGAAGGGAATAGAAGTCAGGATGAGATTAAGAAGTGAGGTACAACGCAGATGTAGAAAGTGAGAAAGTAAGGCTCACAGAGAAAAACTTCAAAATACTTGATCAAGAAAGTAGGGATCACTTAGAGATGATTGTGAGATTAAAAATATGGAGAGGCTCTCCTATATAGCTAAAATGGAGTAAAGTGGAAGATCAAGGGCTATTGGAAAGGTTAATAACTATAAGGTTAGTGTTTCTGAGGGTACGTGTGCATGCGTGTGTGTGTGTGTGTGTGTGTGTGTGTGTGTGTCCCCTAAGTAACTGAAGAAAATTGTGAATCAGCTACTAAACCATTAAGGAAAGGGGGAAATATCTCAAAGTTAACAGTTAAATGCTACCAAGATCTGAATAGATAATCAAATAGAACAAAAAACTTCAAGAAGGAGTTACTTGACTGGAAAAAGAGTCTGGGAATAGGAAATAAAAAGCAAGAAACAAGCCTATATTTCTGAATCCATTTTGGAGGTGACAGAGATAGCATATCTAATACTGGAGAGGATGGTTAATATGATATCTTTTAGAGGAAGCCAGTGGCAGATGAGAAAGAGTAAGAAAAAAAGGGTATATAAAAGGAAGTTTGTTAAAAAACAGAAAAGAGTTTCCATAGGTTTCAAAGGAAGAGGAAAGCAGAGTTGGACTTTGGAGAATTATACTGCAAGTGTGAATAAGAATGAGAGGGAAGTAACTGATGATAACAAGGGAAAGAACATTTATATATAACAAAATTATTATAAATTAGGAGCACAAAATTATGTTGTACAATGCAAGGAGAAAGACTGAGTTTGAACTATATTTAAATGTTAGATCTAATAACACTACTGGTATGAGCTTTGGTAATTTAACCTTACTAGGTCTTAGTTTACTCAGTAAAATGAGGATATTGGACTAAAAGACTTCAAAGATTCTTTCCTAGTCTCATTAATTTCCTTGACATTCTTGACCATTTTTTCTTCCAGATGAATTTTATTATTTTTTTCTAGCTATATAAAATAATTTTTGCTAGTTTAATAGTAAATTAATTGATAATTAATAAGTAAATTAATTTAAAAAACTTTTTTTTAATTGGCTCAGCCTTACAAGGAATTGATGAGTATAAGCAACTGATATCTTCCCCAATTGTTTTGATGTGGCTTTATTTGTGTAAAAAGTGTTTTGTAATTTTGTTCATATATTTCTTAGGTTTGTCTTAGTAGGTAGACTCCCAAATATTTTTATATTGCCTACGTTATTTGCAATGGAATGTCTCCTTCTGTCTCTTCTGGAATTTGTTGGTAATATATAGAAATGCTGATGATTTATGTGGGTTTATTTTATATTTTGCAACTTGGCTAAAGTTATTATTTCAACTACTTTTTTAGGTAGTTCTCTAAGATTCTTTAAGTATACCATCATATTATCTACATGGTGATTGTTTTGTTTCTTCACTGCCTATTTTAATTCCTTCAATTTTTTTTTCTCTTACTGCTATATCTAACTTTTCTATTATATTATTGAATAATAATAGAGATAATGGGTATCCTTGCTTTACCCTTGATCTTAGTGGGAAAGTTTCTAGCTTATTCCTATGAGAAATAATGTTTGCTGATAATTTTAGATAGATACTACTTATTTTAAGGAAAGCTCCATTTATTCCTATGATCTCTAGTGATAACTATAAAAAGCTGACATTTTGTCAGATGCTTTTTTGTATTTATAGAGATAATCATACAGTTTCTAATGGTTTTACTATTGAAAATGTCAATTTTACTGATAGTTTTCCTAATACTGAATCAGCTCTGCATACTTGGTATAAATCCTACCTGGTCATAGTGTATGTCCCTTGTAACATATTGCTATAATTTCCTTGCTACCTTCCTGATTTTAATCTATGATTCTACAGTTAGAGTCTCTCCTATACTCAACTTCATAATAACAATAAACAATATATGATGCCTACTAGATCCCAGGAATTGTACTAAACTATTTGCAAATATTATCTCATTTCATTCTCATAACAACTCTGGGTGCTATTATTATCCACGTTTTACAGATGAGGAGACTGAAGCAAACAATGATTAAGTGCCTTGCCTACCATCATATAGCTAGTAAGGATTTGATGCCAGATTTAAATTCCATTCCTGGCATCTTATCAATGACACCATTCTTCTGCCTAATGTTCCACCATGTCATACCTCTACTCAGTAATCACCAATTTCACCTCCAAGTTCAAAATTTTAGAATCCTGTATTTGGCATTCAAAATGCTTTATAAATCATGCCCCTTCTTTTCAAGGCTTCTTACATCTTATACCTTAGCATGTACTCTTCAATAGGGACTCTGACATCTTTGTTCTTCTTAAATAAGATACTCCATCTCCTGACTCCTGGCATTTTTGCTGACTGTCTCTCATGCTTGTAATGCTCATCTCTGACTCTTGGTTTCCTTAGCTTTCATCAAATTCCAGCTTAAGTTCTACCTTCTAAAGGAAATTTTTTCCAATCCCTCTTAGCACTTTCCTTCTACTAATTATTCAAAATCTGTTCTGTATGTCATTTGCTTTGTATATATCTATTTGCTATGTTATCCATCCCAATAGCTTCTTTTGGCAGACATCTTTTGCCTTTCTTTTTACATCCAGTGTTTGGAAAAGTGTCTAAGAATAAATCAATAAATGTTTATTGCCTGACTAACAAATCTAGTTCAGGCATCATCATTTGGCACAAGATTTAAAAAAATAAACATGGTCCCCACTTTCAAGGAACTCCCAATTTAATGAGAGATAACTTGCAAACAATTTTTAAGAAGATTATGAATTAAATTGTGATTTTGAGGCAGGAACCATCTTTGCCATTCTTTTTTTTAAGCTTTTTATTTTCAAAACACATGCATAGATAGTTTTCTTTTTTTTTTTTTTTTTTTTGAAGGCAATGGGAATTAAGTGACTTGCCCAGGATCACACAGCTAGGAAGTGTTGAGTGTCTTAGACCAGATTTGAACTCAGGTCCTGCTGACTTCAGGGCTGGTGCTCTATCCAATGCACCACCTAGCTGCTCTTGATAGATAGTTTTCAACATTCACCCTTGCAAAACTTTGTGTTCCAAATTTTTTCTCCCTCCATTCCCTCTACCCTCACCCCTAGATAACTAGTAATCTAATATATATTAAACATGTATAATTCTTCTATACGTATTTTCACAATTATCATGTTGTACAAGAAAAATCAGATCAAAAAGGGGAAAAAAAATCGAGAAACAAAACAAATTCAAGCAACAACAAAAAAAGTGAAAACACTAAGTTGTGATGGACATTTAGTTCCCACAGTTCTCTCTCTGGGTGCAGAGACCATCACAAGATCATTGGAACTAACCTGAATCACCTCCCTCCTGAAAACAGCCTGTCCATCAAAATTGATCAATTGTATAATCTTATTGTTGCTGCAAAATAATGTTTTGGTCATGTATACTTATTGTGTATCTAAGTTATATTTTAATATATTTAACATCTACTGGTCATCCTGCCATTTAGGGGAGGGGGTGGGGGGGTAAGAGGTGAAAAATTGGAACAAGAGGTTTGGCAATTGTTAATGCTGTAAAGTTACCCATGTATATATCCTGTAAATAAAAGGCTATTAAATAAAAAAAAAATCTTATTGTTGCTGGGTACAATATTCTCTTGGTTCAACTTGTATCACTTGGCATAAGTTTAGATAAGTCTCTCCAGGCCTTTCTGAAATCATCCTGCTAATCATTTCTTTCAGAACAATGCCATAACATTCCTATACTATAACTTATTCAGCCATCTTCGCCATTCTTTGAGACAAATAAATAGTCATTGACTTGATGACTTGTAGCAGGTAAGGCCTGGAAGATCTTTGAAACTAATAAACTGTGTCAGCACTAAATATCATTTTGCCTGTTAGAACTTCAGTTTTCTAATCTCTGAAATGGTGACTTCTAGCAGGTAAGGCCTGGAAGATCTCTGAAACTAATAAACTGTGTCAGCACTAAATATCATTTTGCCTGTTAGAACTTCAGTTTTCTAATCTCTGAAATGGTTATAAATTATTAGTTAAATTAAATTATTTTATAATACCCATCTCACAAGTGTATTGTGAGGATAAAATGATAATCAGGGTAAAGTGTTTCACAAATATTTTACTAATGGTATAAAATAGCAAATATGATTATGATGATGATGTAACTAGATGGAAAGACAAAAAAAGAATCTCAAGAAAAAACTGAGTCACAAAAATAAATCCAAATACAGCATGATATTTTGGCTAAGAACTCAAGATAAGTAATTAGAAGAAAATGTTTTCTATATTTTATCATTTCACTTTTAAAAAACAATCATTTTCTTCTTTACTATGAGATCAAGGTGGGAATAGGCTGAAAAGAAAAAGAAATGTAAAGAAAGGAATATAGCTTTGGTTAAGGTAAAATAATAGAGTTCGAAGTCTGTGGTCACTAAAGGACCAGATTACTTTGATTTATTACAAAGCACTGGATCAATTGGGTTCATTTATAAGAACTATAACTACTTAACAGACAAAATTGTCCCTCTTAAAAAGCATATAATTATTCAGCTAAAAAACAGTGTCTTTTGGGAAAGTGGTGATACTTTAACAGAGTCACTGCTTCTTACTGCAGAGATGTAATGATGGGCCTGGGGCTACCTCAAAAAGCAGAAACACAGCAAATCAAAGGATATGGAAACTAGACACTGCTGGGTCAATAAAGGGTTGTGCTTTCCCACTTACATACTCTCCTTTCCCCAATGGGGAACCTCTGCTTCCCATTTATTTATTAAACAGGACACATTAGTCTAGCAACAGATCATAATTGCAAACAAGTCATTTTGATATTAATGGAACAACAACCTACAATTTTGGCTCTGATATTTTTGGAGTGGCAAAATCCCCACATTTATGTCATTCTCATTAACTCTACACACAACTATGAAACAATCTAAAAGGAATTTGGGCAAACAAGTCCATCTTGAAGCCCATTTAGTCTTAGCATTGCTAGTATTAGCTCATTTTCAAAACTATTAACTATTTCATAACTATTAAAACTAAAAAAAATAAGATTTTTTATAAGGTTTAAAGATGATATCTAAGGTAGAAAGCATTTTTTTCTTGAAATTAAAACTGCTGCTTTGTGAAAGCACAGTGTTTATGAGACTTTTAGAACATATATTATTTGATAGATCAATTTTTAATACTGAGAAGCAAGCAATATGGTAAACAATGGCTGGAGAACTAACCCTGAAACCAGGAAGGCCTAAATTCAAAACTCACCTATGATACATACTTAATTCATATAATTCTTAGAATTCTTGAAGTCCTCTCCTTTGTCATTTGTGAAGAGGAAATGATATTCCATTAGTTTTAAATACCACTTTGTATTCTGCCATTCTCCAATTACCAAAAAAGAGAATGGAAGCCATCTGAATAAATTCAGGTTCTTTTGTTTTTCTTCCTTCTCTCCCTTTAATTCGTTTTAATGGAAGTTTTTCTTCTTTTTATCAAGTCAATCTTTCTCTTAATCCTTTTATTTCCCACTCATGCTTGTTTTTCTGTTAAATATGATGTAGTTCTAGACTCAATTGTGTGTGTTCAGTCCTTCTTTGTATATTTCAGATAAGAATGAGATCCACCTGATGTTTGCACCCACCAGATTTTCCTGAAGGGTTTGAAAGAGCACTTGTCTGGTCTCCTCCTTTTAGAAAGTTAGCATTACATCATCTCATATCATTTTCCAAGTGCTCAAAGGAGTTTACTTTCTTAGGTTTCTGGTGACTCTGGTATCTGCATTACAAAGTTCCTACTCAGTTCTGTTTATTCAACAAAAAGGTTTGCAAGTATTCTATTTCATTAAAGATTCACTGTTTCTCCTGAAAAATTATATTCAGCTTTAAAGAGTAAAAACAGGTTGCATCTGTGTGTGTCTTTGAATAGTTGAAAAAATATATGTATTTATCTCCATATATCTTTTGTTTTTACGATATAATCCAAGATTTTCTCTTATTTTTATTAGAAGCTGAAGGTCTTGTGTGATAATAATTTTGTTTCCTTGGTACTTTATTTCCTTTGTCTGGATGCTTCCAACATTTTTCTTTGATGTGGAAGCTCTAGATTTTGGATCCATATGATTTTCCTTTTGGAGTTCCTTTTAAGAGGTCATTGGTAGATTATTTATTTTGCCCTACAATTTTTAATCTTTTGATTTTGTTTAATTTTTTTAAATGTCTCATACAATCAGAGGTTATTAGGTGAGGCAGAGTTCAATTTTGACTTCTGACTAAGCTGTGTGACCTTAAGCAAGTTACTTAATCTCTCAGTTTTCTCTCCTATAAAATGGACATAGAATCTATTTCCCAACATTGTTATGAGGATCAAATAAGACAATACTTATAAAGCACTGAGTACAGTGCTTAGCACATAGGAAGTTCTGTGTGTGTGTGTGTGTGTGTGTGTGTGTGTGTGTATGTGAGTTTTAAGGGCATTCATTGCTTGGAAAATGTTTTCTACATTCCTTTCTAAGATTTTCCTAATTTCCCCCCCTAATTCTCCTAATTATTCTCCTAATCCTTTGCTCCAGGACTTTTATTTCATCTTTTAAAATTTCCTGATTCATTTCTTTTATCCAAAAATTTTTTTGTGAAAATATTTTTTCCCTCTGAGTTTCTGTTTGCAGTTGTGATGTGATTTTCCCTTCTTGGGAATCACTATATTCATGATATCAATTCATATTAATTGGAGTATTCATTGGTTTGTTCATCTTTTCAGATTTAATTACTGAATTGGGGTTCTACCCTCTGCTCCACTTTAGGGGGGTAGCTCCATCTCACAATGCTTGATCTCACACTAGGCCCCATGGGCTTCTGTGCTGATTTTCACCTTCCAAGATAAGACTTTCTTGGAAGTTGGATTTCTGAATACTTGATTTCAGAGGAATTCTCCACTCTTGCTTACTTGAGACACAAAGTTTTGTAGGCTGCACATGTTTCTAGTCTAGCTTTTACTCGAGCTACTTATTGGCTTCATAATCTGTCTTGGGACTTATTTTCCTCACGAAACCCTCTGTGCTACTGCCCATGGGAATCTTACTTATTTTTTGTGCAATTCTAAGGTGGAAGAACCAACTTACTTTAGTTTTGTCATTGGATTCCTTGATCATTATTGGGTATAGAATGAATCAAGCTTTTGCTGCAAATGGTGAGAACTGATGGTTTTCCTCAATTCATGCATGAACTTTGGGCAGGAAGTCCCATGGTGGAACATCACTTATTTTAAGCATATACATGTACATGATAATGGATGATGATATGTATCAGGAATGAGGCAAGAAGAAAAGCAGAGGAATAGAGTAAGAACAATCTAATGATAGATTATTGGTGCTCAGTTACATTCCTTTTTGTTTCCAGATATCCTTCTCATTGTAATAAGGGATACATGTCTGCATGATAAGTGGGAAATCTATTCCCAAATACCTTTAAAATAATACCATATCTATTGCAATTCTGAAAGTAGTATGTTAATCAGAGAATTTGAGCAAATTTTGTCTCTGTCACTTACTAGCTATAAAACTAGCTATAAAACTAGCTATAAATCACTTAAACTTTCTGGGCTTCAGTTCCTCATTTGTAAAATGCTGATTTGATTACCTCTAAAACTGTGATCCTTTATCTTAAACCTCTAAAGTTATGATTCCTATTTGGCCAGGGCTAGCTGTACTTCCCAGGACAATAGTGGTGATGACGAGAACAAAATAATGATTTAGGAAATTCATCTTACCCTTAGAGATAGCTAGCTCACTGTGTATAATTTTTCTTTAAGAAAATACCAAGATGCTTTTTGTTTAGCAGTTAAAGTATAAAGGGAAAAAAAATCCAGGAAAACTTTTTGTTTTTATTTTTCAGAGCCCTTTTTGAAAAAGCACAAATCAAAAACCCAAACTAGGACATCTTGAATTAGAAGTAACTGGAGATCTTAAGGAGGGGTAACATGGCATAGCAAAATGTGGACACTGGCTTAGTGGTCAAAAGATCTGGTTCTGATAATATCTCTGCTTTTAATTATTGGTGGGACCTTAGAACAGTATGTCACCTTTCTGACTCCCCCTGCAAATGTTGAGATCACCTTGTCCCTAGATTACCTAAGCTGGCCAGAAAGAATTAGAGACAGAGGTAAGCAGGGATATTTGCATGATGAGGAATATAAGAGTTTGAGGAACACAGACTATTTTCCTCAAGAAAGGCCTCTTTCCCACTTGCCTATAGAAGTGCATCAGATTGAACTTTTAAATCTCTTTAAAGTTTAATCATCAATATCTAGTATTTGTCTGGACTTATGGGAGAGAATTGGACCCAACCTACCCTTTCATCATTCTTTTAAATTGTAACTTATCTCTCTTGACTTTTAAGATTTTAAATTTCTAAATGATTATTTCAGAATGACTTTCACAATTTTAAATGTTAAAATCCTTACTTCCGAATCCAAACCACCAATGGG
Organism: Sarcophilus harrisii; assembly: GCF_902635505.1. Classification (NCBI taxonomy): domain Eukaryota; kingdom Metazoa; phylum Chordata; class Mammalia; order Dasyuromorphia; family Dasyuridae; genus Sarcophilus; species Sarcophilus harrisii. The sequence goes on from NC_045427.1 coordinate 163,681,860, forward strand.
TAAATAACATTTTTTTATAAGGGACATAATATAAATAGTGTAAACCTCGAATTAATGAACATTTCAGGCAAATTAATGATGGAATTAGTGTCAAATATGGGTTCTAATCATGATAGTCTAGGGAGGCTCATATAAACCCATGCAGACATATTTGTAAGTAGTTAATCTTAGGTATATCTGAGTACTAAATAAAAATCTTTTGAGGAATAGGGTCTCAAATTTCAACTGTTTTCTAGAGAAGTAGTTTTTAATAAAGCAATTTTCTAAGATATATGCTATGTTCCTAGGGAGGAGGAGGTTACTAAAGATCCAGGTCCTGCTCATACACACACACACACACACACACACACACACCAACAACAACAACAACCTACTGTGCCTTCTGTGTATTGATTCTTTAACTTAAAGAAAGGTCAAACATCATATCCAGATTAATGTCTCATAAATTCATTTACCATTTACAAAGCAGAAGAACTGAGCAGAACTTCTTCTAAGGAATGTTTACTTGAGTTTTTGAAAATTTTTAAGAGAAATTTTAAGAGCAAAATGAAATAAGAGCACCATGTACTAGAGGACCATGACATCAGGGAGGTGACGCCATGACATGCAAGTGAAATGGATTTAAATGAGGGAGAGTGGTGCAAGTTTACCTGCAGATTTCTCTTCCCGAGCCTTCTGGGTCCATAGATCAGGATGACTAGAGATGGCCCTAGATCAACGGGAGAGCTTGGCCTTTTTAAGCTAAGATCTTCAACAGGTCTCAGTTTGACTGAATGATTCATATATATATGTGTTTAAAAGTATATGTTAATGAATATTTCTATATAATTGGTTTCCTATGTAATTATATATACACATATATACATGTATATATAAACATATATATGTATATACACATATGTTGCATTTAAGAACATTCTGGGAATAGGGTCCATAGGTTTCACCAAACCAACATGGTTTATAACACACAAAAAAGTTAAAATCAATTGCTCTATATCAGGGACAGGGAACCTTTTTTTTCTGCCAAGGGCCATCTGGATATTCATAACATCATTTGGAGAACTCAAGCAGTGGGAAGTTGTTATACCTAGCTTTCAGCTCATCACTGTCTGTGGTTGTCTTAACAAATGATTTCATAACTCTTTATACAGCCCACAGGTCTGATGCTCCCCACCTCTGTTCTATATCACAGGTAAGCAACTTGGCATACCAGAGATAAAGGCTACAAGCTCCCCCTTTCTCATTCTCTATCTGCTTTTCTTTGGCCAGTTTTTTTCTCCTTTCCATTGCCCTCTACATAGTTTTTTAGGGCAGAGGACCAAAAATATTTGATGAATTGGATTTTTTTTTTTTACCCAAAGTTGAGGTCATTCAGGGGCAATGGTAGGCAACTTGATGGAGAATTCTTTGAGTAAATGTGGAGAATAAGCAATGCAATTGTTGTTGTTATTGACACCATAAGGAGGATGGTAAGGGCAGAGTACCAGCCTTGTTCAAAAGCATTTTATAGAAATGACATTTCAAGAGGACACATAATAAGAAGAAAATATCAGAATACTAATAATATGATACACTAAGTATCCTGATGAATAAAGGGATTGTTGTTGTTGTCATTGTTTATCAACTAAACATTCTACCAGCAATAGCTAAGATGGTAGAAGTTAATCAGAAAAAAAAAATTGGTGAGTTTTTAATTCACATGTATAAATGCTTAAGTGAATTTACTATTCATGGAAGTGGAGGACTAAAAATCATGGCTTATGCCAAATGTAGTGTGGATAAGTGCACTAAAAAGCTTTTCCTTCACTTGTTCCTGTCATTAGACACCTCAAGCTGAAAATGCCAAATTTCTGTTGCTTTAATCCACTTGTCTCTCTGGAGAAAAGAATGCCATCTGTGTTGAAATTGGCCCAATCATGGAATGGCTTGATGCAGGGTACTCAAGGAGGAGATCTGAATGCCAAACTGGTTAGCACTTAGAATTAGAGTCTGGATATGAAATCACCTCTCTCTCTGGGAAACAAAGGATAATTTGAATGCAAAGGGAATGGGAGGAGGAAGGGGAGAAAGCTTCCTGGGTGCCAGTCACAGAAGCTTTCAGTCTTTCATGACTCATAATGTGCAGTGGCTCATTGGTCATGGGCCACTACCTTTCCTTTCCAAGCCTTTAAAAGGCAAGTCACAATGTTTTTTATTCATGGATGATTGGAAGCAAGACTAGAAGCAGGAAGGAATGCTGAAAATAGGCTTCAGCTTACAGAATTCATCTTTGTTCTGTTCTTTCATACCTTTGCTTCCCCTAGCCAAACCAAAGATGACATTCATGTTTGTCTTATTTGGCAGTAAGGACTTCCTTTGGAGAAGAAAAAAAGACCAAAATTCTTTGCTGATTAGAAATATGAGGCCATTAGAAACATCAGGCCATTAGAAACATCATAATTTCTGAATAATTGATGGTCTGTATTTGCAAGGTAGACACAGTTGTATGAACTTCTTTCTCACCCCCTACAATTTAACAAATGTAGGCTTAAAAACTCTTGATGTGGAAAATTCTTTCACAGGCTGTAACATAGTTTTAAAGAGCTGCCAATATAAATATCAGATGAAAAATATAAACCTAGGCCATCCTGACTCCAAGGATGACCACTATCCACTAATACAGTCTGGGCATCATTAAGAGCCCCCTGAACTCAGTCCACAAAATCAAAATTATTTTTATAATAATATTAAGATATTTTAATTTTGAATATAGTAAACATTAATTGATATAAACATATAAACAAAAATTCTTTGGGATGGGAGTCCTTTCTTAAAAATGCAAGGAGATACTGAGAGGAAAAAGCTTGAATCGAACCACATCATCCTTTATTCATAGTGAACAGAATATTGGACTTCAAGTCAGTTAGATGTGAACTGAAATCCTGCCTCAGATACTCTGCAACTGGGTGATCCTATGCACAAGTCATTCATCCTATCTCAGCTTCAATTTTTTGTAAAATGGGGATTTAAATAATTGCATCAGAATTATTGTGAGAATCAAATGAGATAATAAAATATATAAAGCAGATTAACAGAAATGCTGTTTATAATTATAATGCAGTTAAATGACAATATATTGGCATCCTAGGGAACAGATAACATTAGGATACAAATGATTACATATAAAACAGACTATCAAAAGGCAATAAGGCCAGTGTTTTCCCTTCATAATTATGAGATGTCATAGACAAAATGAACTATATATTTTTGAGAGAATTCTTTGAATTCACTACCTTTTATTATACCTTGATATTAATTCAAAAGATTTAACATTCAATTAAATGTTTCCTTAATCAAATTAACCTGATAATCAGATAACCAATTATAGCTGATTTGTTTTATTTAGGCATAGATTATCTGTTTCTTTTAGCTTATACCACTTGTATTCGTGGATTCTTTTACACAGATATTTCATCAAGTATTTTTTAAGCACCTTCTATGTTCTAGGTACTGTCTCAAATTCTTATTCATCAAAAGATATATTCATTTATGTTCCTTCCTCAAAATGACATACCTACATATTTCATATTTATTTTTGTAAATATCTTTTTCTCTGTCTATTTTGCTTTTATGAAAGTAATAGGTAGAAATTCAGAAGAATTCATGAGTCAGAAAAAAAAAAAAGGAATGGAAGAAGTAGAGATGGCTTTGCTTTTCTTGTTTGTCCTCTTTTCCACTTGGCTTAGTCAAACTGAGGATTTGACAGAAACCGCTTTGTTAACAACAGGTGTTTCATTTTCAGGTCATAAGTGTTGAAAAAGTGAGCCTGGAGATTTCCAGGAGATGGTTTTGGATGTGATTAGATGAGAAAAGTGACTGTTAAAAATGCCTCCCCCCAGATTCCAGAACTACAATGATATTATGCAGCTTGTTTAATTGAGAGAAAATAATGCAAAAGGCTTCTCCTGCCTGGAAAGCAAAAATAGTCGTGAGCAGACCTCAAATCTTGAGGCATTTGAGGTCCAGATGAAAGAGACCAATCCAAGACTGGCCAAAAGAAAGTGACAGATTACTATTTTCATCCTGTAGTCTGTGTAACACAGCAGACATCTTTTTATAAGAACTAAAAAATGCCATTTTGAAGGTGATTTAAAAAAGAAAAGTTTGACCTGGTAAAGAACAGTGTTTTGTTAAAAGTTCTTTTCTACTAATTAGTCAAAATAAAATTTAAAAAGAGAAATGAGGAAATTCATTTGGCGGGGAGAGGGGAAGAGAAAGGGTAGAGCCAAGATGCTAGAGTAAAGTTAGGAAGCTGCACAATTTCTCCCAGTTTCCCTTGAAAATCACATGAAACCAAGCTTCTGAATAGACTCTGATGGAATGAAACCACTCTCCAACTCAAGATAGACTGGAGTAACTTCAAGAAAGGTCAGTCTCACTGGGGTAAAAAGGTGTTCAGTTCTGCTCAGATAGACTCTGAGAAAACCACTGAGAGGGTCTTAATCACAGAAAAGAAGCAACTAAGAACCGCAGTTCTGGCTCAATAGACGAGCAAATCAGTGGGGCAGCTTTCAATCCCACCTCAGAAGGTAAACTCTGGGAAACCAGGCTGTTTCCTGAAAAGAGCAAGAAGAGCTATTCCCCTACAAATACAATGTTCCCCTGTGCTCAAAGCCAAGACTCAGAGCTGCACAGGAAGCTTGGGATAGCACTCCTTTTACCCCAGAAGTAGAAGCAGAGCCCAACCATAAAAGTAAAAAAAAAAAAAAAAAACCAAAAAACCCAAACAAACAAACAAAAAAAAAACAAGAGGAAATACCCAAAGAAAAGGAAAGAAGGAAAGAAAATGATAAAGAAACAGAAAAGAACCTTGATTATAGAGAGCTACTATCATGACAAGGCAGAACAAAATACAAACTCGGACAAGGACAGAATGTCCACAGAAGAAATCTCAAAGAGTGATGTGAAATGATTTCAAGCCCAAAGAGGCTTCTTGGAAGTGCTCATAAAAGACTTTAAAAGGCAAATAAAAGAGGTAGAAGAAAAAATGAAAAAGGAAATGAGTATGCATGAGAGAGTCAACAGGTTGGAAAAGGAAAGAAAAAAAATATAGAATTTAGAAAAAAACAGTAAAATTAACCAAATGGAAAAAGAGATACAAAAGCTAAATGAAGAAAATCACACATTAAAAATTAGAACAGTGCAAATGGAAGCTAATGACTTTATAAGACAGCAAGAATCAGTCAAACAAACTAAAAAAAATGAAAAAAATGGAAGAAAATGTGAAATACTTCATTGGACAAACAGCTGACCTGGAAAATAGATCCAAAAGAGACAATTTAAAAATTATTGGCCTAACCTGAAAGCCATGACCAAAAAACGAGCCTGGATGACATTCTACAAGAGACCATTAAGGAAAACAGCCCCACTATTCTACAAACAGAGGGGGTAAATACTCATTGAAAGAATCCATCAATCACCTCTGGAAAGAGGAAAATCCCAAGTAACATTGTTGTAAAACTTCCAAAACTAAAATCTCAAGGAAAAAAATACTTCAAACTTCCAGACAAAAATAATTCAAATATCAAGGAGCAAAAGTCAAGATTACCCAGGATCTGAGGGCCTGGAATACCATATTCCAAAAGGCAAAGGACTTGGGTTTACAATAAAAAATTAACTACCCAGGGAGGTTCAGCATTATTTTTTAGGGGAAGCAATGGAGTTTTAATGAAGTAAGAGACTTTCAATCATTTCTATTGGAAAAAAAAAAAAAAACAGAATTGAATAGAAAATCTAATCTATAAACACAGAACTCAAGAGAAACTTAGAAAGGTAAACAGGGGGAAAATATATATTATTTAAGGGTTAAATTGTTTACAAACCTAGCTAGGAAAATATCTATAACTCTTGAAGAACTATATCTGTCATGGAACAGACAAAGCAGGGCATCACATGGACTGGGGGTACGGTTGTGAATGGACTCTGATGTGATGACATCAAAGAGAAAGACATTAAGGGGTGGGAAAAGATCTGTACTGGAAAAAGGAAAGAGGAGATATAATGGGACAAATTAGTTCACATGAAAAAAAAAAGACCTATTATAATGGAGGGAAAAAAGGGAGGGGGATGAGCAGTGTCTGAAACTTGATCTCCTCAATTTTGGCTCTCAGAGGAAATAACAATCATTCAATTGAGTATAGAAATTTACCTAATCCTATAAAGAAGTAGGAGGAGAAAGAGGCAAAGAAAAGGGAGGGACAGGCTATAAAGGGAGGGACAGGATATAAAGGAAGGCAGAAACACTAGGAGAAAAGGAAAGAGAAAGGGGGAAGGATTGATAAAAGACAAGATTGTAGGTGGAGTGGGTTAAAAAACATGAAGAGAAAGGTGAAGGGTGGTAGGAGATAAGGTACTGAGTGGGGTAAAAAAAAACCCACTACACACACATACACACACACACACACACACACACACACACACATCACTAAGGACAGGGTGGGAAGAGAGAACAAATGAATATACAGGGGCAAAAATAGCATGGAGGGAAATACATAGATAGTAATCATAACTGTAAGTGTGAATGGGATGAACTCTCTCACAAAAGATAAGCACATAGCAGAGAGGATTAAAAAAACAAAATCCTGAAATATGTTGTTTACAAGAAACACATTTGACATGGTGAGAGACACCCACAAAGTAAAGATAAAAGGCTGGAACAGAATTTATTATGCTTCACCTGAACTAAAAAAGCAGGGATAGCAATTCTGATCTCAGATAAAGCAAAAGTAAAAATAGATCTTATTGAAAGAGAGAAGAAAGAAAAGTACATATATTTTGATAAAGGCTATCATAAACAATGAAGTGGAAATGAAACTAAATGTGTATTTACATTAAGTGGTAAAGCAGGAAAATTCCTAGAGAAGATTTTAAGTCAGGTACAAGAAGAAATAAATTACAAAACTATGCTAGTGGGGGACCTCAACTTTCCCTTTTCAGAATCAGACAAATATAACCACAAAATAAACAAGAAAGAAACTAAGGAGATTAATAGGATCCTAGAAAAAATTAGGTATGATAGATCTCTGGAGAAAATTGAATAGAAACAGAAAGTAATACACTTTTTTCTCAACAGTACATGGCACCTACACAAAAGCTGACCATATATTAGGGGATAAAAACCACACAAGCAAATGCATAAAGGCAGAAATAGTAAATGGTTCCTTTTCTGACGTCAATGCCCTAAAAATTATATTCAATAAAGGGCTACGGAAAGAAATTTCCAATTGGTTTTTAGTCTAATTCTAAAGAATGAGTGGGTCAAATAACAAATCCCAGAAGCTGTCATTCAAAGAATGACAATAATGAGATAATATACCAAAACCTATGGGATGCAGCCAAAACAGTTCTTAGGGCAAATTTTATATCTCTAATAGCTACATGAATAAAATAGAGGAAAAAGATCAGTGAATTAGGCATGCAATTAAAAAAGCTGGAAAAAGAACAAATTAAAACCCCCCAATCAAATTAGAAATTCTGAAACTCAAAGGAGAGATTAATAAAATAGAAACTAAGAAAACTTTTGAACTAATAAATAAAACAAGAGTTGGTTTTATGAAAAAAACCCAACAAAATAAATAAACCTTTAATTTGATCAGAAAGAAGAAAGAAAAAAAAAAAAAAAAAAACAAATCACCAGCATCAAAAATGAAGAGTAAACTTACCACAAATAAAAAAAAAAAATTAAAGCAATAATTAGAAACTATTTTGTCAAACTTACTATCATACAGTTGGGCAAAAAAAGCTCCTAAATATTGCTTTGATTTCTTTGTTAAAATGGATGAATTAATTTATTTGCCGAAATGGATGAATATTTACAAAAATATAAATTGTTCAGTGTTAGGATTCTTACAAGGTGCTAAGTCAGTTATCTAATTTAGCATGGTACTTAACAGTTCTCTAGTTCACTAATGTACTTAGTACTTATTAGAGTTCTACAAGATTCACACCTTTAAGAGAGCATATATAAGGAGGAGCCCACTAAAGGACAAGCCCACTAATGGATAAGCCCACCCCCAGAGGAGACAGATTCATTCCATTTTCCACCCCTGTGCTGGCTGGAGACATTCGGAGGGAGCTAGAGGCAGAAGCAGGAAGAGACAAAGGACTAGCGGCAGGGACAAGGAGAGAGATAGGCCTCTAACAAAGCTAACTGGACTATTTTGAAGGAGATAATAAAGGATTTGGACTTTAACTCCTGACTGCATTTGAGGAGATTATTACTCTGAACTGAAATGAAGGCTGCTCCCAGAAGCCCCCCAAGAAACCTGCTCCCAGAGAACAATACATTTCAGAGAAGAACATTACAGTTCAGAGTAACAGAAGACAAAATACATTAATTAAATAATCCCATTTTAGAAAAAGAAATTAAACACAACCCATTAATGAACTTCCTAAGAAAAAATCTCCAGGACCAGATGGATTTACAAGAGAATTCTACCAAACATTTAAAGAACAATTAATTCCAATACTATGTAAACTGTTTGGAAAAAAAGATAAAGGAGTCCTGCCAAATTTCTTCTATGACACAAATATAGTACAGATACCTAAACCAGGAAGAGCCAAAAGAGAAAGAAAATTACAAACCAATCTCCCTAATGAATACTGATGCAAAAATGTTAAATAAAATATTAGTAAAGGTATTACAGCAACTTATCAGCAAGATAATACATTATGACCAAGTGGAATTTATATCAGGAATGCAGGGCTGGATAAATATCAGGAAAACTATTACCATAATGGACCATATCAATGACAAAACCAACAGAAATCATATGATAATATCAATAGATGTAAAAAAGTTTTTGATAAAATACAGCACCCATTACTATTAAAAATATTAGAGAACATAGGGATAAAGAGAGATATCCTTAAAATAATAAGCTGTATCTATCTAAAACCTAAACTAAGCATCATTTGCAATGGAGAGAAGCTGAACTCATTCTCAGTAAGATCAAGGGTGAAAAAAAAGATGCCCATTATCACTATATTATTCAACATTGTACTTGAAATGTTGATTTTATCAATAAGAAAAGAAAAAGAAATGAAAGAAATGAAAGGAAATGAGGATATAAAATTATCACTCTTTGCAGATGACATAATGATATACTTAGAGAATCCTAGAAAACCATCCAAAAACCTTCTGGAAACAATTTACAGCTCTAGGAAAGTTGCAGGATATAAAATAAACTCATCCAAATCACCAGCATTTCTACATACTACTGAAAAGCCCATCAGCAAAAGATAGAAAGAGAAATTCCACTTAAAATTACTGTAGACAAAATAAAATACTTGGGGTTTCCTGCCAAAACAAACCCAAGAACTACATGAACACAATTACAAAACACACAATAAGGTCAGATCTAAACAATTAGAAAAATATCAATTGCTCATGAATAGACTGAGCTAATATAATAAAGAGACAATTCTGCCTAAATTTCTCTACTTATTCAGTGCTATACCAATAAAACTATCAAAACAAAATAATAACAAAATTAATCTGGAAGAACAAAAGATCAAGAATATCAAGGGAATTAATGGAAAAAAAAATACAAAGGATGGTGGCTTAGCAGTACCAAACCTACAACTATTTTATAAAACAGCAGCCATCAAAACCATTTAGTACTGGCTAAGAAATAGTGGAATAGATTAGCTATACATGACACATTAATCAAAACCTAAAGCAATCTACTTTTTGATAAACTCCCAAACTCCAGGTTCTGGAATAAAAACTCACTATTTGACAAAAATATTTGGGAAAACTGGAAAATTATATGTCAGAATATCTTTGGAGAAGGGAGAGATTTATGACCAAGAAAAATTAGAGCACATTAAGAAAGACAAAATGGACAGCTTTGATTACAGTAAATTAAAAAGTTTTTACACAAACAAAATCAACAGATACAAGATTAAAAGGAAAGTACAAATCTGGGAAAAAATCTTTACAGCCAGATTCTTTGATAAAGGTCTCAATTCTAAAATATATAAAGAACTCTGTCAAATTTGTAAAAATACAAGTCATTCCCCAATTGATAAATGGTGAAAGTTATGAACAGTTAGTTTTCAAATGAAAAAATTAAAATCATCTATAGCTATATGAAAAAATGCTCTAAATCACTATTGATTAGAAAAATGGAAATTAAAACAGCTCTGAGATACCACCTCACACCTCTCAGATTAGCTAAAATGACAGGAAAAGATAATGATAAATGTTGGAAAGAATATGAGAAAATTAGGACATTAATACATTGTTGATGGAATTGTGAAATGATCCAATCATTCTGGAGACCAATCTGAAATTATGCCTAAAGGGCTATAAAATTATCCATTCCCTTTGATCCAGTGGTATCATTTCTGGATCTGTATTCCAAGGGAATCATAAAGGAGGGGAAAAGACTCATATGTGCAAAAAGTGTTTACTGCATCTCTTTTTGTGGTGGCAAAGAATTGGAAAATGGATAGATGCCCATTAATTGGGGAATGGCCAAACAAATTGTGGTATATGAAGGTTATGGAATATTATTGTTCTATAAAAAAAATGATGAACAATCTTACTTTAGAAAGGCATGAAAAGATTTCCATGAAATGATGCTGAATGAAATAAGCAGAACCAGGAAGACATTATACGTAATAATAGCAAGAATGTTCTATGATCAACTAAGAAAGTCTTGTTCTTACTGTGATCTAAAGCAATCCCAATAGACTTTAAAAGAAAATGCCATCTGCATCCAAATAAAGAACAAAAAAGACTGAATGTAAATCTACATATGCTATGTCCACTTCTTTTTTTTTGTTTGTTTTTTATCTCTTGCATGTTTTTTTCCTTTTGCTCTGATTTTTCTCTCCCAATATGATTCATAAAGTAATGTGTGTTAAAAAAACACATTAAAAAAGTTTAAAGTTCTTTTCTACTAATTAGTCACTAATTTAGTCAAAAACTTGAAGAAAGGAACCTCCAATATGTTGGACAGATCTTCTGTGGAAGACACTATTCCAAAGAATAAAAATATGTAATCTGTACAAAAAAAATGAGTTTCTTTCAATACCAATGGAGAAAATACCCATAGTAAGATTATAGTTCCTTTAAAGTATTAGTTATAGTTCAATAAATATTGGAGGACAATTCAATACCCAATATGGACCTACATTAGGAGAAGTATGAGACAGGCACTTATAGTTAAAGAAATTTTGAGAAATCTTTAAATACTAGTTATAATATTAGGTTTTGCTTAGAGTTATCTCCTAAGTCTTTGCTAAATTATTGTTGATATTATCAAACAAGACTATCACAGTTTAAAGTATCCCTCTGTGAAAATGAATAACTTTCAAAAGAGACATATTTATTAGTAAGTACTTTACATACTGGGAAAATCAGGCTTGGGAAATGATATATGATGCTAATAAAAAACCTAAGAGCTTAAATCAAAAGTCTAATAATGTAACACAATACTGTCAATTAAAATATGTAAATTGTTTTTTGAGAGTAAAATTGTTTGTAAATCTCAAGGCTCTTTATGGCTATGCAAATCCCGAGGTATGGGAAGAGTGGAAATCTTCCTGCCATCACTGTTAAGTGAAAACAAAGGAGATGCCCTGTTGCTTTCTTAATTATACCAGAACACCAAAATGCTGCTGGAATGCCTTCAAGACGATATGTCTTAAAGGTGGACTTCATATCCATCCTCAGCAATGAGATCAACCAAATCATTTCCAATGGAGCAGTAATGAACTGAACCAGCTACGCCCAGAGAAAGAACTCTGGGAGATGACTAAAAACCATTACATTGAATTCCCAATTCCTATATTTATGCCCATCTGCATTTTTTATTTCCTTCACAAGCTAATTGTACAATATTTCAGAGTCTGATTCTTTTTGTACAGCAAAATAACAGTTTGGTCATGTATACTTATTGTGTATCTAATTTATATTTTGACATATTTAACATCTACTGGTCATCCTGCCATCTGGGGGAGGGGTGGAGGGTAAGAGGTGAAAAATTAGAACAAGAGGTTTGGCAATTGTTAATGCTGTAAAGTTACCCATACATATAACCTATAAATAAAAGGCTATTACATTTTAAAAAAAAGTGGACTTCATAAAATTGAGGAACACAAAACCCTAATGGGAAAATAGTGAGCAAGACAATATTAGCTATCCCTTATAGAGAATGATGCTTAAATTCATTCCTTATGGTGAATCATCAGGAAATCAAATGTGTCAAATCTACCTGTCAGAAGTATCACGTAATACATGAACCCTAGTAAATTTAATTTTGAAAATAACAAGCAATGTTTAATATCAAGGAAAGATTTATGTAATTTTTCTTAATATACACAAATCACAGAATGCCAGGATTTTAGAATTGGAAAGCATTCCATCCAGTTCAACCTTTACTGTAATAAAATGCCCTCTAATGGCCATAACAGCCATTGTTAAACACGTTTAATGAAGACTTCAACACTCTTTTCTAAGGTAAGCCATTCTAATTTTGAGTTGGCTCTAAGAGGAATATTTCCTGATATAAAACCTAAATTTGACTCTTCATTTTCTACATTTTGTTTTTGCTTTACCTTAGCATTTATGTAGTGTTTTAAACTTAGAAAAATGCTTTATAAATGTCATCATATCTGATCCTCACAAAAATATTGAAATGTAGGAAGTGCTATTATTATCCTTATTTTGGTGATATAAAAGCTAAAGTAAACAGAAGTTGAATGAGTTGAGTGGGATCACACACAGGTTTGGATTTGTACTCAGGTTTTCCTGACTTATGGTCCAGCACTCTATCTACTGTGCCACTTTATTATTTCTAGATGCTTCTAACATTTAGGATCCAAAAGAATAAGTTTAATACCTCCTCCACTTGAAAATCCTTAAAAATACTGAAGATTGCTCTTGTCTGTTTCTTTCTTTTCCTTCCTTCCTTTCTCCCTCCCTCCCTCCTTCCTTCCTTCCTTCTTCCTTTCCCTCCCTTCCTCCCTCCCTCCCTCCTTCTCTCCTTTCCTTTCCTTCCTTCCTTTCCTTATTTCCTTCTTTCCTTCCCTTCCCTTCCCTTTCCTTCCTTCCTTCCCTTTCTTTTCTTTCCTTCCTTTCTTCCTTCCTTCCTTCCTTCCTTCTTCCTCCCTCCCTCTTCTCCTTCCTTCTCTCCCTCCTCCTTCCCCCTCTCTCTTTCTTTCTTTTTTTTCTTTTCTTTCCTTTCTCTAGATAATCTCTATCATGCTTCAAAATTATAGTGGCCAGAATGCACTCAGTATCCCAGGTGAGGGTATGAAGTTGATTTTTTTTGAATCCGCACATAAGATTTACACACATCTCTAAGAAATCCAACTTATTATTTTGAGCTGGAGACTCTAGGATGTCAAAATTATTTTGAATTTAAACTCTGCCATGCAGCATGTTAGTTAGCCCTCCAGTTTTGCAGCATCTACAAATCTGATGAGTCAACTATTTCTGCCTTTATCCATGTCATTGATGGAATGTTAACTGTCATAAGAGCCTTGGAATGCTCCCCTGAGGACTCTACCAAGCTGTCATTGAACCATTAGTGGCTATGTTTTGAGTTTTGTCATTCACCTTGTTCCATATCCATCTAAATTATGAGAACTGTTCCAATATTATAAACTGGATACATTATGGGAAATTAATATAGGATGATTTAGGAAATCAAGGTTTACAAATTATTTTTCTTGTAATCCTCTTAATATTCCTTCTCCTACCTATCAAGGATTCCTCCATCTCACAAATATTAGCATAATTTAAGATTCCAACTAAGTCTTCATTGTAACAGAAGCTTGCAAAATTCTTCCTCATGCTAGAAGAAGATAGCAGTTTTTTTTCCCCCTTTCTTGGTACTTTAAAACTAAAATAAATCTGATGCTATTTGGATTTTTTATGTAAACTCATTCTAAATTTTTTTTTAAAAAGAAATTGAGTATATACATCAATATTTGTCTCAATATGAGCAGAAAGATTGAGTTGCTTTCTATAATGTAAATGTAGATAATGTATACAGAACACGAATAAAAGAATGTAACAAATACTAACTGTGGTAACATATACTATGTTCACATAATGCATAAAATCTTAAATGATCTAGATAATATGCATAACTTGAATGTTTTTATGCTACCCTGTTTAACTAGATTTATATTCTAAGAACTTGAAGAATAACATATATAAGGGAGGTCAGCATGGAGGAGTATATATATATATATATATATATATATATATATATATCTTCAAGTTATGTATACTAAAGATGAAAATTGTTCCATTTAACTGCATGCTCCAATGGCCTCTCTCCACTGAAATCCCACTTTCATTTTTATCATTGGTCCTAGGCTCTCATAGACAATGCCAGTAGAGTACTCCCTTTTGTAGTGACTAATAAGTTTATAAGGTTCGGAGGAAGAGTCTGATGATAGATTCTGTTTGTTGTTTGAGGACTAGCCTGGCTAACTTTGAAGAAGCTTGAATAAAGGGAGAGTAACCATGGTACTCAGCACCAAGGGCAGGGGAGGGGAACTCCCAAGCCTAGGGACTAAAGTAAAGTACCACTTGGTGGCTAATTCAGCTATTTCATTCACCTGATTAATTAGTTTACCAATTTAACTAAAGGATAATGACTCTTTTGGCCATTATAACTCTCAAACGTTATCTTTTAAATTATGAAGATGCTGTGGTCTCTAATGGTGAATTGAGCACCCAAACAAATAGGTTCAACAGTTTAAAATATTACCAGTAAATAATCTCCTAATGAAAAAAAAAACACAATATTTCTAGATAGATTGATTGCCCTAGTTTTTACATGACCATTCCAATGTATATTTTCTTGATTGCTATATTGCTTTTCTTGTTGTTTTACAAAGGAGCCTTCAGACTTCAACATTTAACAAATACTTGCAGAATAAAATAATTTTCCCTGCTCTTTTATCTCTTTGAATTATTTTTCTCCCTGCCTGAGTTGATTCACTAAAAGACTCATGGGTCAATTTCTGATGATCCTAGTATGAGAAAAGGATTACATATCTTCTTTCTAGGACCTAGATAATTCTTTCTCTTCATCTTTTTTCCCCTTGTTTTCCTTTTGGAATAGGAACAAAAAACTTAATATTAACTATCTGCATTTCCTTAGTCTGACCTTGAAACAAGGAATTCTTTTAGTGCAAGACAGAGACATAAAGCATGGAACTAGAGTACCTAGGCAATTGGCAATAGTGTGAGGAATGGGAGAACTGGCAAACATAGTAACTTAATTAGATTGGTGCCTAACTGGGATACTGTATGCAATAAAATAAACTCCCTTGCTGGATAGTGAACATAGAGACAAACTGTCTCCCTACATGCATAAGAAAGGAAGACCTTAGCCATAAAATTTATTAAGTATCATCTGTATTCAAAATACCATGCAAAGTAGTTGGGGGGTCATACAATGATACTTTGTCCTTATCTCAGTGGAGTTCACAATTTAATAGGGGAGATAAGACACATATATAAACATATTTGAAAGGAAAGAATTCATGAAGGAAATGGCATTTGTGCTTTGTCTTAAAAACTGAGTAGAATTTCAATAGACAGAAGTGGAGAAAAAGATGTTCCAGGAATACAAATTGGTTGGTTGTTGTTCATTGTTTTCAAAGAAGACTAAAATTACATCACTACATTTGAGTCAAGTTAATATGCCCAGTTGTGACTGATCAGACCAATATGAGCTCAGAATGCTCTGCATCAAGTTATACACAAGTAGTCCCTATGAACATTTCGGATGGATTCTCTAACTTTGCATTTATAACTTGTCTGAGCTAATTCAAGTCTGCTTTGCTCATACAGCATAGAACCTTCTCTAATAAGGGTATTCTATGCTAGGCACTCCTGTGCCAGTGTTTCTCACATCACAAGTCAGTTCTAAAATTCTTAAGAAAGATCTTGAGAGTGCCCTTATACCACTTTTTCCAACCACTTTGTGAGCACTTACCCTGTGTGAGCTCTTGATAAAATAATTTTTTTGGCAAGTGTTCATTTGGCATTAGAACAATGTAGTCAGCCCAACAGAGTTGTAGAGGGAGCAAAGAGGATACAGAGCAATGTGTAGCATAATATTTGAAATTACATGCAGTCCTTTTCAGTTACAACATGGCAATGTGGATTGCAATCATGTGAAATAGTCAGAATTAAAGTGTTGCCAATTTACTCTGGCATTTCATGGAGCTTAACTTTAAAGCTGGAAAGGATCTTATCAAATCTAGTCTAAAGCTATCACTTTAGTGATTAAGAAATTAAGATTATTTGATTATTTTTATTATTAATTTGCTCAAGATCATCCAAGTCTTCAAATTCCAAATCTAATGTCTTCCCTGCTCTCAAGGTCCTTAGTAGTTATTAAGGGATCATTGAATAGTCCCAAGAAGGTGAATGAAATTATCCAATCTGCAAAATTTCCCTTAGTCACTTCAAAGGTCTGTGATTGCACTGGAAATAGCACTCCATCAACAAAGATCACCAACTATGAACCTTAGAATACTGTCTCATGAGTCGTTAAATTTCTCTTCCCTGTCCCCATATTTTTACTTGGTGGCCTATATTACAATGTTAAGTGTCTTTTAGCTTGGCAGAATTTCCACTGGCAAAGAAATAAAGAATCCATGTTGACTTGTAGGTGGGATATCAGAATATTGCTTGATGGAAGAGATCTGTGTACAAGGAGCATTTTTTCTAACAGTTGTGTGATAAATCTAGTAAAAGGGGCAGAATGAAAGAAGAAAGATTGGGTCAGAAGCCGCTATAGTCCAGATGACTGACAAAACAGGCCTGTGCTAGTATATAGGATAGAAATGGAAAAGAGGATGCAAGAGAGATTGATGAGATTAAAAAGGGAAAAAAGCAACCATTGACCACCTGATATTGTCAGTGGAAGCTGTTTAATGATTTTATGGACAAAAAAGTTCCTTTCAAGTACTAAATCACTGTAATGTCTCTATCTTAATTTTACATTAAATTTGACAAAATGGCAAATTTTCTCCATAAACATTAGCAAAATGTTGCAAAGCTAAAATCCTCTTTTCATTATAGGTATCTTCTGAATATTTATGCTCAAGTAATATGGCATGAACCTCAAAGCAGTGTAAGAATCAGCATTCTTCTAATCTATTTAAGAGCTTTAATTTAATAGACTATACCTTGGCTACTTCTTCTTGAAATGCCACTAAGTTCAAATAGGAAATGTTGACCAAATCCGGACCATACACCACAGTTATCATTCGATGTTCCAAGCGTCCAATGTTCCCCACATCCAAGAGCTCACGTAATTTTGGGTCCTAGAAAATAAATATTGGAAAATCAATCAGCATATGGTAATATAAATGCTAATATTCACATACTGTTTTTTGAGGTTTACTAAACGCTTTACATATATTATTTGACTAAAATTTCACAACCACAATATGTAGTAGGAGTGTAATTGTTCTCCTTTTATGATGAAGTAAGTGAGGTTGATAGAGATTAGGTGCCTTTTCTAAGATCACAAAGCAGTAAGTGTCTGAAACATCATTTAAGCTCCAGTGTTCCTGACTCCCACTATACCACATAACTGCCTCTGAAGTCATTTTTTAAATATTGATATAATAAAATGATTTTATTTAAATGCTATAATTATTTTAAAATTTATCTGCTTTTTTAACTTCAAAAGTTACCATAGAGATGATATAATTCTAGACGTTGAAAACACGGAGATCATATAATCAGTTTAACAGCATTTTCCTACTTTTAATTCATAAAAGCAGGAGAGCTGAAACTAGAACCTGGATCTATAGAGACAGACCAGATTTGAATAGGATTCAAATTTTAGGGCTTGTTACTTAATGCATGTTTGACTAAGGACAAATTATATCATTTCATCTAATCCTGTTTTGGCTCAGTCTTCTAACACACACACACACACACACACACACACACAGGTTTGATTCCATATGCAAGGCTCCTTTTAGCTCTTCCAAGACTCCAAGGATTATTCTTCCAATTGTATCACCAATACATTTTTAAAATCCCTTCTGAACCCTTAAGAACAAATGACAATTACTATTTTAACCTTCCCTTTTGGCTCCTAATTTATAAAGAAGTCAACAGTATACTGTAACCAGTTTTCACGAGTCCACTTTTAGATTTTCATTTTGAGCATTTTGAAATAAGAAAATGACAAGATCTACAAATCAGGGCTTTATTTATTATTTTGTGGATTATCTAGACTTAAAAAAATGATGGTAAAAATCCAAGATGGTTAATAATGCAAGTTAAATTTTAAGGTATGCCATATATATATGTATGTATGTATGTATATATATATTTGTAGAGTCAGTTGTTAAAAATTTACTAATTAGAACACACCTGAATAAAACCATAGCATTCTAAGGACTGACTGAGAAGAGTTATATTTAAAGGATATAATATTATGTTACATTTTGGTAGACTACATTTTGGTAGTGGTTTACACTGCTTTGAGGTTCATGCCATATTACTTGAGCATAAATATTCAGAAGATACCTATAATGAAAAGAGGATTTTAGCTTTGCAACATTTTGTTAATGTTTATGGAGAAAATTTGCCATTTTGTCAAATTTAATGTAAAATTAAGATAGAGACATTACAGTGATTTGGCAGACTCAAGTATTATATGAGGTCCAGACTAATCTATTCAAAGAGGATTAATCGGAGAAAGTTGGTCAAAGGTGATAATTTTAGCCAAGGAAACAATGATAATATCTTAAGAACAGATGTAAAGATTGTGATTTCCATGTGTAATGGTAGCTCCATACCAATTATGTGAAGATTTTTAAAGTATCAAAACAATTATTTTTATAGAAATATTTCTGACTCACTCAGTATAACCAATACAGTAGAAGTATTTGAAGGAATTCACAGTCTACATGAAATACCTTCAATGAAGAAACTATATTGGGTCTCTTCCATGACAGTTACAGTCTGTCTGCTACAAAAATGGCTTGATATTAATGTTCTACATTCTTTTGTTTATGGGTGATATTATGTTTATTGCATCAAAACTTAGAACATTATAGAACTTCCCAAATGAGATCCAAAATCACCCAAAATAATTTGGACCCTTCAGCTCTGAGGGAACGTTCTAACAATGTCTGGTTCAGCTCCCCATCTCCCCTAAGGGCTCTCAGCCTTCCTGAGAAGTCAGGGGCGGTGATAACCTGTGTTGTGATTAAAGCAGAGTGATATCAGGTGGCAAAGAGTCATCTACATTAAAAAGTAAGTTGTTTATGTGGTCCCCATACACAGTATATAGTTAACCATGCACAGTGTTGCTATAGTTATAGAAGAGTATTAGGGTATATAAGGCTGAGAGAATTTGGAATAAACTGTCTCTATGTTTGAAGAGTCCCACCTTATTGCTCTCTTCTAAGACCAAGGATTTGGGCTGCTAGGTCTCCTCCAGAGAGCCAGTCCAGACACAACAATGAAGAATGTTCATATTATAATATGTATTATGCAATTGAATGGGCAGGAATGGCTAAACTCTGTTCTGTATCACTGGAAGGAATATTCACATCTCAAATATAACTTACCCATTGGAATGGAGAATTTTATCTAAAACAGACATCTAGAATCATCCATCAATAGAAAAAAAAAAGGGGTGGGATAATAATAGCTAGCATTTGTATAATATTTTATAGTTTATAAAGTGCTTTACAAATATTTCATTTGATCCTCACAAAAACCCCAGCAGTAGGTATTACTATTATTCTTATTGTACTTAGAAATTCTTATTTTACAGGAAACTGAAGCAAACAGAAGTTAAGTAACTTGCCTCGAGCTACACATCTAGTATCTGGAGTAGGATTCAGGTCTTCCTGATTTCAAATATATTGTTCTGTCCATTATAACAAATAATGGCCATAAAAATACTACACTGACAAGAACTATAACTTCTGCAACTATGATAACAGCCATCACCACTACTACAACTACAGCTACTGTTGCTGCTGCCGCTATTATTACTACTAATACCACCACTATTACCACTACCACTACTACTACTACTACTACTACTACTACTACTACTACTACTACTACTACTATTACTACTATGACCACCACCACTACTACTGTCTGCTAAATAGTATTAATAATAATAGCAGCAGGTATCCCAGCAGACCTGACCTGGAATTAAGAGGACCTACATTCAAATTCTGCCTTCCACACTTAACTAGTCATGTGATCTAGGCAAGTCACTTAACCTTTTGTCTGCCTGTTTCTTCATCTAAAAGTGTTGATAATAATAGCATCTTTCATTTGTTGTTTTAGAGTCAATATTTTTAGTTGGGTCCAAATTTTCATGACTCCATTTTAGGTTTTCTTGGCAAAAACACAAGAGCTTTTTGCCATTCTTTTTTTTTTTTTAGCTCATTTTATACATAAGAAACTGAGGCAAACAGGTAAATGTCTGAGGTCAGATTTGAAATTAGGAGTTTTCCTGACTCCAAGCCTGTCACTCTATCCACTGTGCCATCTAACTGCCTGATAAAAATAACACCTACCTCCCCAGACTGTTATGAGAATCAAATGAAATAATATTTTTAAAGTGCTTTATAAAACTTAAAATATCATGTAAATATTGCTATTATTAGTAAATGAGTCAATACTGGATATCATCTGTTATACAAAGTATAAATGAAAGATGTGGTTAGAGGATACTAATTAATAAGTATTAATACTTAGCTACTAAATGGAAATACAGCAAAATAAGCTACACAAGATAAATATTTCTTTGTTCCCATGTTTAATCTATGAGGCTGTATGATATATTAGATAGCAAGGTGGCTTCAGGGCCAAAAGGTTTTGGGTTTAAGAGCTGTTTCAGACATATATTGGCAATATGATTCTGGACAAATCATGAATCACCTTTCACTGCTCTAGGCAGCTCCTCATGACTTTAAATTGTAGAGAGAATATTAATCTGCATGGCAGAAAAAGTGTCTCAATCAGAATAATTAATATCCCTGGGACCACAGATCTAGGTTCATTTTTAATATGAACACATTTCTTTTTCATAAGTCTATTTCATCACATGTTACTTAGTTGACTCAGAATATGAAATCTCAAAATCTCTAGTATTAAATCATTATGAGAAGGAGATAGTCTAAGTCAATAAAAATCACTGTACTGAACTGACTGGTTGTTGGAATCTTTACAAACTGTTAACCCATTAGAGTTGATAGAGACAATAATTATCTAATTTAGCATGGTTCAATATGATTGATTTGATCTTAGAAGGAGATATTTTGGGTCAGAACTTGAAACAAGGTACTAAGTACAACTGATAGAAACGATGCTTGTGGTCACACCATTAGAGAACTCATAGAAGCAAGAAATATTTAAGTACTCATTGGAGTTCACATGTTTGGGAGATTTCAAGGTTTAGAAAGAGATATCTGAATTCACACCTCCCTTAATCCCTGCCTCCAGAAGGAGGAGTCAGCCTTTTACACTCAGCATAAATAGAGCCTCATTGAGCCACTCGACAGAGTTACCTGGGAACATTCCCAGGGGTCAGAGAGGAGCACTCTGGGAGAAACCCCACCAGCCTTCTCTCGAAGGCAAGAGAGATTCATTTTCATCTTCCACCTTGGTGCTGGCTGGAGGCTGAAGAAAGCAGAGGCAGGAGCAAAGGACAAAGCTGCAAGAGCTTTTAAAACCAAGCAGAAAGATAGGCCTCTAAGAAAACTAACCGGGCTACATTGAAGAACACAATAAAAGATGTGAACTTTTAGTACCTGGATGTATTTGGAGTGATTAACTGAAATTAAGGCTGCCTCCAGAAAACTTCCCCAAGAAACCCTCTCCCCCAGAGAGAACTCATATTTTAAAGAAGAAAAAATACCAACAACTGGTCATCTTCCACCCCTTTAAAAAGATCCAGAAGGACTGGAGAAATTCAATCTTGTGACTAAGGCATTGGATCTATCCTTTGACAAAATGAATAATTTGCAGCAAAACTATTTTGTCTTGCAGGCTTATTTCTTTAACTAAATGATAAGAACCAAAAGGGCTACCTACTTGAATCTGATAGTTCTCTAATCACAAAGACTGTGATTATGTAACTCACCCTGGGCTTGAAAGGGTGAGTTACTCAACTACCTCATCCTTTTAATCAAACATCATATACTTGGATCCTTGTCAGGTCTTTAGAATCCAGAGTCAAAATATTTCCTTCACTAAAACTGTCATCTAAAACTGATAACTTAGCTTGCAGGTTTTTTTTTTTTTTTTTAATTTTCATTATTTCACCACAAAATAGAAACTATTCATACAGAAAGCTTATTGGTATGATCTCAAAAAAGAAAAATATAGAATAATTTTTAAAAATTATATAACAATAATGTTAGGGGGAAAAAGGGAAAGGAAGTGTTTACTAGTCATTCTACAGGTAGGTAGTTGGTACAGGGGATACTGCTAGCCCAGGAGTGAAGAGGACCTGTGTTCCAATCTAGATTCAGACACTTATTAGCTGTGTGACACTGAGCAAATAATGTAACTCAATTTGTTTCCATTTCTCCAGGTTAATAGACAGATTAGTGGAAAAGGCACACCACTCCATTATCTTTGCTTAAAAAAAAAAAACAAAAAAAACTCCAAATAGGATCATGGAGAATTAGACATAAATAAAAAATGACTGAACAATAAAAACACCAACACAGATCATTCTAGTATAAAAGATGGAGTTTTATATGGTAGAAAAAGTGCTAAAGATAAAGAATTAGAGTATGTATATATATATATATATATATATATATATATATATATATATATATATAATTCTAGCTGCCTCTGGGACTTATTAGCTACATTATTGTAGGCAAGTGTCTCAGATTCCCTTACCTTTATTTTTCTACCATGATAAATGGAGATTAAATCATAATTGCTACTATGTTCATTGCTTCGTAAGGTAAAGATAGAATTAGAAAACATGTGAAACAGAAGAAAAAATAGTCAATCAATCAGCATTTTGGTTAAGCAATTTTGCATTTTAGGATAAGACAAAACTTCTTAGAAAATGCATGAAATGTGTTGTTTTCACTAAAATTTGAAACCAATTACATTGTTTTAAAGTTCATTCCTATCTTTAGTTCTGTATTGTTGATAGAAATACATTTCAGAATCTATATATATATATATATATATAAAGTGCTTTTTTTTTTTTTGACATTTTGCTCTTAGTGTCTTCTTTTCTAATTTTTCTCTGTAAATATCTTCATGATTATTGTTGTTTGTCCTTTGTTCTGGAAGAGGATCAAGACATCAAGGAGGTGATGCCATGATATACAAGTGAATTAGATTTAAATGACAGAGGGCTGTGCAAGATGACCTGGCTCACTTCCCCCTCCAGAACCATCTGGGTCCAGTGGAAAACTATAGATCAAAACAGCTGGATGCCCTGGATGAAATGCGAGACCTTGGCCTTTTTAAACTTTTTAACAGATCTCAGTTTGACTGAGGCCTAACTTGGTAGCAATTGAAGGGAAGGAAGGGAGGGAGGGAGGAAGGAAGGGAGAGAGGGAAGAAGGAAGGAAGGAAGGAAGGAAAGAAGGAAGGAAGGAAGGGAAAATCTAAATAAATAAACAAATGAATCTGGGAGAAGACCCCCAGAGTTTCTGGCCAAAGAAGAAAAAATTTCTATTTACATTCAAACTCAATCACTCGGGACCCAAACAATGATTAAATGGGGTTTGGTCTATGACCAATAGATAGATCAGCTTTGGTTTAAGGTCTTATCCTTAATAAAGAAATTTAGCTACTTAGATAGCCAGCTTCCAATTAGTATTATCATTGCAATAAATTTTGCCCCTTGACTTGTATATGGGTTCAAGCCTACAAATTCTTTTGAGACACCTTATGACATTGGTCTGTGACTCTTTGGGGTCCCCTTCCCAACCTTAACAGTAGGTGTATGAGGCCATTTTTGAACCCACAAAGATAAGGTTTCCTGATTCTAAGCCCAGAGCGCTATCCACTGAACCATCTAGGGCACCATGATCTAGAAAGTCATATATTAACATCATTTATGTTTTATTATATTTCATTTACTTTGTTAAATATTTTGCAATTGCATTTTATTCTGATTCCAAATGCACTGGGGACTGTTGAAGGCCATAAGAAGCCTGGGGCTTTGTGTTTGATATTTTTGCCTTAGAACAATATTTTCATTTTTTTAGATTAAGGAACTGAGACTTAGATAAATGAAATTATTTGCCTAATTCCGCACAGCTAGTAATTAGTAGAGCTGATATTTGAACTCAGGGGTTTTTGAATACTTTCCTAGGATTCTTTTTATTAGAAAGAAGAACTGCTTAGAAAATGTAGAGTGTGTTGTGTTGTTAGGGACAGTCACCAGAGGGAAAAAATGATCAGTCATAACTTTATGACATTTTTTCATTATGATTAAAGATTAAATAAAAGGTCAACAACCATAGTTTGAAGATCAAAAGGGAGCATGTGAATTTTTCAGGAAAAAAATAGATTATACATAAAACATTTTTCAAAATAGAGATAATTTCAAATTTGTAATAAGAAAATTTTTTAAATTTTCTTATAAATTTTCTCTGTGGACTCTATGACAAATTAATTTTATAGTATTTTTATTTAGCAATCTATGTAAAGAAATCTTTCTTTGTTACTTTTCTATTGCCTAAACTAGAAAAGAGCCTTCCCCTAAGGAAGACTTCAAAAAAATCCAAACTAAAAACCTCACTTTCTTTTTTTGTAACATGACAGCTCAAGTTGACCTTCTTGCAGCAGAAACTTATTATTTGTTATTATGTTACTGAAGTGTCAGAGATACTCTGCAACAGATTTGTTGCAAAAGTAAACATCTATCATAAAATACACCTGCCACCTCAAGTGTCAATAGCTGGTTATCAGTTACAAAAGGACAACTGACAGGGAGGAACTCTTGGGCAAATCATTGTGAATACAGTAACAGAAAAGGAGTTGAGGCAGGAATAAATACATCCAGGAACAAATGAAAGGTGAGATAAGTATTTTATTAATAATTATTATTATATCCTCATATCACTAAAAAGAGACTGATATTGACAGTGAGAATTTTTTTTTCATATAGGAAAGAGAATACTTTCCCAAATTTAAACAAATTTAACATAGTTCAAAGTGAATGAACACTACAAAAAAGTCTATTGTTTTGAAAGAGTATGTGAAATATTAAAATACAAAATCCATTGGATTTGTTTTTGATATTTAGGGTTATATCATTCATTAAGCATTTTTTCCCACCTCCACACACCTTTAAAAAAATGGGGCAGCTAGGTGATACAGTCGATAGAGCATCACACCTGAAGTCAGGAAGACTTGAGTTCAAATCTGACTTCAGACACTTAATATTCCTAGCTGTATGACCCTGGACAAGTCACTTAACCCTGATTGGCTCAGCAAAAACAAAAACAATGAAAACAACAATTCTATGAACAGAACTGAAAAGGAAATAATAATGGCTGAAATATAACTTTTACAAAGAAAACCATAGTCTTTACCCTCATGACATTTATAATCTAGCAGTGGAAATAAGGAGGCAGCTATGTGATTAAGTGGATAAAGCACTGAACCAGTCAGGAAGAGTGAGTTCAAATCTAGTCTCAGATACTTAGTTGTGTGGCCCTGAGCAAGTCACTTGCTATAATTATATAATATAAAATAATTATAAAATAACAACTTAGCAGACCTTTTCTAAGAAACATTCAAACACTATTCCAGAGTGGCTGATATTGATGTTTGGAAATCTAGGAATTCAAATTCCTAGTAAATCACAAAAGAAGTATTATACCAATTATTAAATTTTTAAAATCTGTATTAATTTTTTTTCATTTAAATGGTGTGTGCTTCATATATAACCTATATTGGGTTGCTTATCATCTTATGAAGGGGGTCAGAGGAAAGTATTTAAAATGTTTTAATGTAATTGGGAGGAAATAAATTATTTTATAAAAACAATAAATGTATGTAATTCATCTTTAGAACTGAATATTCTGTTACATTTATTTTTAAATATACCTTACAAGTATGTATGAAGATAGAACATTGAAGAAAAGTGCATGAAGGCAGATGTCCTACCTAACAAATCATTAAATAGATATTTTTAAAACATCAATTTTTTAAGCACAAGAAAATTATTAAAATTAGTTATAAGTAGAATCCAGGAATATTTAAAGAATTGTTTGTAATAATTTATATCCAAAGTCCATCTGTGAAATGAAGAATCACCTTTCATATGTTGAAAGCACTTTCATAAAGCTAGATTTGTAATACTGATATATCTTCATCAGTTTAATAGTCCTAAACAAATAAAACCTAAAATTCTTTTGGGAACAGGAAATGAAGTCATAAAATGTTAAATTTGGAACTTGCTATAGCATGATTTGACTAATTTTGAACTATAACTCCATCTGCATAGCTAAGAAGACCCAGGGTTATCACTTTTCAGAAATATAGAAAAGGATATGGGTAGAATTTAAGATGAAGGCAATAAACCTTCCAACCCCCACCTCTGGTCCTATATAATCCCATTTTTCTGCCATTCTGAATATAATTTTCACTAGGCAATTTATGCATCTTGTCTTGTAATTATCTTTTGGGAGATCACATGAGTGAAGATGATTGAGAAATCCAACCAACCACTCTCCAGTAGCAACAGCAGTTACATATAGGCTTCATTATAATATAAAAACAGAAATGTATCTCTTCTCTCTACACTTGTGGAAAGATGAGCACAGTGCTTTCCTGGGTATGATGGAAAGGCTGTAACAATGATCAAAATTGCTTTAAAGGAAGATGTCTATCTATGACAGATGTACCTACTTTTAGCAATGCCTACTAAGAATTATAACTCATAGAAAGATGAGAGAGACACACACAGAGAGAGATAGAGACAGAGAGACAAAGAGAGATATTAACACTTTAGGGTTTACTCAGTATTTTCATCACGATCATGCTTTGAAATGGGCAGTTCATGAAAATTGACTCATTTTAATGTTGAGGAAACTAAACCTTACTTATCTAGAGTCACATGCTAGCACATAAGTTTTAGAGGTAAAAAATAAATCTAGGTTCTTCTGATACAAAGCTTACACTTTATCTACATTGTGCTATGCTAAGAGTAGGGACATTTCCCATTCTGCTCTTTAAGCCCTGTCTAGAATCATTATTGTTTCCATAAGGATTGTAAAATAGAGTCTGCCCAACTAAATAATGTGGCTCTTTTTGAACTATGAGGATTAATGATTAAATTACCTATATCTACTTGCAGCAAGTGAGCCTTTATACATATTAAAGCTAGAGAAATGATTTACTTTTTCTTGCCTCAATTAACTATTAAAGACTTATCTGTGAAATTAATATAATCCCATTCTCACTGGATTATTTAAATGTCTTTCTTTTTCTTTGTAAATGATCACTCTAAGAGACTGGCACAAGAATACTGAGGAGCACTTTTTTCAAGCTTTTTAAAGATCAAAAATCTACAACATTTTAAGAACTAATGTGACAGGAAATCTAAAACCAGGATTACTTAAATCATCAAATACTATATCTATTATCAAATGAAATAATGGAAGTGAATACTTTGCAAATTTAAATTTATTAAATACTTGCTAGCTATTATTATTATTATTAAAATCATAGGTCCTAAAGTAAATAAAAAAGGAAAAAAGATACAGAAAGATATCCATAAAAGTACTAAATATACTTTTTGAATCACCTATATATCTTCTATACATTAGTAGAGGAAGAAATAGCTGCATTTTTTGTGGCTAAGCTAAGCAAATTAAAATGGATCTAAAAGCATTTCTAGAATTCATTTTTCATGCTTGAAATTTGCTGATACAGAAAATACACATGATTTATTGTATTCTTTTAAAAATGCCCTTCTTGGCTTTTAAGGGTATTATGTAGTTTTGATATTAGCCTAACATTTATCATGATCTTAGCACTTAAGGGAATCACCTCAACCTGAATTATATTTCAAGCAGTTTTAGCTTTTATGACATAATCCTATGAAAAATGTATCATTCATGATCATGAATCATGCATTTGCAAATGTCTTTAAAAATATTGTTAGTACAATTGTAAGAAATGAAAGAAAGAATTCCCCCTGGATTTTACTCTAGTGATTTTCAGGTAATGCATGTTCATAGTGATAATTTATTTTCTTCTAATGAAGGTTGAGTAAGTTTTTCCTATTTTAGTTTATTAAGATTTGGTATATGAAGAAAAGACAAGATACAGGCCTTAGGCAGTAAGCTTTTATCTATTCAACACTATAAATATTAAAAATAATCAGGTAAAACATGGTCAAAGATGAAATCTACTATTTCATTTTTATCATTTAATATTCATTAGGAGTTAGAAGACCTAAATTCTAAACCTGTCTCAGACATTTACTAGGGATATAATCCTAGGCAAGGCTCTTTAATCTCTTTACTTCAGTTTCCTTAATGATAATATGAAGATAAAAATAACATCTGGTGTGAAAATCAAATTAAAAATTGTAAAGCATTTAGAGTACAGTGTTTAGCATGCAAATGGTAGGTGTTATAGGTGTTATTGTTATTATTATTATTATGACACTTAATATTCTTTTCAAAGCATTTTGCTTATTCAGAGGACTACATTCAAATCAACTTTGCCATTAGCTGTGTGGCCATGACAAAGTGGTAATGTTTAAAAATTAGCTCTCTGAAAAAAAGTATGTATATGCACAACACACTTTTTAAGTTAAATCTTATTTAAGTTAAATTTTATTCATAAGTTTCTTAAATCTAGACAATCAACAAAATAACCAGAATTTGCTGATTTCTGGTATGTAAATGCTTACACTGAAAATTTGAGAATTGGTTTTCCCCAATCACTTTGAGCTGCTTTCAGCATACTCCTGGACTTTGGGCAAGATATAACATCTCAACTTCAGTTTCCTCCCTTATAAAATAGGAATAATAGTCTGTAAAACAGAATAAAATCATCTATCTTGCCTACCAAAAATAAGATTTTTATCAGGATGAGATAAGGACTGTGGAATTATAAATTTAGAGCTTTAAGGAATTTCAGAGAACATCTTATCTAACACAGATTCAATTACTGAGAATCAAAGAAATTAAATAATCTGCCCAAGTTCACCAAGATCATACAGACAGTAAATTTAAGAAACATGATTTACCATCACTCTGCCCACACAGCAGCTAGGTGGCTCAGTGGATAGAGTGCTTGGCTTAGAGTCAGGAAGACTCATCTTCCTGAATTCATATTGAGCCTTAGACAATTATTAACTGTGTGACCTTGGACAAATCACTTTACCTTGTTTTATTCAGTTTCCTCATCTGCAAAGGAGCTAGAGGAAAAATGTGGCAAATGATTTCAGTATCTCTGCCAAAAATACTTCCAATGGGATCATGAAGAGTCAGATGTGACTGAACAATGATAACTCCTTACATTGTCCCATTATGAAAATGTTTTGACAACTTCAAAGCCTTATGTAAATATTACATGGCAGTATTATTATTATAAATAGTCACTACTAAACAAAATGGTATCCCTTATATAAGAAATAAAATTTCTGCATAAATAAACTATGATGATGATGATGATGATTATACTGACACTGAATTTCAGTTCACCAGAAGATCAGTCTTCTAGACAACGAGCAGATTACGGTTTCAAGCACTCAGGATAAGTTCACAGTCTATTAAAGTTTTCAATAACCTAGTTGTATAAGCACCAGAAATTTTAATGTTAAAATTTTATCACCTATTCTGTATTCTTGTCTTTAAAATGTTTCCAAAAGAAGCATTTCTTATTTCACAAGTTTGATGTTGACCTATGTGGGATTATTATTATTATTATTAAAGTGGGAGTATACAGTTTCTCCATACCTAAACAAAGAAACTTAATTTCATCCAATACATCATCATCCTAAACAAGTTACAATTTAGGGGATGCAGTAATCTAATTGCTAGGTCATTTTCTGATATTCACTTTCTAATTATGTCCCAAGGCCCACCTGACTCTTACTGATCATCTTAAGTTTTCATTCCAAGTGTTACACATTTAGATCTGTTGAGTAGCCAAATAGCTGTCA
The DNA here is from genome assembly GCF_902635505.1 of Sarcophilus harrisii. NCBI lineage: Eukaryota > Metazoa > Chordata > Mammalia > Dasyuromorphia > Dasyuridae > Sarcophilus > Sarcophilus harrisii. The sequence goes on from NC_045427.1 coordinate 163,712,051, forward strand.
AATGATACTTATATAACTCTTAGCTAAAAGGTTCATAAGAGAAATGTTTTCTAATAGTGTCAAACCTATTTTTGGGTTGACATGTCATCCAAGTCTCACCCAAGTATTTGAGAATGCTCTTTCCACGCCAAAGTTCTTCATCTTTCATATTTCTTTTAAAGGATTATGTGTCTAATGGTACCATCTTTAGGGTAAGGTAGAAAGGGAAAAAAGGCATTTATATGATAACTTTGTTTTATAATTGCAGGGAACAGCAAGTTGTACATAGTAGATTTGCAGGTTCATGTGCAATCACTTTTTCAATTGCACCATTAAACAAATGGTCATTTTGTTACATGAATTAGAAATGAAATTTTTAAAAATTATTTTATGAAATGTGAAATAAAAGGGCAGCTAGGTAACACAGTGAATACAGTGCTGGGCCTAGAGTCAGAAAGACTAATCTTCCTGCGTTCAAATCTGTCTTCAGATACATATATATAGCTGTGTAATCCTAGGCAAGAATTAAACATAATTGTCTGTAAGATGGGTAAAAGAAGGAAATGATAAACTATTCCAGTATATTTTTGACAAAAAAATCCCAAATGAGGTCACAAAGAGTCAGATATGACTGAAATGACTAAACAATAACAAACCGAATAACAATAAGGCACCAAAGAAAATCTCTTCTCCACCACACATAAAAAAAAAAAAAAAAAAAAAAAAAGCAGATATTAAAAAAACCCTACTAATTCCTAAGGAAGTTTTTTGAAGGTAAATCATGAAAATGAGGAGGCCAAAAGAGCCAAGAAACAACTTTAAGTGAATTTTGATCCCTTAGTCAAACAAAGGCATATAGTAATCAAGGACGATGCTAGTTCAAATTGTAAAATTTCTTTCAAAATCTTATGGAATTTGCTCATGGGTAGGCCAAGCTAATATAATAAAAATGACAAGTATCCTAAATTGGTACCAATTTAGGATACTTGTCATTTTTATTTGTTCAGTGCAATACCAGTCAAACTGCCAAAAAATTACTTCATAGAGCTAGAAAAAATAATGAAAAAATTCATCTTGAAGAACAAAAGGGCAAAATATCAAGGGAATTAATTTAAAAATACCACAAGGAATGGTAGCCTAGCAGTACCAGATCTAAAACTCAATTATAAAGCAGAAGTCATCAAAACCATTTAGTACTATCTAAGAAATGGAATAATGGATCAGTAGAATAGATTAGATAAATATGACACAATAATCAATGACTACAGTAATCTAGTATTTGATAAACTCCAAAATTCTAGCTCCTGGGATAAGAACTCACTAATTCACACACACACAAAAAAAAATACTGGGAAAACTGGAAAATAATATATCAGAAACTCTCTATAGACCTATATCTCACACCTCATACCAAAATAAGGTCAAAATTGGTACACAATTTGGGCATAAAAGGTGATACCATAAGCAAATTAGGAGAGCAAAAGATAATTTGCCTCTAAGACCTTTGGAGAAGGGAGGAATTTGTGACCAAAGAAGAACTAAGGAACATTATGAAATGCAAAACGGACAGCAATGAATTAAAAAGTTTTTACAAAAACAAAATCAATAAATAGGACTAAAAGGGAAATATAAAACTGGGGAAAATTGTTTACAGCCAGTGTTTCTGATAAAGGTATCATTTCTAAAATATATAAAGAACTGTATTAAATTTGTAAGAATACAAGTCATTTCCCAATTAATAAATGATCAAAGGATATAAAAAGGCAATTTCCATATAATGTAATTAAAGTCATCTATAGTTATATGAAAAATGCTCTAAATTACTATTTTTTATCATTGAAAAAGTTAGAAAACTTTTATTACTTCTATTATCTAGACTATTTACTTCTAGTAGTTTTCTAATTAGACAAAAGAAGAAACACATATGAGAAAACTTCTAGCAAGCACCAAAGAATTTTTCAGTTCACCTTGCAAATCTTAAAAGCACTATGTAAATGCTACTTATTGTTGTTTTATTGTTCATAGAATCAACAAGAAGAGATAAATTATAACTATCCCATCATCTAAATCATTATTGATTAGAGAAATGCAAATTAAAACAATTCTGAGGTACCATCTCTTCCCTCTCAGATTGGCTAAAGACTGGAAAAGATAATTATAAATGGTGGAGGGAATGTGGGAAAACTGGGACACTAATACATTGTTGGTAGAGTTGTAAAATGATCCAATCATTCTGAGAGCAATTTGGAACTATGCCCAAAGGACTACAAAATTGTGCATATCCTTTGACCCAGCAGTACCACTACTGGATCTATGTCCCAAGGAAATTATAAAGATGAGGAAAGGACCCACATATGCAAAAATGTTTACTACATCTCTTTTTGTAGTGGCAAAGAATCGGAACATGAATAAATGCTCATAAATTGGGGAATGGCTGAATAAGTTATAGTATATGAAAATAATGGAATATTATTATTCTATAAAAAATGATAAGCAAATTTTAGAAAGGATTGGAAAGATTTATAGGGACTGATGCTGATCAAAACAAGAACCAGCAAAACACTGTCCACAGTAACAGTAAGATTATGCCATGATCAATTATGAAAATTTGGTTCTTCTCAGTGACTCAGTGATCGAATGGAATCCCAATAAACTTTGGATATAATGCCATGTGCATTCAGAAAGAGAACTATGAGTATTTAATGTAAATCAACACATGGTATGTTCATTTTCTCTTTGTTTTTCCTTTTATTCTGACTTTTCTTTCCCAACATGGTTCATAAAGAAATATGTATTTTAAAAGTTAATATATTTTATAAGAAATGTTCAGTAGCATGATTTCAGAAAGGTCTGGAGAGACTTACATGCATTAATGGTAAATGAAGTGAGTATATCCAAAAGAACATTGCACTTAGCAACAATAAGAATATACTATAATCAATTCTGATGGACATGACTCTTTTCAACAGTGAGGTGATTAAGGGAAGTTCCAATGGTCTTGTGATAAAGCTCTCTGCATCCAAAGAGAGGACTGTAGGGACTGATGTGGATCACTAAATGGTATTTTCACTTTTTTGTTGTTTGCTTGCATTTTGTTTTCTTTCTTATTTTTTCTTTTTTTTTTTTTGATCTGAATTTTCTAGTGTAGCATGATAATTGTGGAAATATGTATAGAAGAATTGTACAAGTTTAACATGTTTGATTACTTGCCATTTAGGTGAGGGAGTGGGGGGATGGAGGAAATTTTTGGAATACATGGTTTTGCAAGAATCAATGCTCAAAACTATGCATATATTTTGAAAATAAAAAAAATCTTTAAAAATTAAAAAAAGTTAATATACACAAATAACCAGAAAAACAATAAGTTTAAAAAATCTTATGGAAAAAGATAATTATAGACAATATCACTGCCTAAGAATCGGAAAAAATTTTATTAAGGAAAACAAATGTACAGAAAACTTAATAAGAAACACTTTTAATCCAAACACAATGTTGAAAATTTTAAAGAATGAAACCAGAAGGTGAATAAAACACTGAGGGAATAAAATTTGCCAATATTGCTATAAGAAATATTTTCTGCATTAATTATATCAGATAGTCAAATTTTAGAATCTAATATCACAGTAGTCAATATCTTTAATAAGGAACTAGAAATGGTGCAGAAGAAAACAAAGTATACTTGGATCAGGCCAACTATATGCCAAAGAGCTCGTGATGGATACTATCTCATTTTTAGGGTATTGAGGGAATCTTAAGATATCTAAAAGAGAAAGGGATAACAAATGTTTGGTAGAAATCCCAGATATATCATTACTAATGAAAAAGGCAATTAAGAACATGTCAATAATATGTGTGTGTGTGTGTGTGTGTGTGTGTGTACATGCATTGAGAGAGCTTTTGATGAAAGTAAGAGAAAGTAATAAGAAGATATTAAGAAATTTTATTCTACAACAGACCAGATCTTTACAGCCACATAACAGATCCAACATCATAAGAAATACAAAATATTACTGTTTGTTGACTTCAGTAGAGCAAAATATTATTATAAAGATTTTTATCCAAAATTTTTTTCTCAGTCATATTTAAAATTATACAATATTCTCTAAAAGGTACAATAGAGGTCAGCTAGTGTTACAGGAGCAACCTGCTAGTGATCTAATTCTGACCAGCAGAATAAATCTCTTCATGTGAGAAGATAACAATACAAGGATACTGAGAGACAGTTGCATTCTCTGACCTCCCTCCTCTTCCCTTTTGTTTCTAATTTATTTCATTTCCAATTCACAAGCAACATCTGCTTAAGGAAAGACTAACTTGCAATCTAAATGTGTTATGATTCACAGCTGTGTGGGCTCTCGGCAAACTGATCTGCCCATTCACACTTAGGTATGGTCCTTAACAAGCTAGTATTAAATAAGTACTAAAACTAAATAAAACATTAAATGGGGAGACTGTTATAGAATATGAACAATATCTAAATTAAAAGCTGATTCCTTGTAGATAATAAAGTTCTCTAGATACTCCTGTTTGAAGGCAACAGTACTGTTTTGTCTGTCTCCAAGATACAACAAAGCTCTGAAAAGTGATGTTTAGTGTCTTAAGAGAATTTGGCTTAACAATACACATAAAAAACATTTAAAAAGATGAATTTGTTATGTTATTATGATAAGCAGTAAGGGCACTATAGAGATAGACTTCAGGGCAAATATCTTGGAAAGACATTAAAGATGGATAGTAAACTAAGAATTGAACAGGAAGAAGAAAGTTGGACAGATGGCACTTGGGACATTATGAAGTGCTTATGTTAAATGTCAAAGTTATTCCCTGAAAAAAAATCACAATTTTTTAAACATTACTTTCACTGTAGTTATATATATATATATAGCTATAGATAATAGAAAATGTTTAAATAAAATGGACTATCCAAAAATTAAAGTGGAGTAATCTGAAGGTCATGAAAAGGCAATGAAGAAATGAACAGCTGACATAAATAGATTGAAGAATATTACCAATGCAAACTGCAAGCCAGAGGTAATATAAAATTTATTAGTAAAGAGACATATGACTAGAAAAAATATCAATATATAATATATATATGATATCAACATGTAATATGATAATACATTAATAAATTCACAGGTAACATGTATTAATTCTTAAGTAATATTAGAAATCATAAAGGAATAGTTTCAAAATATGATGGACATCTGCTAGAGGATTTACAAGATAATATGGAAAAGAGCTGTTAAAGATAAGAAGTGTAAAGGATTCGCAGTCTGCACCATTGGAAGATGGGCCCAAATATTGGTAGGATTATCTCCATCATTTTACTTATTTTATTACTATTTAGGGTTTCATTTGATTTCATATGCAAGTAAATAAGTGAAATCAACTTTTATATACTCATTCATTTTATTATTACCACCAAGCTGCACTTGTATGTGAAGGAATGAATGAATAAATAAGAAATTGCATGGATATGCAAGAAGGGCTAAAAATCACATATAAAACAATGAAAAAATGTAATATTATTCCTTTGTAAAATGACCATAAAAGATGATAAAAGAGACATTGTTGTTGATGAATATTCTCCATCAACATGGGAACATTTAATCTCAATTAAATTCCAAGAAATTTTTTCCAATAAATTATTAAAGGGATGTTCAGTAAAAACCTAGAAAACGAAGTAGTAATCACAAGGTGATAACATTGCTTTATCAAGCAGAGTTCATGCAGAGTAATTTTATGTCCTTTTCTGAGAAGTTTATTTAATGGGTAAGTTTAGAGAAAGCAGTTCTCAGCCAATATACCTGCTTAGATACTGGTGAAACCTCCTTTTTTTTGTTTGTTTTGATTAAGAATGAAGAAATGTAGATCATATGATTGTACAATTAGATGAATTCAGAACTAGCATAATCATTTAATTTTAAAGATTAATGGCATAATATCAACATGAAAAAGATCACTAATGGATTACTTCACAGATCCATCATTAACCTATTTTGATTAACATCTTTGATTTAATTGTTTAATGTCAACTAAAGACATGTTACTCAAATCTATAGATAAAACAAAGCTAGGAGGAATAGCTAACATATTAAATGGCAGAATCAGGTTTCAAAAAGATAGGGATGGGCAATCCTGGATAATTCAATCAAGGTAAATGGCTTCATTCTCAATTTACAGAGTTTTATTCCTATTTTGTAGATGAAAACACAAGTCAAGAGCTTTTATCTTGAACAAGGTCCAGGAATCTATTAAAACCAACTCATAGTGGCTGGTGATAGGAATTCTTAAATTTTCAGTGTGAGCATTTCCACAACAGTAATCAACAAATGATACAAATGATAGCTTGAATGTTTTGTTGATTGTCTAAATTTATAAACATAGAAAAAATTTTAATATGCAGATTAAAATTAAATATATATTATGAATATATGCCCATCAGCTTAGCAAAATTGACAAAGAAATAAATGCTGGAGGAACTGAAGAGAAATAAATGCATTAATATACTATTGGTGGAGCTGTGAATTAGTCTAGCCAGTTTGAAAACATTTTGGAACTATTCCCCCAAAGCCATTAAATTTTGCATAACTTTTGATCCAGGGATGCTGTATTATATCTATAACCCAAAGAGATCAAATAAAGAGAAAAAGGTCCTATGTACATAAAAATATTTTTAGCAGTTTTTTAAATCACGGCCAAAACATTGAAAACTGAAGGTTTTTCCATTATTAACAGAATGATGAACAAAAATGTGAATTGCTGGAATACAATGGTGTTGTAAGAAGTTATAACAAGTAATCAAATCATAGAAACCTTCCTAGGAAGATTTGTATGAATTGGTAGAAAGTGAATAAGCAGAACCAGGAGAAAGAACAATTTGTATATTGACAACAATATCATAAAGACAAAAAACTTCAAAAGATTTAGGAACTTTGATCACAACCATGACCAACCACAATTCCAGGTTAATGATGAAACATACTACATAACTCCAGAGAGAGAGAGAGAGAGAAAGAGAGAGAGAGAGAGAGAGAAAGGAGGGAGGGAAGGAGAGAGGGAGGAAGGGAGGGAGAGAGGGAAGGAAGAGAGAGAGAGAGAGAGAGAGAGAGAGAGAGAGAGAGAGAGAGAGAGAGAGAGAGAGCGAGAGAGAGCGAGAGCGCGCTGGGAGAGGGAGGGAGGGAGGGAGAAGAGTGATGAACTGAATGCATATTAAGGCTTATACTTTGTTTTGTGTAATGCAAGTATTTGTTTCCTGTGAGTATATATGATTATAAAGAATTTTGTTTTTCTTGCTTTCTCACTAGAATGAGGGGAAGTGGAAGGAAAAAAGTTGGTCTTGAAAATAAAAGTGAATTTAAAAAGAAAGCAAGTAACAATATGAATTGTGTGATCCTTATTGTGCACTAGGACATTTACTATAATTATATAAATAAAAAATTGTTGACTTTAAAAAGATTCCTAGTAATGAATGTGTTTATATAATATATATGTATGCATGTTTGCATATATTTGTATCTATCTATATATATATAAGATATATTTGTACATATATTCATGTAGGTTCTCTATATTCTCAAAAAGGTTATTTAATATATTCTGCTAGTTACATCTCTTCATATGTTTTGCTATTATTGATCTCCTACGTTCTTAGCCTTTGCCAACACTAATGCAGGGGTGGGGAAGAAGTACATTATTTTTCATTCTAAGAATATCATCAGAAAAATATTTAGAATTACATTCCCAAATGAAAAATGCAGCATATTAGAGAAAAAGTTTCTTTTTCTCAGATAAAGAAATGCTTGCCTTATTTTCAATATGTAAGAATGAGTTTAGATTTAGGTTACACAAATAAAAAGTATTTCTTACCTTTTGCTCAAGAATCATCACACAGATATGCTCAAATGTACTATCATTGTGTTTAAATGCTCAAATATCATCCTCCAGTGGTCAAGAAAGAATGTGGTCAAAGAGAGAAATTATTACTAATGTGACCTCAATTTTAAAATAAAACTTCTCTTTTCAGATGATTGGATGAAATAAATAAATGTTATCTTTCAGGTTTAATCAGCATGTTCAGCCATTATATTTTATGTAGAAATGAGATTTCTAAAAAAATGTTATAAAATCCAAAATGGGAATAAATTCAAGTATCAAATTGTAGAGATATAGGTTTGAATGGAATATATTGGATAAACAATAAAATATATATTAAAAGTATATTGTATATTACATATATATTCAAGATTATGTTATATTCTATATATGAGACTGTTTATTATCTGTCATTAGATCATTTAAGTATCCAACCTATAATTGGACCTTTTAATATGTATATGATGTATTTATTAATTTGATAGTAACTATTACCTAGCATGCATGAATTATACATCCAAATAAAGCACTAATAACTATAGCCAACAAACAAATTTAACTAGTCCAGATTAATAGATTACCTAATTTGAACAACTATATAATCCTCAAGTGGATTACATATTTTATGTATTGGTATTATTTATACCTCTTGTCTATGCTATTAACATTAATTAATCAAGGTGTCATTAAATTATGCAATGATTACTGATAATTGAAATATATGTATATGTGTGTGTGTGTGTGTGTGTGTGTGTGTGTGTGTGTGTGTGTGTATGGAACTAAATTCAGGTTTTTCCTGATCCCAGTGCTCTATCCACTGTGCTATTGGCCTGCTTCTAGATGGCTGTTTTAGAAGCAATGCTGATTTTGGAATGCTAGTGAAACACAAGTTGTTGAAGTTTATTACAAGATAGAAAGGCATTAAGTATGGATTCACAGTCAAATTGAAATTCTATTGTCTAAGGACCAGGCTAGCTAAATTCAATGAGGTTCATAGCCAAAAAGTTAGGCATCAGCTGGTACTTTTTTTTTTTTTGGCGGGGGGGGGGGGGGGGGGGGGGGGGGGGGGGGGGGGGGGGGGGGGGAAGTTAAAAAGGTAACTCTAGCTCATAAAGACTTTGTATTTTGCATGATGGCCTGTAATTTTTAGTAATAGTTAAGTGTACTCACATTAATGAAATAATTATCATTATTTTGAATACAAAGTTGACCAAATAAGATGATGTAGCTGGCACTAGAAGGAAACATCTAAATGAGACTCTTTATTGTATAGTTGAGGAGACCTCAGCCCAGAGAGACTAAAGGATTTGCCTGAAGTCATACAGTTGTGCCAGTGGTAGAGCAAGCATTTATTTACAACATGATAGCAAAGTAAGTTACAAGAAAATTGTTAGGCACTAAATAGTCTTGGAAGTATTGTGGTATGGGTTGACAACACCTATTTCTCCTGGCATGAGTGTGCTGTCAACTATTTAACAACTACTTCTCCTTGAGAAAAAAATAAGAGCTCATAACACACATATTTGATTTGCATTATTAATATTTTTCTAATCATTTTAAAGTCTACTCAATTAACAAAAGAACCCAGTAAATAGACCCTGATTTGTAGTATTTGATATCCAAGGTATAAATTCTCAGACTAAAAATTTAACTAGTTTGAACTAGTTCCTGTATATTCATACCTCCAGGACAGTGTTAATTAATCTCAGATAAATATATGTATGTCCCTAATATAGGAGAACATAATTTAAACTTGTATTAATCATGCTACTCTGTAGAGTTTCACATATTAAAACACTTGTTTTAATAAAGAGTTAGAAATTCTGAAAACTCTTCTTAAAACTCCAAAAATTCCAAAATAAATCAGAATAAATCAAGATCTAAATGATTAGATCTAAATGTACTCATTCTCTCTTGTTGACCATTATTCTAGCCTCTGTTGCCACTCTAATACTCAAATTATCCAAGCTTTAGGTTGCCCATGTCTTGGAAGTTTTTCAAGACTTCCTCCCTTCCCTTTTCTCCTCCTCAATGATTTTTGTAAACTTCCCACACTCAGAACCTCATCATTCAATGTGAGTTTTTATCAAGTGCTGAGTTCTCATTATGGACTCCTAGATAGTATTTCAGACTGAGAATTAAAGTACATGCCTATAACTCCTTCTTCTGGGAAATTGAGGCAGGAGGGCATTCTGAAGTTGGAAGTTCTGAGTTGAAATGGATTAAAAGTCAATCAGGTGTCTGAACTATGTCTGACACCAATATGGTGAGCCCTTGAGAGCAAAGAACTCACAGGCTGATTAAAGAAAGGCAAAGTACCCTGAATCAGAAATTAAAACTAGATTAGCCTAGGAAAAAATGGTTCTAGTCAGTCTCAAGGACGAAAGGAGGAAGAAAGGGAGGGAGGGAGGGAAGGAAAGAAGGAACGAAGGAAGGGAGGGAGGAAGGAAGGAAGGAAGGAAGGAAGGAAGGAAGGAAGGAAGGAAGGAAGGGAGGGAGGGAAGAAAGGAAGGAGGGAGAGAGAAGGGAGGGAAAGAAGAGAGAGGGACAGAAGGAGGGAGGGAAGGAAAGAAGAACAGAAAGAGGGAGGCAGAGAGGGAGAGGGAGGGGGAGAGAGAGAGAGAGAGAGAGAGAGGCGCACAGAGAAGAAGGTTGGGGGAGAAGAAGGGAGGAAGAGGGAGTGTAGGAAATAGGTGGGAAAGGAGGAGAGAAAGGAAAGTGGGAGGGAGAAAAGAAGAAAGAAAGGGAGGGGGAAGAAGAGAGAGAGAAAAAATGAAACAAAGTAGGAAGGCAAGGAGGAGGAAAATTTAACCAACAGAATTTTCTTTAGTGAGGCTTCATTAGCACCAGGCATCATGGGAAGGGCTGTCCATCCATTGCTGTGCTTTCTATATCAGTAATAGAAAATTAATTCTAGCAGAATAAGCCCTTAACATTTTCAGATGCTGTAACAATCATCTTGGGACCTGTGGAAATTTGCCTAAGGAGTAAGATTAGTTTGGTTAATAGTACTTCCAAACTTCAGAGCTAGCATCAAGACTGCTTTAAAATTATAATCAGGGATGAGAAAAGGAACCCATAGAATGTAATGCTCCATTAATTTTATGGGAAAATTAGAAAAGTAATTAAGTGATCTCCAGACAATATCACGAGGGACATGTTTGCATGTTACTTATCAACATATATTAATTAGTATCTAAGCAACTGATTTCCCGTTTTTCTCTTATTTTTTCCCTTTTCTCCTCATTCTTTTCCCACTAATTCTTACTTAATCCAAAAAAACCAAACAAACAAAAAAAAACAACTGGTATTTCAAGTGTCCTTTCTTAGACTTCTTAAGGCACAGATCTAGTTATATCACTCTCATGTTCAAAATTCTTTGATTCTCTATGACTCTTAGGAAAAAATATATACTTCTTAGCCTAAAATTCAGATCTTTGACAATCTGAACCAATCTATTTTTTAAGCCTTACTTCATTACTTGCTATTATAATTATACATATATATACTCTATGTTCCAATAAAAAAGGACTAAGTTGTTCCTTGAACTAATGTTCATTTCCCACCTCTGCACACGTGCACAAACGGTCTCCCCTGCCTTAAATATACTTCATTCTCATCTCTGCCTCAGAATCACTGTCCTCTTTCAAGAATCAACTCAACTCAGATATCATTTCCTCTATACAAAGTCTTCCCAGAAGCCCTTCCCTCCTAGATTTTAGTGTTTGTTTCTACCTCAAATTACCTTGCATTTACTTATCAGTGGACATGTTGAGTCTCCACTCCCTCCCCCAAGAATGTAAATTCCTTAGGGTCAAGAACTACTGTTATATTTGTATTACAAAAACCTAGCTCATTGCCTTGCACATAGTAAATGGTTTCCTGCATTTGCTGTGCATAGCATGGAATGAAATGAAATAGGATAGTTACTCCAAGTTACATTTTACTACACAGCTGGATAGCTATTCTGGCTAAATCAATCTATTTCAATCCAATTGAAAAGGCAACTATTTGATTTCCTTAATTTCTTGTGCTTTAAGCCCTTTAAACAATTAAGAACTTTAACATTAAATTTACATGCATAAAATCAAACCAATATTAAAGTAATTAGAGGGATTTTGTGGCAAGATGCTAATTAACCTTGTCACATCTTAAACCATCGTGCTTCCCCCCCCCCCCCCCCCCCATCACCACCACCATTTCTTGCCTGTGATTTAGTTCATCCATCAGGGAACCATTTGGTAAAAAAATGTAGCAGACATTAGGGTCTACTTTCAAAAGCAGTTACTGGAGAGGGATGGTAAGGAAAAGGGATAAAGAGGCCAGCGGAAAAGAGGAAAATGTTCAGTGTTTCTCAAGGGTTTAGGTGAACTTCAAATTGTCTGTACAATTTTTCTAATCAAATATGATGAATATTCAATATTAAAATGTTATTTATTCAAATCATAGCTTATTAGAGCTGGAAAGGAACTTTAAGTTCAGTTCATACAATCTCCTTATATTGCAAATGATAGAAGAGAGCTTCAAGAAGGGCAAGTCCTTGTAGACATCTTAGGCAGATTGCTGGCAGAGCCAGAAGCAAATGAATCCCAACCCTTCTGATATATCCTGTTGGTTCATAATATGACCATATTAATCATGTACTATAGGTAGTATAGAAATGTCCCACCTTTTGTTGATTGGAACACAAGCAATATGAATAATAACTATTTGTGTTTAACCAAACATGTATGATTAGTAACATATCATAGTGAATAGAGAATTTGTTTCTGAGTCATGAAGACTTGTGTTCAAGTATCAGATCCCCCTAACTCTTTTTGGGCATATATCCCTGATCAAGTTGCTCATCTTACTTAGGCAATTTAACTGTGCCCTCAGTACCTCACTAAGACTTAAAGTTTCAGGGAAAGTATATCAGAAAAGAGAGAGTTTTCATCTGGTGGTCACCAATGCTAGTGAATTCACAAGTCCAATCCCTCACTCTGTTAGGATTATAAAGTACTTTTATAAACATTAGTTATTTAAATTATAACAACTCAGTGATGCAAATAATATAATATTAGCATTCTCATTTTAGAGATGAAGAAACAAGTTCACTAAAGTCAAATGATTTATCCAATAATACCACACTTCAAAGAACTGATGAAGCTAAGATTCAAATCCAAACCTTCTGATTCTTAGAGTCCAGAGCTCTTAAATTGCATAGTTAAACACACACTCACTCCAACACACATTAGGTAAAGTGAATAAGAACATGAAGATGAAGATGCAGAGGGTAGGGAAAGTCATAGGCTTAGACAAGTGCATTAACTTCTATGATACAGGAATAAAAGATTCCTCCTGCCAAAAACTACTCTGCCAGAAACCTTCCACACCATTTTCCATTCACACCTATCTAATATTAATGTTCTATAAGCATTCTATTTTTTGAAATGTGCATAAAATTCACCCACAATTTCCATTTAGTACATCTTTATTAATAATATCTTATATAAGCCTATCCCAAACATTATTCATTGCTGTAAAATTACATTTAAAAGTTTAATGAAATAGAAAATATAAAAAAATGAGTTGCATTCCAATTTTTAATGCATTGTATAGCTTTCTTCTTTCGTTATTTTCTTTATTTGTAGAACATATTTGCATTGACCAATTTCCAAAATGCTTCTTTGCAGAATATCAGAAGATTCACTGTTTGTCCAGTATTAACGAAAACCTGCTTCTTATTGGTGGGAGATAAATCAAAATTCAAATGTCCTGTCTACTAGAAAAGAACTCCATAAAACTCAGCACCTGATTTCTATTTGTCATTAGATTGAATGGTAAACAGATCAGAGAAGCTTAGCCAGATGCACCATCCAGATTTATTAAATGTTCTCTTTTTTATGGACTTCAGATATACCATACCACTTGATTAGTTAGCATCTGAAGTTGAAAAGAATGATATGGTAGTACATCAGAGTCCAGTAGAAGAAGAAATTATCTAGAAAAATTGAGTTCTAGAACACATTCTATCAATAACTAGGAATGAGATCATGGACATGTCACTTTACTTCTTGGAGCCTGTCAAACACTTTTGAAACTAAGAAACAAAGATATATTATTTCTAAGATCAGTGGTGTCAAACTCAAAAAAAGAAATAGGCCTATGAAACCATACATAAGAATCCATGTGGATCACATGTTGATTTAGAAAGCAACACATTGGGAGGAGGATTCTGGGAAGATGGTGGAGTATGTCAGAAAATTTCAAGCTGTCCCAATTTCCCCCACAAATAGAACAAATTTGCACTTCAGAGCAAACATAGACTGGTGAAAAATTAAGATTTGGGAAAGAACTGGGGTACTTCTGATACAATCTAAAAAGAATTGAAGAAAGAGCCTAGGTTGGGGATTAACCTGTCTGAAGTGCAAACACCTCCAGGAGAGCTCTGCAGAAACATTAAGTGGGAACGCCTTAGACTAGCTGGGTATGATTGGCATCTCATCAGGAACTTCAGAAACTTTTACCTCCCAGACTATTCATGAACTCAGGGTTTAAGTTCAGGAATATTGAGTGAACTACTTTGGCTGATTGGGAACACCAGGTCCAGCTGCTGAGATGTGGTCCTGAGTAAGAAGAAACCAACCTACAGTGAGTGCAGAAGCAGCAGGGCTGGGACATTGCTGGCTGTGGGCACTTGCAGGAGGGTAGAGCTCTTGATTTGAGGTTCCTGGTGAGAATAGGGAGTTTAAGGGAAGCTTGAAGTACCATTCCTCTATCCCACAATTAGAAGTGCTTATACTAATATCTCATTTAAAAAAATGGACCAACAAAGAAGAAAGAACCCCACCATTGAAACATGCTATGAGAACATTGGAAGACCTGGGTTCATCTTCAGAGGAGAACACTTTAAAAAAAAAAAAAAGTGCCCTATCCAGAAAGAATTTATAGAAGAACTCAAAAAAAGAATTCAAAAATCAAATGAGAGACATTGGGGAAAAACTAAAGAAAAAAAAATCCAAGAAAAACAAGAAGTTTATGAAAAAAAATTAACCAACTAACAGAGAAGTATAGAGTCTCAAAGATGAAATTTTTCTTTGAAAATTGGAATTGGGCAAGGGGCAGCCAGTGAAGTTATGAGAGACCAAGAAATAACATTATTATTATAAGATTATAAAGAATGAGAAAAAAAAACCATAATGTGAAATATGTCATAAGAAAAAACAGCAGCTCTGGAGAATAGATCAAGAAGAGAAAATATAAGTATAATTGGACTGCCAGAAAATTGTGACCAAAAAGAGAATCTTGACCTAATAATGCAGGAAATAATCCAAGAAAAATTTCCTGGAATGACAGCACATGAGGGGAAAATAGAAATCAAAAAAAAAAAAAAAATCCACAGATCACCATCTCAAAGAGGTCCTTTGTGGAAAATACACAGGAATATTTTTTTTTATCAAATTTTGAAACCCTCAGATCAAAGAGAAAATTTTTCAAGAAACAAGGAAAAAACAATTCAAATATACTGGAGCTACAATTAGAATTGTACAAGACTTATCAGTAGCTGCAATAAAACATCTAAAGTCCTGGAAACATATCTACTAACAATCAAATGAACTAGGCCTGCAGCCAAAATCATATCCAGGAAAATTATCTATGATTCTGAATGAGAAAAAAAATTAACATTCAACAAACTTGCAGATTTTCAGAACACTTTATCAATGAAACCCAAACTTAACAGAAAATTTAATCTATAAGAGCCAATATGAAAGATCAATTTTAAGGAACATGGACAAACTATTTAAGCATGGATATATTATTTATGTTTTCTTATATATGTATATACATATATACATGTATACATATAAGATTCACATCAACAATATGGCAGCTGAAAAGAATGATTGGTAAAGTTAAAGTAAAAATAGCAACCATGTTATACATGGTTATACAGAGGAAGAATAGACATAGGCTTGTAGTTTGAAGGAGGAGGAGGGCTTGAAGTTTGAAAACCTACTCACTTTAGGAATGGGTTCAATAGGCAACACTACATATATACCACAAAGGGTATATACCTCCAAAATTTATAAAGAAATAGGGGGAGGGATGGGCAGATTAGAATGCAAAGGATGAGGGAAGAAGACAAGGGAAGGATTATTGGGTGGGAGGAGATTAAGAAATAGGAAGGCAAACTATGGAGCAGAATTAAAGAGGTAGTGAAGATAGGAAAGACATGTGTATATGATGTGGGGTATGTGGGGATGTGAGCTTGTGTATGTATGTATGTATCTATATCTAAATATATATATATATACATATATATATATATATATATATATATATATATATATATAAAATAATAATTTAACCCCTCACTTAGGCATGGAACATTGAATAATTAATCCCCACCAATGAGAAAAATCTTATGAAAACGAGCTTTTAGGCTTACTTATACTTATGTGTCACTTTTTCTTTTTCTTTTATGAGTGATATTTTCTATATCCTTCTTTGCTTCTTTCCTTTTTCTACATTTATCTTACATATCCCCAAACACATATCTGTCACTTATTATTTTCTCTTTGTACAGTTCCCTTACTTCTCTCCCTTTCTTTGGAAACTGAAATAACAAAGCACTAGCAAGAAAAAAGAATCAATTTTGTGATCTACTTTTTGTTAGGTATTTTCATTTTAAGCATACATATATTGCTCAATTGTACTCATATTCCTCAACAAATCACTTCAATGCTTCATTATATTTCCTGTAAGTAAATAAAAGTGCAACCTTTACTCCCTTTTTAAAATATTATTATTTCCTATCTAGCTAGTTATCTTTTCTGTATAATATTCTTCCCTTTACTTTTTTTTTAATCTATAGTTATTGATATATGATTCACATTTACAAGACCTATGGAATAATAACTTCAAAGTTCCAAAGATAAACATTCAAATCAGAGCTTTAAATAATACACATTCATTGAACTATCTTGATAAGCCTGATTACACTATTATCTGTACTTATAACTCCTGTTTCTGTCCATAAAAAGTTTTTAGCAGTTAACAAGCATTGCATAAGCTGGATGGTTTGAGTGAGCTGAACAGGATACATAATCCTTTGCTTCTTTGCCTCAGATATACAAATTGTTCTGATAAATAAAGATGAAGGTTACTCCTCATTTCTAAATGGGGAAAATGCAATGGTTGGTAAAAGGTTGAAGGCAGCATTAGCAGATGTATTCACAAAGATATTTGTGAAGGTTTTACACTAGATATCAGAATGCAGCTCAGTTGATTAGTAATAATGTTATGTTGAAGAACCCTACTGTCCTTGGAGATGGTGCAGAGGTATGCAAATTCATGGGACCAGCTGTTGATACTTAAAAGCTACCAGCTGGGATTATTCAAATTGTTGTTTGAATTATATTTCTGAATTCCCATTTGAGAGGAGGTACAAATGCTAACCCAACTTTGAGTTGAATCTACTTGAAAAACAACCCCCAAAAATATGCTTAACTCTAGATTTATAGATCCACTTAGAAAAAAAAATTAAGATAACATTGGCAGTCCAAGAAATTATAGTACAAAAGTTATATTAAATGACAATGTTCTTAGGAAATAATTGTTTTCTTTTATTTTTGTATTTCCATCTCTTAGTTTTTTTACGGTTTTTTATTATGTACAAAAGAACTCTTGTAATGATAATACTTTATACTCCAGAATGTTAATATATGTATTAAGCAAAAAGTATTTATAATAAACAAGCTTCGAGAGACAAAAATGATACAGCACACATTACCTGCTCTACAGGAGACAAAAATATTAAACAAAAACCAAAGATAAAATCTGAAATAGTAATGGAGATGTTTAGGCAATGAATTATGAGAAATATGGTGCAGAGAGTTCACATTCACCTGAGATAGTGGTAGAGAAGGGTCAAGATATTCTTTTTGGAAAATTAGCACCTCTGTTGTTCTTGAAGAAAAGGGGAAACTAAAATGAGAAGGATACAGGACATTCTATGCATGGAAGATGGAATAAGCCAATTACCAGGGTAAAATAGCAAAGCTCAGTTAAATAATCAATATTTTTCAGTGGGAAAGTTTGAAAAAGGTAGAAAAAGTTGCAATTGCTAAATTCCTAACCTTGCCTAATTCCTATTATTGTCTAACACCATCAATTATTAGAAGTGCTCCCCTAGAATATCAAACCATTTGAAAATTTTGCCTGCTGGTTTAATTGCCTGGAAGATAGTAAATAAGCAAAATAAAGAAAGAAGGAAAGGATTATGTAATATTTTGATTAGGGATCTCTGTGATGCATATTGCTTCAGAATCCAGAATATAAGAAGCCTAGCTAAATGAATTAATAAGATGGTGATAATGGCAATTTGATCTTTTCTGAACAATTTAGCAAGACCTGGGATCTGCTTGATAGCAGAATCCCAGTAAGGTCCATAAATATAGGAACTAGAACTGAAAATGTGTAACAAATGGATATTAAAAACCAATCATTGAACTTTTATTAAGTCTTTACTATGTGCTAAACACTGTGCAATGCACTGAGAATATAAAAAAGAGTTAAAAGGTAATTCCTGCTCTTGGAAGCTTCCAGTTTTATGTAGGAGACAACATGCAATCAAATATATAAAATCAACTTCTGTACAGGATAAACAGGAACTAACTGAGGAAAGGCACTAAAATTAAGATGGGTGGGGAAAGCTGCCAGTAAAAAATGAGATTTTAAGGAAGCTAAATGATGAGAATTAAAAAAGGAGCATGTCTTGAAGCTTAACATAAAACATAAAACACACACATACACACACACACACACACACACACACACACACACACACATCCCTCTATGATCTTGACAACTGGTCCCATCACTTCCTGGAAAATAGAAGGAGAAGAAATGGAGGCACTGTCTGGTTTTATATTCTTGGTCCCCAAAGATCACACAGATGATAATTGTAATAATTATATTCAAAGATATTTGATCTTTGGAAAGAAAGGTGTGGCAAATCTGAGCAGCCTAATACTAAAAACTAGAGACATCTATTTCCTATCCAAGGCATGATTTTTCTAGTAGAAATGTATGACTATGGAAGTTAGACTATAATGAAAGGTGAATGTAATACAATGGACACCTTAGGATTGTAGTGCTAAGACTTCTGAGAGCATATTGTATAGCAAGGAACTTAAATCAATACTTTAAAAATTAATTCAGATTACTAACTTGAAGATCTAATACTATAGCTGAAGCTGAAATATTTTGGCTTAATTAATCATAAGCCAGGACTCATTTGAAAAGACCCTAATGTTTGGAAAGACTGAAGGCAAAAGTAAAAGGGGACCACAGAGGATAAGATGGATAAATAAAATTATGGAAGCAAAATAAACACTAGCTTGGACAGATTTTGAAAGACAGTGGAAGATAGAAGGTGTTGGCGTACTTATAGTTCATGAGGTCACAAGGACTTGGACTGAAGAGCAACAAAAATAAGCAATAGAAACCAATTGGAAGAGCTGACGAGGAAGAGTAGACACATCATTTGGGGACAGCTAGAGAAAATATCCAGAGAGGAGAATCAGAGTGTGTTTTCATGGAATAACCAGTAGAGTATAACTTTTTTTTGAAGACTATAATGTGGGGAGTAAGGTATAAGAAGACAGGAAAGATAGGTGGGAAGGTAAGTTATGAAAGATTTTGAATACCAAAAATAACATTGTATGCCCTGATGATGGGGAGAAATTGGATTCTGTTTTCATGATTGCCCTGCACTTTAGGAAAATCCCTTTGGAGGCTGAAAGGATAGACCAAAGTAAGGAAACATGAGGTAGGTAGACCAATCTGGGCATGAAGTGTTGAGGGCCCGCATTAAACTGGCAATGCCAGAGGAGCAAAAAAGGAGGTATTCAAGAGATGTTGCAAAAATTAAGTGGAGAGGTCTTGGCAATAGATTAAATAAGAGGGTGGGGTAATAGATACTAAGGAATCCAGGACTCATGTTCCAAACTTGAGGGAATTGGAGGATGGCAGTACTCTGTACAATGTTAGGTAAGGTAGAAGAGAGGGTTTAGAGGGAAAGATAATGAATTCTATTTTGGAAACATTTACTTTAAGGTGTCTACATCTTAAATTTAATTTGAACATTCAATTTGAAAAGCCTGAAAGGCAGCTGGAGACTTGTGATTGGTTATCAACAAAGAAGGTGAGGTAGGACAAGTAAATTTGAGAATCATCAACAAAGAAATAGCAATTAACTCATGGAAGCTGATGTGTTCTCAAAGTAAAGTGTTATAGAGTGAGTTAACAGCTCAAGTATTCAGATGAACTACAAGAAAGCACTTAAGAAATTGGTAGCACAAAAAATGAGAAAGCTGCTCTAGGAAGATAAGCTTTATGCTATATTTATCTTCTAGCTAGAGTCATGAACTACTGTGTGTCTTAAATAAAAGTTTATCTGCTTGTTTGAAGGCACAGAGATAAATAAGGAAAAAGTAAAAAGCTTGAGGAATGTTTTTCTACCTACTATTAATTGCTATAAAGAATTCTAGATAGAATTAGAAGAAAAATTAATGAAGGAAAACAGGAAGGAAAAATTCTAAGGATAGAAGGAAACAAAAACAATAATAAGGTAAGTGACAAGTAAAAGAAACAAATAACAATAAAACTGAAGGCAGCAAGAGAAAAAGAAATAGGAGAAATTCTGAAATGATTGTAACCAAATCTGTATAGCACGAAATAAGATGAAGAGAAAAGTTGAGACCGCATGTGATCTGGTGATATATTTCTGATATTGATAATAAAACAATGATAGAAGTAAGTCAAATTAGTGAGGGACAACAATTTTCCCATGTCTCTTGAGATATAATTTACAAAAATGAATGAAAAAAGTTTACATGCTTTGATGAAGATTTCATCTCATAAAAATCAATAAACAATAATGAAGGTCAGACTTTTTGATGATCAGAATTTAAAATGTGACGTTGAAGTAGCAGAATAATTTTGGGAGAAACTAGGAATGATTTTTTGGAATCTATAATTGCCAAAGAAAAGAAAGGAATACTTGCTATAATCACAAATTTTCTAATCAGCAATTTCATAAATGATTTGAATAAAGATACAAGTGAAATTCTTACTGATTTAATACATACCAAAAATGGTATTTCCCTAATCAAAGTAGGAGATAAAAAGATTATAAGTATAAATGAAGTGTATCACCATTATTTAATCTTAATTTTTAAAAATTAAAAATCAATGAAACATATTCCTTTCAATAAAAAGGAACTGTTTGCATGTTTCCTTCTGAATTTATGTGAGTTCTCATTTGCTCTTTAAAAAAAATCTTTCCTTCTTTCTTTCCTTCCTTCCTTCCTTCCTTTTTTATTACTAGCCCTTCTATCTTCAATTCTCAATAAAAAAGATTAAAACATAATTCTTGCCATTAAAATATTGTTAAGCAAAACAAATCCACATATGTGGCATGTCCAAAGAACTGTCAATAATTTTGTACCTTAAATCCATTCAGAAGGCATTCTTCATCAATAAAAAGTATCATAGTGGTTTATTATTTTTATCAAAATTCTTACATCTTTGAGGGTTTTTAGGTTTATAGTTATTATAACTATAAAATGTCCTCCTGATATTGGTTACTTTACTTTGCATCAGCTCATATAAGTCTCTTAAAGTTTCTCCAAAACCATCCCTTTTATAATTACTTACACTGAAATAATATTATTAAATTAAAATAAATAAATAATTTGAAATGCTACAATTTGTTTAGCCATTCCTCAAATTTATATATATATATATATATATCCCTGTTATGTTTAGTTAAGTACTACAACAAAAAGAAACATGCATAGTGATTTTATAGATGGTAATAAGATTGACTCAGATTAAATGACAGAATCAAAATCCAAAAATATTGCAATAGACTAGAATTTTGTACCAAATTTATGACATAGATTGAAATTCCTATACAAAAAAATAAGTAGTCACTTGCAGACACAAGTATCTGAGAGACCAGGCTAACAAAAAAGATACTTAAAATATTAATAATGTGTTTGCATAGACAAAGTATATATAAAGTATAAATGTATATTGATAAATAGATACAAATGCATTATATCTATATATTTCTATCTCTATCTAAAAGCACTATATTAATGTCACCTAAAGTAATCTATAGATCTAAAAGTACCAATAAAAATAGCAATGTTATAGAATTGTACTAAATATGAAAGAAAAGGGGCAAGAATAGCAAAGAAATCAGAAAGAAGGGGACAAGCTTATTTCAAGGTTTCAAATGTAAAGGAAGAATCAAAATCAAACATTTCCCAGTTGAAAAATAGGAAAATATATAAAATATAGGAAATTAAAAACAGCAACTTATAGTAGAGTACTTTAGGGCTTGCAATGTATTTTTTCACATTAACTCTCTATGATAGGCAGCACAAATACTATTACATACATTTTATATATGGGAAAACTAAGAATGAGAGGACAAAGTTTTCATAGTCACACAGTGTATTTAAGATGAGTTTCAAACCTAGATTTCTTAATTATAAATCCTGTTTTCTCATCCATGGCTACAACCTATACAAGATTGTGAACTAAATTCATATGACATTCCAGTGCTCAATGAAACCAATGACACAAATTACTGAGGAAGGAACTCATTAGTCAACAAAAGCTGCCAAGGAAAAAAACTGAATAGTAAATTGATAAAAAGAATAATAAAGTCAGTCTAAAATTAATATTGAGCATAGTACCTTTCACATTGATCAATGACACAAATATAAAAAGCCATAAGACAAAAGGAGATAGAAATATATATCTTTTGCAAAAAAGAATGAGGAGAGTTCTTATTTTATAAAAATTATAGATAAGGTAAGTCATTTAAAAATGATGATTTGGGGTTAGGAACTAAACTTATGATTTCCTTTGTATATGTAACACTTCAGTGAGAAACTTTCTCTCACCATATAATTTATAATCTTAGAGAATTACCTGAAGCAATACCCAGGCCGCTTATGGCCCCAAACAGTCCATAGTGGAACTGAATAAGATAAAAATGCAATTGGAAGTAACAAAAAAAAGTAAAAATAAAATATAATTTGTCATTTTTAAGTCAATATGCACATACAGGTATCCATATATATATATATATATATATATATATATATATATATACACCTTATTAGCCCATATTTCTATTTGAGTTTGATACCACTGGTCAAGAGCACCATGAGATTAAGTGACTTGTCTACAGTTACCTGACAAATATTTGTTGAATACATAAAATTAAAAAGGGTTTGCACAGATAAGAGCAATTAGTGATTCCAAGAAGGAAAAAAAAAGAACATATAAAATATACTATTAGTCACCTTGAATAAAATTCTTACATCTAAAATCTATAGAGAACTTATAAAAATAAATGCCACATACACACATGTATATAAACACACAACTATGTGTCCATATATGTTGTGCGTGTCATTAAAGGATATAAAATGAGAAAGTTTTCTAAATAACTAGTTAGTTAACAGATAAAAAAATTAACCATAAAATTCTACCATATACCCATCTAATTGATGAAGGTATTAGAAGAAAAGAAAAGAGAAAGAAACAGATATATTAATTGTGGGAAGAGAAAGAAACAAATATATTAATTCACTGAGGTTCTAAATATGAGTGAATTCAGTGCATCTTGTTTCAATGGATTTGGACAAATGCATATAACATTATAGAATTCAACAAACCCTAGTTAATGAGAAAGGAACTATGTCACACAAACTTTCTGAAATGCATACTACACAGTACTGCTTAGTCTAGCTTTTTTCAAACAGCAGCTTCATCTCTACCTCTTCCAAGAAGTCTGTCCTGATCACCCTTTAATTATTAGCATTCTCATCCTCTTAAAATTACTTTGTTACTGAAGTCAAAAGTATTTATTAAGGGCTTATTCTGTACCAGGTACCATGATGGATGCTGGTTGAAGAGACATAATTTCATCTGAGCCTCAAATGGAACCAGAACTTCCAAGAGGAAAAAGTGAGAAGAGAAAACATTTCATGCATATGGAAGAGCCAGTACCAAGTCACAGACTCATCTTTTTCATGAACCCATGCATGGAATTCTCCCTTCTCATATCCATCTTTAGTCTATTCTGGTTTCCATCAGGTCCGTGATAAATATCTCTTTCACAAGAAACCTTTCCTGATGCCTCTAAATTCTTTCCTGCTGTTAATTATCTCCAATTGCCTTGCATATATTTTATAAATGGTTATCTATATCTCTCCATGATCAGATTGCAAATTCCAAGAGTAGGGATTTTTATGGATTTTCTGTATATCGCCAGGCCTTAGCTGGGTACCTGGCACAAAATAGTTGCTTAGTAAATGTTAGTTGATTTATGAACTTCCAAATAGGATTTTAATATATTCATTTATTCAATCAATCAATAAACATTCACTAAATGTCAACTAGGTACAATAACATACAGAGGCAAAATCCAAGAGGAAAATATATAAATTTAACTTTACAAGTTCCTGCTTTCAAGGATCTTATATACTGATCTGTGAAATAAATAACACATTTTAAGTGATATATATATGCATTGTATATTAATTCTATGTATTTATGCATATAATGAATATACTTAGAATAGATAAATACACAGATACAAAGATATTCTATATCACAACACATATGCCATCTTACAAACTTTCAAAGTGTCCTCAAGTTCACATAATTTAGTGCATATACAACCTATTTTTATAATGGTGGTTATCTTGTCAAGTAAAGATTTAAATTATATTCTTATTTTTGTTTCTCCTTACCTCCTGAGCAGATATTTTTCTACTTCCTCCATGCTCCTCCATTCCAAAGTTTTCAAATATCTACTTGTAACACTCTATTACTCTAATTAATAAATAGAAATCAATGAACTAAAATACCTTCATATTCTTATTACCCCATTTTCCCCTTGATGTAATAACCTGGCAGTAATCAATCAACATTTATTAGTCATCCACGATATTCCAGGCACTGTGCTAAGAACTAAGAGTAAAAAGACATTAAGACAATGGATATAATAATTTGATAGTTATATTTATTAATGAAAGCTATCAAATTCTATGAAAGTCTCATCCTTGATTTTGACATTTGAGGTGGACTAATTTAAGTGGCTATCATATGATTCTCCTTTTTAACTCTTAAGAACTATTTCATTTGAAAACTCTAAATTTAGCTGTATAGTACACAAAAGCTGATCATTTTTCTTCTCAAAATTTGGCAGGTACTACAATCCTTTATAATAACACTTTCTGCAGGTAAAAATATTCCGTTCCTTTTTTTGGCCTAGATAATTGAGAAAAAAAAAATCCATTGTTGCACAACCTATTACAAAGCCACTTTTCTTTTTTCTTTAAGTTTCAAGATTAGAATATTTTCAATAAGGAATGTCAGAAATGTTTCTGAATAACTCATTATTGTATTCATAGCTGCATCCCTGTTTTTGAAGTTAAAACTTGTGAGAATAGAAATTGCTTTTGGGGGAGAGCTAAGTGTTTTAGCAATGGTTAATTTGCATTTATAAAATTCTTGATTTCATACATCACTATCAGACACAAAAGACACATTTCACAATTATGGACACCATTATGAATAAGAGATAAGTTTTTTGTTGTTTTGTTTTGTTTTTAAAATATGAATATAAATTCGATTAGAACTAGCAAAGGCTGACTGTGAATGAATACTTTTTGAAGAAAAGAATCATAGTTTACTTAATTTTTTATCTCCCTCATCACTTAATGCATTGAATTGTGAACACTACAGAAAATAATATTTATCAATAGCCTATATGACTATCCAAAGTAACGTATGAACCTGAGAATCACAGAATCTCAGATTTTTGAGATAGAAGAATGTTAGAACTTGTCTAGTTCAATTTGCTCATGGTATGATTGTAAGATAGGAATATAATAGACTTCAGAGATAACTTGCCCAACTCCTCTCATGTAGTCAATGAATAAACATATTCCTTGAAAGGTTAAATGAATTTTAAACAGGTAGTAATTGTCAAAACCCAGGCTCAAACACAAATGACCCAACACCAAATATATTAATCTTTCCATGACACTATGAGAACTTGTGAAATTAAATAACTCATCTAAATTACACAGTCATTTAGGTTTACAACCAAGGAAGGGATTTCATCAAAGCATACTGCCCATGTTTAAGCAATACTTTTGATGAGAAATATGTCAAGGATTACATTATAATTTCAGTGTCTTGTTTTCCTCTCACTTTTGTTTATTTATTTATTTATTTTGGAAATTCCGCTAAATTGCCAAACTAGACCTATAGAACTTTGTACTCTTAATGCCAGCTTCCAAGATAGAACATATCTTTGTTCTCTGAGCCAAATTAGATATAATTGAATTATATCTTCATTTTTTTCCTGATTCCCTATAGCTTATCTAAAAATTCCTTCAAAAGGAAATCTCTTTATTGTGATTTTTAACACTGAATATTCGTTTCTTGTGATTTTAACACTGAATATTCGTTTCTTAAAGCAAAAGAAAGGAAGAAAATTCTAGTTTATCATGAGATTTAAGATGAGCATCTTTGGTACTCTCATGAAAGTAGCAAACAGTAAAATTATGCTATCTGTAAAATGATTACCAATTCTTCTGTGTGTGAAGAAATCATAAAAAGGAATAGTCATCATTCTGAGTCACTTCTTTAAAAGTCCCTAGCTTACACATGCATTTTAATGATTATGTCCAATGCAAGTATTAAAAAATAGTAAATAAAAGGATTTTATTGATATTGTAGTCACTAACATAGAATTCTGTTTATTATAATATAATCCAAAAGTAATTACTTATTTTTATCATTCAGAGTAAAAAGATAACCATCCATAGTTAGATAACTTTTTGTTGTGTTTTTCTGGATACCCTATGTATAAAAGTAAAAGGAAATAAGTACTATTTCTAGGAAAGTAGTTAGGTGACTCTGTGGATAGAGCACTAGACCTGAAGTCAGAAAGACTTGAGTTCAAATTCCTTCTGAGATACTTGTTTTAGTCCACTGGAGAAGGAAATGGCAAACCACTGGAGAAGGAAATGGCAAACCACTGGAGAAGGAAATGGCAAACCGTCTAGTAAACCCCACGGACAGTGTGATGCAGGGGGTCATTAAGAGTTGAATGTGACTGAACAAAAACAAATATTTCTATTATGTATAAGATTTCCTTTCCTTTTATTTACTAGTTTTTAATACTTGCATTGGACATAACGATTAAAATGCATGTGTAAGCTAGGGGCTTTTAAAGAAGACTCAGAATGATGACTATTCCTTTTTATGATTTCTTCACACACAGAAGAATTGGTCAACATTCTACAGATAGCATAATTTTACTGTTTGCTACTTTCATGAGAGTACCAAAGATGCTCATCTTAAATCTCATGATAAACTAGAATTTTCTTCCTTTCTTTTGCTTTAAGAAACGAATATTCAGTGTTAAAATCACAAGAAACGAATATTCAGTGTTAAAAATCACAATAAAGAGATTTCCTTTTGAAGGAATTTTTAGATAAGCTATAGGGAATCAGGAAAAAAAAGAAGATATAATTCAATTATATCTAATTTGGCTCAGAGAACAAAGATATGTTCTATCTTGGAAGCTGGCATTAAGAGTACAAAGTTCTATAGATCTAGTTTGGCAGATAGAAAATGAAGAATGATCCAGACTTCCATTCATTCCAGAGAGATTTTTCCAGGATGTCCTCACCATTAGGTCAATGTCTGTTTTACTTTTCACAAATTGATTCATGACAGCTAAGAATTCTTCTTTCCAGTGACAAACAGGATTGTGTATGATCAGTAAACTCATTTCTGTGCTATAATTGAGTGGTGTATCTGAGTTGCACAAGACTGAAAAATGAATTTTAAAATATTTTGAGAATGCAGGGAATGATACAGACTATCTTATTATTCAGCAAAATTAAATTTGTTTTATTCCATGATTCTCCACTCAGCCCCAAGCCCTTCTGCATGTCTTTCTCAAACCTTAAATTAATGAGAGAGTTGAAGAATAATTTCCCCTATGCCAATGTATAAAGTTTTTTTTTTTAAATATAGTTTAAGATAAAGTGTTAAATAATTTGCATGTGGCCAGGACATACACTTGGCCCTGTCTTGGCAGGCCCACTGGTAAATCATAGATACAGTATTCTCATCTAGCTACCATACTCTGATAGTTCCCTAAAAATTACATAGACAATTACAAGTGAGCAGCATTTTCAGAATTAGGGTTCAATGTCTATTCCCTTCTTCAACTTTTTATTTTTTTTTAATGACTAGAGGGGAGAATGCATGAAATATATGTAAATAGTTAAAATCCACCTTGTTTACTCAAGTATCATGTTCTTATCAAAGCAGACAAAAGAAAAAAATCTAACCTAATGCCTTTTACATTTTTAAGTTAAAATGATTTTTAAAATTTAAATCATATAGTATTTCCTCTTCCTTACCTATGATACTCCTGGGCATACAATGTCAATTTCTAGAGATGAATTTTCTAGAAGGGTGGGCTCCACAAATCTCAGATAAAGAACATCATTATTTGAATAGAATAATGGTCAGAGGATAGGAACAATAAGAGAAAACTTTGAATTGGGGGCTAAATGAGAATTTTGATAGACATTTGTTCTGAGATGACACATGAAAAAAGCAACATTGAATGTTTTATATAGATTATTCTTTTTACTTGCATTGTTGTGCTATGCATATTATTTTCTTGGAACTTCTTAACTTCACTTTCCATCAAGTCATGTAAGTGTAAGTCTTTCCATGATTCTCTATAGTCACCATATTTGGCATTTCTTCTAAGATAGAATATTTCATTGCATTCATATAATACAATTTATTTAGATTCTCCCCAATTGAAAGGTATCTAGACACTGTTTGTAATTATTTTCTTTTTCTACTACAAAATTTGCTGCAACAAATACTTTGGTGTATTAGAGGATTTCCATTTAATCAATGACTTTCTTGGAGT